>NC_139518.1:25294378-25714417 GCF_947247035.1 Vipera ursinii
CACTCTGTAGCTTGCATTCTCTGCAGCTTACAGTATGTTCAGAAGCACTCTATTCTCTTAAAGAAAACACACAAACATGTATAGGCATTCATATTTATTGATTTATTGCATTTACATGTATATACTCAGTGCAGCATATGTAGGTTTCTGAGTTAAAATATCTACATTAAACATAATCAGGAAAACATTCCTGGTGAACTGGATGAATCTAGGGAATTTGCTTGAATAAATCATAATGATTATAATGATTAATCATGGTGTTGTGCAACCACAGCCAGTATTTTTAAAATACTGCCTGAAAAGCTTTCTCTCTTTCTCTCTCTCTCTCTCTCCCTCTCTCCCTCCTTCTCTCTCTCTCTCTCTCTCTCTCTCTCTCTCTCTCTCTCTCTCTCTCACACACACACACACACACACACACACACACACACACACACACACACACAGAAACACACTCCACACTGGAGTTTACAGTAATTGGAACTTTGCCATTCCAACTTATGAAAGTGGAGTTATGGCATATAACTTGATGAACATAAAGAGAAAATTGGACATCCCTAATAGTGTGAAAACTCGTTTAACACCTGTTCTTTGTGTCATAGGGCATGTGTCTTTCAATGTATATTAGAGACAAATTTTAACAATTGCTAGGATGTTGTTTTGTTGCTGTTTCATATAGGGAAATACTATATGCTCCCATTTTATCTCAGCAAAATGTGATGAATCCTGAATATGTTTTCCTCTAAGGGGAAATCTATCAAAATTACTCTGGAAATTAATGCATCCTGCTTCTCAGTGGACATATTTAACATGTTATGACCTGACCGTATTCACTCTTATGAAAGACCCCCATAGCAGAAGCTGAATTTCAAGAGAGATGGGTTTCTGTTGTGAAGAGAGGAACCAGGACAATGGCAGAGTAATATGCTTTCAAGCCACCATCCGGGCTTCTCAGATTATGGACAAAAATAATCCAATGATCAAATCACTTTGTTACAGAACACGCTGTCCTGTCTTTCATCTTTTAAATCTAATTGTATATTTTGTCTTCATAACTAGTAGGAGCCCTGAAGGCAGAAAAAAAGATTACAGGATGCACGGCTAGTGTACTGATTTCTCCCCTATTACGTTGCTGTTTTAACTAAAATCCACTACCTGGTTTCCAAACTAACTGCCCTACTTTGCTCTATAGTAAAGCTGAATCTTCTTAACATAGTTATCGAGTATCTTGAGGCATGATGACTTGCAAGATAAGAAAATCCAACATACGAAATGTATTATTTTATTTTTCTATTTGCCAGACAAATATTGGAAAACTCAAATGCATCTCTCTGTCTCTCTTTCTCTGTCTCTCTTATTAGTGTTCTTTAAAATAATGAGAAATAATAGTGTCGGGGAAAAAATAACACAGCAGAGGAATCTTAAAATATCTTTCAATTATAGCTACCATATACTGGCTAGAAATACTGAGCATAGGTGTTCAGAACTTTTATATATATGCTTCCAATTTGTTTTAATATTACCTTTTGAACTTTTTTTAAAAAAATAATCATTTTGCTGTGTTTTATGTTGTAATGTTTTGTGGATGAAAACTTTGTTTTAATAAAAACAGGGAAAACAAGCAAAGTGATAAGCAAGAAATAGTGAAATTATAGAATACTCTTCTAATGTTTGGTACAGGATTATCCTAAGTGTATCCTAAATAATGCATTTTTAAATTTTTTTAAATAAAATTGGTTATGTTTGCAAGTTTGGCTGAAGAATTGGTTTGTAGTATATATATATATATATTGGGGGGTGTCTTTTCTGGAGGAAAACTTTACTGAAATGTAATAATATAATTTCATAAATGTAGTGGCTGGAGAAAAACATTGGAGAAGCAGAGAAAATTTAGTTAAGCTTAGCCCCTGGTCCCGTCTTCCAAGTCCTGAACAGAAATCAGAAATCACATAGTATCCTAAAAGCAATTAACATATCCATGCTTTTTATTCTCTATTTTTCCTTTATTTTGACTATCTTAATCTACCCCATAACTGCTGCATTTAAATTTTAACTCAGGACCTGATATGCACCTCTTTTTTTCAAAACAATACCGGGATGATTTTGTATTTCAACACCATGTCTTGCTCTCTCTTCTTTTTATTGTGTTTCTTGTCTAATCTAGAGGTCCTGACAACTTAAAAATTTGTTTGCAACTTGGCAACATTTTAGTTTGATGAAAAGCAAAGTCTTCTGTATTTTAAAGGGAAAATGTAACAGATCAGCTTACAATGTTTCCACCTCCTTTTTTCCTCTCTAGGCACTAATTTTTGAGTTTTCATTTTATTCTTACAAGTGGAAATATCTTTAAAGAATATAACCTTGCTTTGAAAATATGTCAAGAGATGCATGCACTAAGCTGTAACATTTCTTGTTGTTTTTATTTTTCATTTTCAGTTTTTATATCTATCTACATGGATTTAAAGAAGCAGAACACAAAGAATTGATGTCTTTGAACTTGGGTGTTAGAGAAGACTCTTGAGAATATCTTGCATAACGAAGAAAATAAACAGATGAATCATCCAGCAAATCAGCTCAGAGTTCTCACTGGAGGCACAAATAACCAGGTTCAAATTATCCTACTTTGGACATACAGGCTCTAATGCTGGGAATGGTGAAAGGAAAAACAAGACGAGGATGACTAGCAGCATGGTGGCCAGACTCAGTTTCAGTGCCAATGAGTGCACCATTGAAAGACATGAAAGAATAAGTTAGGAACAGATCATCATAAAGATCTATATTTATGGTCACTAGGAGTCAAAAATAACTTGATGGCACATCAAGTCGCCTTCCTACGTATCTATTGTGTCGTTCCTTTCTGGGTTGTGCAAAAAAATAAGGGAAAGTGGTAAGCAAAATAAATGAAAATTAAAAGAAGGAGAAGATGAAATCTAATTAAATATTGCTCCCATTAAAACCACCGTATCTTTCTGTCTCCCCAAATCACCCTTGTTTCCAACAGACCTGGAATCTATATACTGTCTTTTGTTCTTGAAGCTTCTCTTTTTGAGTAGCTCATCAGTGCCCTCCAACCACAACTGATCTTTTCCTTCCTCTTGACACATTTTTTTCCTTCATGCATTTGTTTTCTAACTAGATCTTTATTTATAGTCCATATAGAGAGAATCAATGAATTCCTTTTATTTTGGTTACAGATGTCATATACTGAAGTCACATTTATTCATCACCTACTCATTTTTCTTCCTATTTTTTCTTGTCCTGCCACAAAAAAGTCTTAAATTACCAATTTTCCATTTCTTTTCTTAGCTTCTTCCAACTTACCCATCTCTCATTTCCATATAACTGAGTGGGTAGAGCACACTTATATATAGATATTTTTAGTTCTTTAAATAAGCATATTTTCTTTATATCCAATTACATACTACCCACTACCTCTTTACAAGTATTCATATGCCTTAAAATACCTTTATTAATTTCTTCTATCTTTAGTAAACATTCAACTGTGGTACACAAATCACATAATTTCCTTTCTTTTCCTTTCCTTTCCTTTCCTTTCCTCCATTATATGTAACTTTCAATAATTCACTCTCAGACACTATTATATTAGTCCATCAGACATTATTCTTCTGATCAATATTTATTGCATCATACAATCTAACTAACCTTTGCTACAATCCTTTAGGTTGGCAGCCAATAACACAGCTTTATCTGCAAACAGACATTCACATCACTATAGCTATATTTAACTATTGTATCACTAAAAAAATTCCTTATACATTTATTCATACATACATTAAAAAAATCAAGCAGATGTCACACATCCTTGTCTTACCTTTGGCTCAATGTTGATCATTTATTAAGCTTTCAGTATAATCTTCTACATGCCTGGCTTTCATCATATGCTTCTCTTATCACATTAGAAAACAACCTTTACCTTCATTTTTGTGCAGAACAATAACTGGAACCTATTCACTTTAACATATTTTCAGTCAATAGACTGGGAATAAACTTTATTGGATTCAAGGAATTGCAAAACACTGGCCTTCACATCCATTGTCCAGGTTGAAAAAGGGCTGCACTTTATAAATGTTGCTCAGTGCCACTTCCATTCTTCCAATCAAAATTCTGCTGAACTTATTTTCTTTTCATTTGTGTTACCTTTCCCATTGTATAGGGGAACAATAATACCATTTTTTCTATCATTAGCATGGATCCAGCCAGGATATAGGTTAAACAAGCCATGCAATCACTGCATAAGCAGGCTAGAATTGTATTTTAATGGTACTCACCAGTTGCATCATCTACACCTGAAGCCTTTACCATTTTTCAAAAACAATATTTTTGACTTACTATTACTAGCTTTATAATATTCATTTCAGCTCCACTATTTCACATATCATCCCCATACAAATCTATAAAATGCCCCTTCAGCATTTTCTTATTTTTATTTTATCCCAAATCATTTAGTAATTATTACTTTCATTCATTCCCTGGAGAATTCTTCCTTAGTTCCTTTCACCTTCTTCTCTTCCAAAACAGTTTTTAATAATTTCCATCATTTATAAACAAACCATATCACAAGCTCTGTGATTTCTATGATTCTTTTAATCTTAACCATTCCTTGTTCTCTTTGACTAAATTCTGGACAGCTATCTGTATTATTCTATATACCTTACTCAATATCTTTCTCTCATCTTCATTCTACAGGAACCATTCTCATGTATTCTCATCCCCAACTTTTGTATTTTTTCCATTTGTGCAATATTACATTTATGTGGAATTTTCTAACACAAATTTTATTTTGTTCAAAGCAGTATCCATAATTTATTTCCTTATATCCACTTATTATTTTTGTTTAGGTATTAATTTATGAATACATTTTCATATAGAAATCACACTTTCTCTTGTCTGCTTTCATTCTTGTTTCTTTTATTTATTTTCTTTCATATTTATTTTGAATTGGTGGCAAGCTGCATTCTTTTTATTACTGTTATTAGTTTATTTTATTTAGAAAACAACTCAAGCCATAGATATAGAGTGAGGGATATATATGACTTGGAAATAGATAATAAAAGCATACAGTAAAAACAATAGCAGTAAAGACAATGGTTAAAGTTTTAAAGCATCACAATGGAATTAACCAACTTATTAAAAAGTTGTAAGAACAAATCAAGACTCCAATAATAATTTTTGTATATATCAGGGTAAATCAAAAGAAGGATTTAGCCTGTTGTTTTGCAGAACGGGCAGCTCTTTCCAAATTGAATCAAGTACAAATTTTCTAATATATCCCAACACCTCCTGTCTTTTATATGCATTTTTTCCCCCAAAACAATCTTACATAATTTTTCACAGCAGAGTTCTAAGATTCCTTCTTGGCACTGAAAAAACATATATGAATTAAAACATTAAGGTCATGATTTTCTTTACACTCAGTTTTTTATGAATTTCTTCCTCCACACACTCTTTAAGGTTCTGATGGTAGTGGCTCAGTGGTTAGAATGCAATATTGCAGGCTAACTCACTGCTTACTCCAGGAATTCAATTTTGAGCAGCTGAAGGTTGTCTTAGCCTTCCATCCTTCTGAGGTCGGTAAAACATGCCCAACATGTTGGGGTCAATATGCTGGGGACAGTATGCCGACTCTATAAACTGCTTAGAAAGGACTCGAAAGGACTGTGAAGTGGTATATCAGTCTAAGCGCTATTGCTATTGCTATTTTCTTTACACCTACTTTTTTCCTAAATTTTCTTTTTTCCTGCTCTTTTCTAAATATCTTTGCATAAAGAAACAGGTTCTTAATGATTTCACTGGTGTTCTGTTCTCTTTGGAATTCAAAGAATAGAGATTACAACTATTTAGTACACAGTTTTCAAATGGGAAGTAGCATTACATTTTCTCATTCCTTCACATTCATTTTCAAAAATTAATCACCTTTGGGAATGCTACACATGTTGGTCCTCTTATATTTATACAATATCACTTACTTGGAAAATCATGGACACTATGCATAGCATGTTTACTCCTAAATCCTTTGTGCTAACATTTAAATTGTCTTCCTAGGAATAAAAGAATTTAGGAAAAATGTGTGTCCCAATTTACATAAAGGCATAGGAATGAAAAAAATATATGAATGGGTACGAAGGCTGATAGGGCTTGCCCAACTTTGGCTGATTTCAAACAAAAGATCAATAATTCAGATTGTAAATCCTGACTCATACCTGAATGTCCAGATTCTTCCAAAATTTTGAGATAATGCTTGTTTATTCTTCAAAAACCTCTATAATTCATACCATATTTGTTTAATACTTCTAATGTTAAGACCTTTTATGACATCCAATCCCAAGATTCTGGGTAGTTTATAACAACAATATAAAACAGTTTAAAGGGGCGTTTAGAGTGCCTTAATGCAATTAAATAAGAGTTTACTGAAAAACTGCATGATGTCTACTGGGTATATACCTTAATTTGATTTAAAAAGGAAGATTTTCCACCTTGAATGGCAAAGAACTTCAAATACATTTAACATTTTAAAAAAGACACAGGTGCCATATGACACCCTCTAGTTCAGGATTCCCCAACCCATGGTCCGTGAACCAGTACTGGGCCATGGCATGCCAGCAACCGGTCTGCACAAACAAGCAAAGCCCCATCTGCGAGATGCAGGCAGTGCACAAAACCACGCCCCCTTCGATCCACGGAAAAACCTCTTTCCACAGAACGGTCCCTGGTGCCCAAAGGGTAGGGGACCTCTGCTCTAGTTGAAAGCAACCCCTAGTTAACATGAATATTTACCTCCTTTTTTGCCAGAACTACAGTGGCGCCACCACAACCATTAGCAGCTCAGCAAAGTTTTACAGAAATAGTTTGGGGCTGAATTAACATAGAATAGAAATTTATTCTTAATTCTCCTACTTTGCTTCATAGTCCAGATCCCTAATGAGAACAGGTTTGCTTGTTCAACCCTTCCTATTCCCATTCAATTTAATCCAAGTTAGAGCTATCCCAAAGTCAGCCTAAAGCACCATTTTAGGAGTTAGCCAAGGAATTTTGAAGGAAGCATGGCATGCTCGTTTTGCCATGATTAGCAAAATGTCTTTAGCTAACTCTTCATATCCCCACATGAATTGTTGTTGGCATCATTGTTGGCATCCTGCAGGGTAGCAGGAGATGGTACCTACATGAGAGACTGAGGCACCATCCTCTAGCAGCTGCTGATGAAGATCCCAGAAATGCCATTAGTGTCTGCATTAGGAGAACTACGTAATAAATTTCACTATTTTGCTACTCTCAGTTGGAGGAGAGAAGGTGTTATTGTTGGCCACCTTTGAGGTACGGTTGAATTATTTATCCAACCACATGCAGTATTGTGTGTAGAAAAGGGCAGGCACAAAAGATCTTCAGCTGAGCTGGTAAGGAAGTCACAATTTGACAAAGGATTAGCTGCTACTTTTTATATATGAAGTGAAAGTAAATATTTCTTCTTAAAGGAAAGTTGAAAAGGCCAAACTATAAGCAGTTGTGTGTACATTCTTTCCTATTTCCTTAAACAACAGAAGCAAGGGTACTGTCTCATGAAAGGAAGGAGTTAACATTTTCCACCCAGTTATGAGAAAAATCACAAACATAGTCATTTGCTATTGTTTTAATAGCAACTTCCCTTCTAAATAGCAGTTTGGGAGAAATTTTTAAATGTAGCGAGAAGGAAAGGAAGTTTATTCTCTCTTCCTATGTACTGAAGGCCTAACCTCAATTAACCGATGGTCACTATTATAAAAAGAGTGTGTGGGTGACAGAGTATTATACATGTTAAATGCAAATAGTTAATATATTAATTCACTTAGATCTGAATTGTTTTAAAAAGACAAAAATATTTTACCAGAAAAAAATATTGCAGAAGTTCTGAATAATGTTTAGAAAGCTCATTGGAAGAAAAAGAGTGATTCTTGGACTACCATATCTGGGCTGGGAAAATCTGGATGACCATCAGATGTCAGTAAAAAGGCAGAGACAATTTTTTTGCAATTATAGAGTAGTTATTTGAAATCTTTGAATCCTGATACAATCACCTGAACAGAGACAGAAGTTTACCTTTGCCATATTAGCAAGTATAAATAACCTGGAGAGGAGCAAATTTAAGATACAAGGCATCTGGGACAGTGCTCTCCCCTCAAAAAAAAATATGTTCAACAATATTAAAGGATTTAATTATTTTTGTATCTGTTCAAATCCTGCTGAATATCACTCTTTCAAACTAGTCTTACCTGAGAATAGGACACTTGATACAATCTCAGGGCTCTATCCATCTGGATAAACTATAAATTTGGATTTGAGTTAATATACTAGACCATTCAAGGAGTTGAACCTCATACAATAAAACCCTTGTGCTAAAGTATGTAAGACCCCTAGTATATTTTATACATTCCATGTGGCAAAGTTATCAAGAGATCATTTATAATATATCACAAAATCCTCTTTGGATTCTTCTTCATCATAGCTAACTATATTTATTGATAATTTTTTCTGTTGAACCAGGGATGGTTCTTAAGTCTGGGATCAGCCTAAAGATTAACTTAATATTAAAAGTGGCATACAAAAGAGAATTATTGTTGAGAGATAAATCCTTTAAATTTTACTATTATTAATGTCAGAGAAAAAACTATAATAGAGAAAGAAGTCTTTGCTTTAAGTATTATACATAATATATATCTCAATAAACAGAAAAAATGAACTATTTACATGGGTTTCGATCTAATTGTCCTTTGTGTGATTCTAAAAAAAATGATAAAGATAAATTGCCCTCAACTTCTGGAAAACCCTGCAGTTTCTTGGCAACATTACAGAAATGGTTTGCCTTTGTTGTCTTGAAGTTTCTTTCAGGTGACTAGGTGACCCCTTTTATTTTAATTGACTCAAAATATCAGTGTGATATGATCACATAGAGTGCATTTGGAGATTCAGACATGTTTATCTAGTTTCCAAAGAATTCATTCATATTAATTAAGGACTTCTTATTTGACTAAGTGTCTGGGATGATCATTCATATGCATACATGTGCACACACATAAGCATGCATTATCCACATCCATATACATTCACACATACATGCAAAATGTACATGCATTTAGCTGCTTTCATCATTTCTGCTTCTTTGTTGCATCTGACTTATACATCATCTCAACAGAAGGCAGAAAATTGACTTTATGTTCATGACACATAACATTACATAGCCCTAGTCATCTGTGGCTTTAAGATCCTCTCTCTAAATATTTGGGGGCTTATTACATATCTATTCTAAAAATCTTTCTGCTGTCCTTCTCCAGCATATGTGGATTTTACAGGACCTTTCAGGTGATGTTATGAAATCAATTAAGAAGGTATTCATCTCACTTTCACATCTTGTTTGATATTGGTATTAATCTGGGGGACCTGACCAAAAGAATTATTCTCAACATACTTTATGTGCATCCTGCTGTGAAAAAGAAAAGTCAGCATTTATTTGTTTCTGGCATAAGAGAAAAGCCTTAATTGTTACAGTAATTGGTAAATGGTAAAAGCAATCTGTATTGTCTGTGTTTGTATGCATTAGTGGGAACACCGGGTCAGCCAAACATCCACCATGCTCAAATCTGCATCCTGAAAAAAAGGTAGCTTCCAATGATGGCAGTAGAAGACCAGCCATAGGAATGATTTGTTTTTTGTCTTAAACCAGGACAATGATTTGTTTTTTGTCTTAAACCAGGACTATTTAACCTTGGCAGCTCTAAAATCTGTAAACTTCAACTCCCAGCTATGCTGACTGGGGAATTCTGGGACTTGAAGTCCACAATTCTTAAAGGAGCCAAGGTTGGAAACCCCACCTTAGACCTAACCAATTCAAGATGTTTATTATGTGACCTAATTGCTAATCTGACCACTGACATCTGTCCTACTCTTCTACAATACAAACATTAACTTCCATCAAATCTATTACAGGCAAAAGGGTAGTTCATACAAATTTACCTTCACATATAGATGCTGGCAGCCTTTCAAAGAATTTAGTGCAGCAGTAACCAGTACTTCCTCTTCACAGACCAATTTGAAGGATGCTTTGAATGGCTTCACTTTTAAGTCTTTGTTCTTTTTCTCCTTCTCAGAGGGATGGCAGTTGAGCTTTGGGGGAAAGCAGCAGAAAAGCGCAAAACAATTCTCTTTCCTAAACGTGTGGCTTTACGAATGTGAAATTAACTGTTTTCGGAAACATAATTTAGTAGGTACCAAGCAAAATAACTGTGGATTGTATTTTTTAAAACAAAACTAGAAGATATTTTTATTTACATTCTTTTTAAAAAAAATAGAGGCTATTTTTTGTATATCACACCATACTTCTAAACATATAACTTAATATGCATAATTTCAGAGATGAAAATTATTCCACAATGATTTGTTTTTTGTCTTAAACCAGGACTATTTAACCTTGGCAGCTCTAAGATCTGTAAACTTCAACTCCCAGCTATGCTGACTGGGGAATTCTGGGAGTTCTTAAAGGAGCCAAGGTTGGAAACCCCACCTTAGACCTAACCAATTCAAGATGTTTATTATGTGACCTAATTGCTAATCTGACCACTGACATCTGCCCTACATCTTATACCAACCAACTGACAAGAACATCAGAAGTTCTTGGAAAAGCTCTATTTTTCCCTTCCCCCGCTTTGTTCAGAGGCCCTTCCTTCCTCTTCATGTGTCAGCAACTGATAAACTCTTGCAAAACTGAAACTGCTACTAACTACAAGCTAATTCTCACTGCAGAACAGGTGCAAGGCTTGGCAGTTTCTGCAACCTGATATTTTACAGATATTGAGCTCTTTTACAGCCAACGAAGGCAAAAAGCGGAGAGAGAAACTGAGCCAACATGGATCACTGAGAAACAAGATTAGATATTAGGATGTTCAGGGAAGTTGAAATTTGCAGAAGTGTGAACAGAAAATGAAAGACACAAGCTGAAAGTGGCAATCTTGCCCCCTCAACCCCTCCCCTCATAAATCAACCCTTTCAGGGACTAATTGTGTGCATGAGCTACAAAATGAAGATTGACAGTTAGTATGAAAAAAACGGAAAAAGGGGTGGGGTGGGGAACAAGTGTTGTTTGCCATGTTTCACTTGTTGCAACTTATGCAGGAGAGTTCCTTTCTAATTGTAAACCTATAATTTCCTACTTGTAGATTTGTAATGCTTGCATTATTTGTATGCTGGCTACCATGACAAGAGTTTGTTTTCTGAGCATGTGCATGGTGAGACAAACTAGAAGCTATAGCAAGCAACCCGTAATTTCTAGTAACTATTAGTTTTACTTGTCATTTCAACAAAACACAGAATTTAAAAGACATACTGTATATTATTTTCAATATAGTTGCTGGCAGGCTAAGAAGGTGTCATCTAAGCCATGCTGAGCATCTAGGGGGAGAAAGCCCTGCAGTTATGTGTCTCTCCCAAACTATTTTTGGAAATGTGCAACAATTGCCCAAGATCATTGAAACCATAGCATACATTCTTGTTGTTTCCTAATGTATATCTAAAAATGAATTAGATAAGCAAAGCATACATCCTTCAAATATCACCCAGTCCCAGAACCTCTTGAAAGTAATACTGGAAAACATTTTTAGAAAAATCTCACCCATTTGTGTGATGTCACTAAGCCCTCTGTAGTTCCCAGAATACCTATCAAGAAAAGTCATGACATCATTGTACAAATTATGACATGAATAAATATAATTTGCTTGTTTTATTACATAATTTGTGTAATTTGCATGATGATCTTATGTTGCACTTATAACTTTATTTCTGTGTCCATTTCTATGAGTCCCCAGCTGATGAAAATATGAAGCAGCAGTCATTGGTTGCAAAACATTTGCCCATCAGTACTGCAAATGCATACATATTGTAGAAGTTCAATTGAAGTCAAAGAGTTTTTCTTAACAAACTTTGGGACAGTCACTCTTTCTCAGTCCAACCCACCTCACAGGGTTATGAGCAAAGAAAGGAGGATGACAAAAAAACCAGTATGTTTGCTGTCTTGAGTTACTTATAAAGTAATAAAAAATCAAATAAACTTTTGTTCAACTTCTGGCACTTCTGTTTATAGTATGAAGAAAGTAGGCATATCAAGGCCAGCAATGAAAAATGTACTCTAGCAACACATTATAATTGTAATGTAATTTGCATAGCATGTTCCCTTGTCTATCTGAAATATATGCATAACAACAAATTGTCTCTGATTGGCCATTTTCACATTTTTTTTATCTCTATACTATACTATATCTCTGTGTCAGAAGCATTTTGGTGCCATAGTGAAAGGATTAGCCAGTGATATTATCATTGCCTAGGCCAGGGGTAGGCAACCTCGGCTCTTTTATGACTCATGGACTTCAACTCCCAGAATTCCTGAGTCAGCATAGTTGAAGTCCATGTATTTATTGTTTTTATTGTTGTTTTTATTGTTGTTAGCCGCCCTGAGTCGGCATATAAGTCCCATAATTAAATTAAATTAAATGAGTCATAAAAGAGCCGAGGTTGCCTACCCCTGGCCTAGGCCCTTGGGACACTCTTTTATCTCTGTTTTTAAACACTATCACTGTTTCTTGAAATGTGATTGTTTGTATGGTTTCAAAGGCAAACATTTAAACCAAGGTTTTGACAAAAGTAACATAAGTAACAAAAGGTAACAAAATTGATCCCTCCCTATGAATGTGCACTGCAAAAGAGTAATTTTAATTTTCTTCAGAAACCAACATCTGGCATAGACCTGCATCCAAATGACTAAATTTAGATGCTTAGTCATGCAAGCTGTGATGATAAAGAAAATATAAATTAACTCACAATCTATCTCAAGTTTTAATTATAAAAGAAATTGAGTGACATATCTAGAATGGTTACAGCTTTTATAATTAATTACCAGTTTGGGTCTGCTGACCAACAAATATTACTGCAGCATCCTTGGGAAGAGCTAATGCAAAGACTAAGAGTCACCAAAGAAATGTGTATCATCAACTGATCTGTGTGGAAAGCAATTGAATGAACTTGCCTATAGGAAAGTGACAAGAATATGGCAAGGTTTTCACTGCAGACTTTTGATCATTGGAAAAAAACCCCCAGAAAGAATATATTTTATAGCAGCCTCTGGTTTCTCAAACTGCAGCATGAGTTGGCATGGAAGCAGACTCTCTGGTGTCAAAATGCTGGCAGAAATTCTGCAACCTCCTGGCACCTAATCTGTTGTTCTTTAGTCAATGCTACAGGCAAAAATGCAAACTAATTATTGAAAGTCTACAAAGCCTATTACAAAGGTTTCCTAGAAGTGATATTGCTATCAAGTGATCTTTTTAGTAATCTCCTGCGGGAAAAAACCCTGCTTTCTATTTTAGCTGTATTAACTGGTCATATTTCAAGGTTGTAGCCTATCTCATTAGTAAAAGGTAAAGGTAAAGGTTCCCCCGCACATGTGTGCTAGTCGTTTCCAACTCGAGGGGCCGGTGCTCATCTCCGTTTCAAAGCCGAAGAGCCAGCGCTTGTACGAGGACGTCTCCGTGGTCATGTGGCCGGCATGACTAGACGCCAAAGGCGCACGGAACGCTGTTACCTTCCCACCGTAGTGGTCCCTATTTTTCTACTTGCATTTTTACGTGCTTTCGAACTGCTAGGTTGGCAGAAGCTGGGACGAGTAACAGGCGCTCACTCTGTTACGTGGCACTCGGGATTCGCCCCGCCAAACTGCCGACCTTCAGATCGACAAGCTCAGCGTCTTAACCCACTGAGCCACCACGTCCCTTATCTCATTAGTAGCTGTACCCAAATATAGGTCTGTCCAGCCTTGTGCACAATAGTGAGACAGCTTAGTGCAAACAAAATTCCTGTCTATAGAGTTGTGAGAGAATTAGAATTTTAAACCTTCTCTTCAGGTTTTCCTATTCAAATTCATTACACCAGATCCCATTTGTACTGATAACATGACATAGGCAGAAATTCTGCAAACTCCTAGCAGAAAACTTAATGTTTCCTAATCAAAGCTGAAGTCAGAAATGCTGACTATTTATTAAAGGATTACAGATACCCTTATCACCTACCAAGAGAGTTGGATATCTCTGAGTTTGCTGGAAATCTGCCAAAGATGCTACATACCTGACTTTACAAAGGGTCTCCATTCTCACAGACCTTTGATCAAGCCTTATATGTGAAATATTTTGCTCAATTGCTACGTTGTCATCTGGTCATTGGATGTGAAGGGCTGTGACATATGTCACCCCATTGATCAGCTGATTTGGGTGGCTAGTTGATTGTCCCCTTCTTCCCTCACTGCTCCATGAACATCTTTCCCAAAGCTGCATGCACGGTGGAAGAGGATGAGCAGAATAACAGAGCTGGAAGGGACCTTGGAGTTTTTCTAGTCCAATCCCCTGCTCAATCAGGAGACCCTATTCAAGTGATGGCGAACCTTTTAGAGACCGAGTGCCAAAAAACCGTCCCACCCCTCCCGTCCACCTCTGCCTGCTCTGTCCGCCCCCACCTGTCCACAGGTCCACCCACTGCTTCCATGGCCTGCTGCAGCAGATCACTCAGGTGACCCTGCAGTGCCATGGTGGCCACACCCTCCACCTGCACCCTGCAGCATCATCTACACACGATGGGGTGTGAGGGTGGATTCTTGTCCCTGCTGCCCGGCTGCCATGTCTTTGGCTGCACTTCTGTGCATGAGCTGCGTCTAAGGGTGACTCTCCTCTGGGGCGGCTGCTGGTGAGGAGGGGGCCATGGGGGGAGGTGGGGCTGGGGCGACTGTGCGTGTGCCCACAGAGAGGGCTCTGAGTGCCACCTCTGGCACGCGTGCCATAGGTTTGTCACCACTGCCCTATTCCATTTCAGATCAATGTCTGTCCAATCTTTTCTTAAAAATCTTCAATGATTGACCATCCAGATAGAAGGAATGTACCTTGTCTATGGTATACAATTGCTGCAACTCTTTTGCTAGAATTTTCATCTAGTCATCTGTTTCCCTTGCTGTCAATTAAGAAGCTAATTAAGAAGTCAATTGCAATTTCATTTTAAAAACCTAAGTCTAACAAGCTAGTTAGCTCAGATCTAAGCCTTGGCTCCAAGACTGCCAGTAGCAGGTTAAATAAGTCCAATAATCTAGGCAAGTTGTACATATAGAGTAGATGCCCTGTATATTTATGCATTTTGGGATTTTCATTTTCGATGCATTAAAGGGGCACTTTGCTGGCACAGCTCCCTTGCTTCTCTGGCAAATCCAGAAGAAATATTGTCAGTGGTTGAAGATATGCATATGAATTTGAAAGCCTAAGTAGCTATGCTGAACATTCCAGAGGACACATGTGGCTCAGTGATTCAGAGGGGGCCACTTTGTTCATACAAACACCCTTTATGAAGCAGTGCTTTACTTAGGCCTACATCCGTGAAGATCCCCGAGTTGTCTGGATATTGCAAGGAGCTGAAAAATAGTACAGAAATATGCAATATATTAGAAAAAGTGCATCTGTGGGTAACAGAGCTAAAGTCTCCTTGAATTCAGACTCGTCTCTCCACATTTACTTAGCTCTCTTGGCAAGAAGGTCCACCATTGCTTCGTTCTGCATTGGTTTTGACTACCCAGTTCAGCCTATAATTGCAGTCATTCTTGGTGGTCTCTCATAAAAATTGTCATCTTTGTCTTAAGTTATTTTACCTTTCAAGATCAACCAAGGTCAGCAATTAACTATTCTTTCATCTTCAAAAAGATGAATTGCAGAATGACATAAACATTCGGTTGACTTCAGTTGCAATTAAGTACATGAAAACTTTATAGATAGATGCAGATGTAAATTTAGAAACAGACATAGACATATAGATATGAAGATAAAACCTATTACAAACTAATATAAAGTATGGAAGAAAAAGAAAGAAAAAAGAGAAAGCAATTTAAAAAAAAATAGAAAAGAAAAAAGACACAAACTTCCAATATTAGTCAAACAGCAAAAAGTCCATAACGGGTTTCCAGTCACTAATCAATATAGTGCTTTAATCAAAAAAGTGTATCCATCTCAGCAAGATTTGTCCATTTCACCAATCATTCCTCCAAAGTGTGTAGTGTCAAAACTTTCCATCTCTGTGCATATAATAATCCTACTATATATTGATATAATCTTTCATAGCATTTTTCTAACCATTCATCCATTAGTCCTAAAAGGAGAGGTTCTGAATAGTAATCTTTAAAATTGTATGTATCAAAGTATGTATTTGAATACCCTTTTTAAAGGATTTTTTTACATGTCCACTTAAAAAGATATAATGTCCATTCATGTTGTTCATATTTCCAACATACATTTGAAGTGCCTTCATATATTCTAGAGAGTTTTTCTGTTGTCATATACCAAAATACATCATTTTATAAAAATTCTCTTTAAGATTATTTGTTGTTGTTAGCTGCGAAGTCCTGTCCGACTCATCGCGACCCTATGGACAACGTTCCTCCAGGCCTTCCTGTCTTCCACCATCTTCTGGAGTCCATTTAAGCTCACGCCTACTGCTTCAGTGACTCCATCCAGCCACCTCATTCTCTGTCGTCCCCTTCTTCTATTGCCCTCGATCTTTCCCAGCATTAGGCTCTTCTCCAGTGAATCCTTCTTTCTCATTAGGTGGCCAAAGTATTTGAGTTTTAGCTTCAAGATCTGGCCTTCTAAAGAGCAGTCAGGATTGATCTCCTCTAGGACTGACCGGTTTGATCGCCTTGCAGTCCAAGGGACTCGCAGGAGTCTTCTCCAGCACCACAGTTCAAAGGCCTCAATTCTTTGGCGCTCAGCCTTTCTTATGGTCCAACTTTCACTGCCATACATTGCAACTGGGAAGACCATAGCCTTGACTATACGCACTTTTGTCGACAGGGTGATGTCTCTGCTTTTTAGTGTGCTGTCTAGATTTGCCATGGCTTTCCTTCCCAGGAGCAAGCGTCTTTTAATTTCTTGGCTACAGTCCCCATCTGCAGTGATCTTGGAGCCCAGGAAAACAAAATCTGTCACTACCTCCATTTCTTCCCCATCTATTTGCCAGGAATTGAGAGGGCCAGATGCCATGATCTTGGTTTTCTTAATGTTAAGTTTCAACCCAACTTTTGCACTCTCCTTCTTCACCCGCAACAAGAGGCTCTTTAGTTCTTCTTCACTTTCTGCCATTAGAGTGGTATCATCTGCATATCTTAGGTTGTTGATATTTCTTCCAGCAATCTTAATTCCAACTTTTGATTCATCTAGCCCTGCCTTTCTCATGATGTGCTCTGCATATAAGTTAAATAGGCAGGGCGACAGTATACAGCCTTGCCGGACTCCTTTCCCAATTTTGAACCAATCAGTGGTTCCGTGTCCAGTTCTCACTGTTGCTTCTTGACCCGCATATAGGTTTCTCAAGAGACAAATAAGATGGTCTGGTACTCCCATCTCTTTAAGAACTTGCCACAGTTTGTTATGATCCACACAATCAAAGGCTTTAGCATAGTCAATGAAGCAGAAGTAGATGTTTTTCTGGAACTCCCTAGCTTTCTCCATGATCCAGCGTATGTTGGCAATTTGATCTCTAGTTCCTCTGCCTCTTCGAAATCCTGCCTGTACTTCTGGTAGTTCTCGATCCACATACTGCTGAAGTCTAGCTTGTAGGATTTTAAGCATGACTTTACTAGCATGAGAAATGAGTGCAATGGTGCGATAGTTTGAACATTCTTTGGCACTGCCTTTCTTTGGAATTGGAATGTAAACTGATCTTTTCCAATCCTGTGGCCACTGTTGAGTTTTCCAAATTTGCTGGCAAATTGAGTGTAGCACTTTTACTGCACTGTCTTTTAAGATTTTGAATAGCTCAGCTGGAATACTGTCACCTCCACTAGCTTTGTTGTTGCTCAGCTTTTCTAAGGCCCACTTCACTTCACATTCTAGGATGTCTGGCTCGAGGTCAGTGACCACCTCATTGTGATTATCAGGGACGTTAAGCTCATTCTTGTATAGTTCTTCTGTGTAATTTTGCCACCTCTTCTTAATCTCTTCTGCCTCTGTTAGGTCCCTGCCATTTTGGTCCTTTATCATGCCCATTTTTGCATGGAATGTTCCCTTCATCTCTTCAATTTTCTTGAAAAGATCTCTGGTCCTCCCTATTCTATTGTTTTCTTCTATTTCTTTGCACTGTTCATTTAAGAAGGCATTCTTATCTCTTCTAGCTATTCTCTGGAATTCTGCATTCAATTGGGCATATCTATGTTTTTCTCCCTTGCCTTTCGCTTTCCTCCTTTCCTCAGCTATTTGCAAAGCTTCCTTAGACAGCCATTTTGCTTTCTTGCATTTCTTTTTCTTTGGGATGGTTTTGGTTGCTACCTCTTGTACAATGTCGCGAACCTCTGTCCATAGTTCTTCAGGCACTCTGTCTATCAGATCTAATTCCTTAAATCTATTTGTCACCTCTACTGTATATTCAACAGGGATATGATTTAATTCATACCTGAGTGGCCTAGTGCTTTTCCCTACTTTCTTCAGTTTAAGCCTAAACTTTGCAAGGAGAAGCTCATGGTCTGAGCCACAGTCAGCTCCTGGTCTTGTTTTTACCGACTGTATAGAGCTTCTCCATCTTTGGCTGCAGAGCATATAGTCAATCTGATTTCTGTGTTGACCGTCTGGTGATGTCCATGTGTAGAGCCGTCTCTTGGGTTGTTGGAAAAGAGTATTTGCTATGACCATCGTATTCTCTTGACAAAATTCTATCAGCCTGTGCCCTGCTTCATTTTGTACTCCAAGGCCAAACTTGCCTGTTATTCCAGTTATCTTTTGGCTTCCTACTTTAGCATTCCAATCCCCCATGATGATAAGGACATCATTTTTTGGTGTTACTTCTATAAGGTGCTGTAGGGCTTCATAGAACCGGTCAATTTCATCCTCTTCAGCACTGGTGGTTGGGGCATAGACTTGGACTACTGTGATATTGAATGGTTTCCCTTGGATTCGAACTGAGATCATTCTGTCATTTTGAGGATTGTATCCCAGTATTGATTTTCCTACTCTTTTATTGACTATGAAGGCTACTCCATTTCTTCTGAGGGATTCTTGCCCGCAGTAGTATACCTGATGGTCATCTGAATTAAATTCACCCATTCCTGTCCATTTTAGTTCGCTAATACCTAAGATGTCGATGTTCAGTCTTGACATCTCTTGTTTGACCACGTCCAGCTTTCCTTGATTCATGGATCTTACATTCCAGGTTCCTATGGAGAAAAAATCTTTACAGCATTGGACTTTCCTTTCACCACCAGACACATCCACAGCTGAGCGTCCTTTCGGCTTTGGCCCAGTCGCTTCATTCTTTCTGGCGCTACTAGTACTAGCCCTCTGCTCTTCCCCAGTAGCATATTGGACGCCTTCCGACCTGAGGGGCTCATCTTCCAGCATCATATCGTTTTGCCTTTTGGTACTGTCCATAGGGTTTTCATGGTGTAAATTCCTAACTACATATTTTCCCATTGGTCCATCTGTATGTTATAACCAAAATTCTTAATAAGTACATAAAAACTTAGAATGGTCAGATATATTTTATAGATTGAAAATAAAAATCTAATTTCAATTAGATTTTATCCATCCATTCATCCATCCACCCATCCATTTTTTTTACCCTGGCAATAAATTCACATTGCTAAAGCACTGTAATTTCCTAAGTATCCACATAACTTAAGTTTCATTATCTATTACCCAGTTTCTGACTGAAAATATATGAACTCTGCTTATTAATGTCAAATAGATTTCCATGTCATTTCAAAGGATTCACCTCTTAGTTTTTTTTAAATGCTGGAGAAAAAATAGGTAGCTGAACTCAAATATCAATCATTATTCAGAAAACTGAATTGGCATTTGAAATCAAGTTTATTCAGCCTTTATTGTTCATTTTCTCCATATAATAGAGGTTGAAGACCTCGATAATATTAATCTGGCCAGTTTGTGACAATATCTTCTCTATGGATCCAGGGTGATTACAAAAAGATGTTCATCTGTCTAGCTTTTACAGGACCATTTGACATCTTCCTCTTCATTGCTGGGATATATGGATGTGTCATAAATCCTGAGATAAATTCTAGCTTTTTCTTGAATTTGTTATCATAATGAGTTCCTTTCTCATTTTGTCAAATTTGAAGGTCATTAAATAAATAGGATGTCAGCAGAAAATGTGTATCTATTATTTCCTCCCACAAAGCATGGCCTTCATACATTAAATAATAGACCATGCCAGGCTTCTAATTGCATCTAGAATATTTACTAATTAATTTTTATTTATTCTATGGCCTTTTGCAGAGCAAAGAGAAGTGTCCTTCACAGAAACTACTGACATTTTAGAAATAGCCTTAGCCAGAATCAGGTTACCTATGCCCTCTTCCAAACAGCCTTCAGATTTGATCCTCATGAGCATAAGCCGTACAGGTAGTCCTTGACTTACGAACCCAAAATTTATGTTGCCAAGGGAGAGATTTTTTAAGTGAATTTTGTGGTTAATTGGATCATTGCAGTTGTTAAGTTAGAAACACAGTTGGAAAGTGAATCTGGCTTCACGATTGACTTTGCTTCTCAGAAGATCACAGACAGTGATCACATGACCCTGGGCAACTGCAACCAACGTAAATATGAGTCAATTGCCAAGGGTGCCAATTTTGATCACATGACAACAGGGATACTGCAATGGTCTTTTTTTCAGCTTTGAAGATCACTAAATAAACTCTTGTAAATCAAGGATTACCTGTATATTTGCAACTATCCTCAATACTCTCTTCAAAGCCAATTGCAGAGTACTAAAAATAGCAGCTCGCTTGTGTCTGCACTCTTCTTCCATCTTCCCCAGAACTCAACAAGAAATTTGAAAAATTTCCTTTGCAGCATTCCTCTGAAGTAGCAGCTGAGTTAATTGTTTAATTGTCTTAGTTTTCTAAGTGCTGTAAAAGCCACACAATGTTACTATGGGATCAAGGTCCCAGAAACCAATGGCAGTCACAATTATTTTCCTGGAAAGTTTCCTGCATGAATGCTGTAAATGGTTACTTCTGATTTATCTTGACTTATCCATGATGGGTTCTAGTGAATTGAGACAAACCTCAATATCCTAATGATTATCTGTCTGTTTGTACGTATGTATGGGATGCTGTATGGTAAGAACACTGACAATCGCATCCCTTTCTGGTTTACATTACATACACACATGCATAGGCACACATACACTAACTCGTGCTACTAATCAGAAGCTTTCCTAATTTTCTTTAACATCCAGGATAGTACATAGACTGTGATAATCAAGAGATAAAAGATAAGGGATTTAAGCAGAAAGTTCTGAATAGTATCACTCATTATGATTCACTGGCAGAACTATTTTTTCTTGTCCTAGTTGTGGGATTTCTGTAAGCATCTGATAAACCATTGTGGGAAACAGATTTCTGAATGAGCAGAAATTTGGTCAGGACAGCATTAGACTTCTTTATGTTCTGTTATTTTGGAATGTAACTTTCATATTAAAACCACAACTTACATGATATTATATAAATCAGTGGAGAATAAAACCACCTTCAAGATAATAGTATCATGTTTAGTTTATGGATTTTTTTTTGAGCAGTGTTTCTTAACCACGGCAATTTGAAGATGTGTGGATTTCAGCTCCCAGCATTCTCCAGCCAGCTGAGAATTCTGGGAGTTGAAGTCCCCACAACTTCAAATTGCCAAGGTTGAGAAACACTGCTGTAGAAACATGTGGGAAATGTAACGTGAGATTAGATCACTGGTTTTTTTTAACCACAGGAACTTAAAGATGGGGGGGACTTCAACTCTTCAGAACTGTCCAATCAGCATGCAAGCTGGGGAATTCTGGGAGTTGAAGTTCACCCATTTTAGAGTTGCCCAGCTTGAGAAACACTGGTATAGACAGAATTTTTTATGGTTCCAGCATGGTCCTTATGTTTTGTCAAGCGAAAAATGAAGATACTGTAATTTAGCTAGCATATACAAATTGGGCAAGACCATAGTTTTCCTTTCCTAACATTAGTCATGTAGTCAGGGAAGAGGAGTGTTGGTGCAATATATTTGGGGAGTGCCAAGATGGTTAAGGCTAGAATATACCATCCTTAACACTACTAAGGGAGTGCCTACTGTGTCTAGAGCTGAAATAATGGTTCTCCTGTTTATAACCAAATAGACAGCAAAACCAGTTAACAAACATTACAAATGAAGCAGTGATATCAAACATTCTAGCTTACTTTCCCTGTGTGCAGAACATTCATTTGCATCAAGTGACTGCAACCTAGCAACAAACACACAGCATTAAATTACCAACGTGAATTCTCATTCACAGTGTTCTAAATGTCTGCATTCTGGTCCAAGGATATTTTAAATATTAAAATATGATAAATGCCCTTGATTTTTCCCAAATAAAATAATTTCCCTTACTGTCCTACCCTATATTAGTCCAATCAACTGTTGCCATCTGTGATCTGTATAAAATGTTTTGTTTTAATAGATTATAAACCCAAAGAAATTATTTGAGCTTAGGATAGCCATCTCTTTGAAAGCACATATACAAAACTGCAGAGATGATCAGGCTAGCACTGGTTAGTGTCAGTCAGATTCAGTTCTGTTTAGATAAAGCAGAACTAACACTGCAAAGCAGTGAATGAGAAGAGCAAAGTTGCAAACTTTTCTGGTGCGAGACATTTATCTTCACAAATGCCAAAATCTCACTATCCTTCAAAATTTATCAGAAAAGCACAGCCTCATAGATTTAAAGGATGTTTAAAATTACTTTTACTTATGCAATACGCTGCAAGTGCAGTTCCGGGTATGGCATTTGCAAGCTTCTCTACTTTCAGTACAGCAAGCATTAAGCAAGTCAGGTTGTCAGCTCAACTCTTCCCTATTAGAAAATAACCTGAAGAGCAAAGTTCTCTGGAAAGTCATGCTCAGTGCAGGAAATCTAGCTTGTTCTTTTCTTGCCTCTTTTGGAGAAAAAGTTATATTTCCCAATTGGCTGGTTCTTTCTTTTCAAACAGATGGAGCTTCTCTTTTTTTTTCTTTATACCTGATACAAATATAACTTTTTCAGAAAGAATAATTTAAGTAATAAGCAGATTTGCATACATTTACAGGCTGTAGGTATGACAACAGCCATTGCTTCTACAAACTAACATTAGCACAAGCTAATGCTTTCACTGAGCCAATCCCTATGGTGAAAATATTTTACCATATTTTCGCAATTACATGAGTCGTGTTTCTCAACCTTGGCAACTTTAAGATTTGTGGACTTCAGTTCCATGCTGGCTGAGGAATTCTGGAGAGTCCAGAAATCTTGAGAATAATGTTGAGAAATACTACTCTAGATGGTAAGGTTTCTCTGCTTGGGTACTCTGAAGAACAGTGAACCTCAACACCCAGAATTCTGGGAATTGAAATTCTAGAAAGTGTACAAGCTGGAAAAGACTGCCTAGGTTTCTTGCTCTGCTTATGAGAATGGGAGTAAACACTATCCCATTCATAATTTTGAAAAAAAAGACTCAGCTTTCAGAATTAGTCAACTCTTGAACATAAGTTTCCATCTTTGGACACTCTAGTCTTCAAAGTCTCATGATAAGCAGATACAGTATATGAAAATATTAGATTAATGTTTACTGTCTTCTTCCTTGTTTTCCCCCATTTCCCTGTACATATCCATTTCTTTTACATAATTATAGAGAAGTTTAGTCCTGCTGATTTTAATAGGAATGCAGTCTTTCATTTTCTATATTTGTCCCATTTTTAGGTAGCATTAGGTAGTGTTTCTATATTTTTAGGTAGTTTTATCTTTGATTAATTTAGTCCCCACAGTTTCAGTGATTGTGTAATTGGTTGATTTTTTTATTTATTGTATATATTTAAGCTGCATTTTTACTTTGTATTATTCTCAGAGTCATCACTAAAGTGGAAATGTGCACAACCACCAATGCTGATATTAAAGTCTTATTGAAATCATACAGGTAGTTGACTACCTGAATGGTCACAATTGGGACCAGAATGTCTGTTGATAAACAAGATGGTTATTATGTGAGTTGTACCCAACTTTAGAAGAGAGTTCCATAATAAGGCATTGCCATTAGAAGAAATGTGTTCACCTTTAACATAGTAGAGTTCAGTATTTTGGAAGTTGAAAGCTAAAAGTTATCTCCCAGAAGGTAACAAGGAAAACAATACTGTGGATTCTACTAAAGCAGCACTTATATGCCATGTTCTGGATAGAAGGAAGTGAGCTATCAATAATCTTTTCTGCTGTCCTCACCATTCTCTGCACCACCTTCCTGTCTGAAGCAATAATGCTTCCAAATCAGACAGCAATGCAATATGCCAGGATGCTCTTGATCATCTCTGTATAAAGTGGTAAGGACAGGGGAAAGAAGATGTACTTTTCTCACGTGAAAGTGCAGGTGCTACTGTGCCTGCTTCACCAGTGTCTTACTGTTGAGCGACCAATCCAACCTACTCATCGGATGCACACCCAGAAACTTGATCCTGTTAACCACCTCCACAGTTGAATCATTAATATACAGAGGTGTGTGGCTGTGCCTGCTTGAATGTACACTTCTAAGGATAAAGAATGGTATACAAACAAGGAAAAATACAATAACCAGGGAATAAAACCCAAATTCTAGTAGCACGTCCCTACCAGGGCAGCATAGGTGTATTGCCCACATATAACTTTAAATGCCACGTTGGAGAAGAACATGGAAAAAGTGGACAAGGCTAATTTAACTGTACTTCACACTAAATTACAAAGGGACAATGGAGTTGCGTGAGGTTACTCACAAGGCGACAGCCTCACTCCTCCTGATGAGCTGCACTAGCAAGCATCTATTTAATCAGATGAGTGGAGTAGGGGTTGTTGGAAACAACTGCCATTCTCTTGCAATGTGCGTGTGTGCTCTTGGTTTTCTTGATTCTGGATTGTGCTACGATTGACCATGTGTTTTGACATTGGATTTGTTTGTAGATTTGGAAGCTTTGTCTTGACTTCAAACTGGAATTGGACTGTGGACTCTGTGGGCTTTGCATTTACCTTTGCCCTTGGACTTTAATAATAATAATAATAATAATAATAATAATAATAATAATAATAATAATAATAATAATAATAAGAATAATAATAATAATAATAATAATAATAATAATAATAATAATAAGAAGAAGAAGAAGAAGAAGAAGAAGAAGAAGAAGAAGAAGAAGAAGAAGAAGAAGTAGTAGTTGGAAGGGACCTTGGAGGTCATCTAGTCCAACCCCCTGCTCAGGCAGGAAACCCAATACCATTTCAGACAAAACGTTGTCCAGTCTCTTCTTAAAAACTTCCAGTGTTGGAGCATTCACCACTTCTGAAGGCAGGTTGTTCCACTAGTTAATTGTTCTAACTGTCAGGAAGTTTCTCCTTAGTTCTAGGTTGCTTCTCTCCTTGACTAGTTTCCATCCGTTGCTTCTTGTCCTGCTTTCAGGTGCTTTGGAGAATAGCTTGACTCCCTCTTCTTTGTGGCAGCCCCTGAGATATTGGAACACTGCTATCATGTCACCCCTCACCCTTCTCTTCATTAAAATACACATACCCAATTCCAGCAACCGTTCCCTATATGTTTTAGCCTCCAGCCCCCTAATCATCTTTGTTGCTCTTCTCTGTACTCTTTCTAGAGTCTCAACATCTTTTTTACATTGTGGTGACCAAAACTGGATAGTAGCCTTGTACCAGTGTTGGACTTCCTAGGATTTTGCAAATGGGTGCAAGTGGGGTCTTGGGGATTCACGTTAGGGGCTTGGACTTTCAATAAATTCCTTAAAACCTTCATGCATGTTGTGCATGTGGACTGAAACAGGACAAAGTAACAAAGTAATGGAAAATAGAATAAAAAGAAAATTAGAATACAATGACGTGAATATAAAAGATGAGTGGGTAGGAAAACAAGGAGTGAGGGGGGAGATGGGGCTTTCTGTCAGTGTAGTAGGCACCTGCACTATGGTGTTCCCCCATTGGGTACCTAGGCCCATGATTACAATTTGGTGGCAGTTTTTGGGGACGCTCTGGAAATTCACCCCAAGCTTTTGAGGGGATTGTATTTTTTTTTACAATGTTTTATTCCAGGTCACTTTCCTCTAAGTTTAGACAAAGACAAGGTGCAAAATTTCCTAAATGTTCCTGATCAGTACCTTGCTCAAAAGTTATGATACACTCATGTAGGACAATTTATTAATAAATCAATATATTAGCAGCTTGTATAGGAATCCTCTGTTAATTTATGTTATTTCAACATAGAACTATTACAGTCTTTTGGGAGGACAGGATACAGATGTCTTATATAATAAATAAATTTTCTGTCCTGTCCATTTATTTAAGGATCAGACTATTCAGTTAGCTGAAGGCAACAGGAGAAATATGTTTTGAGGTAATTAGGTCATCTGTACCAGTTTCTGGACTGTAGCCATAGCTTTGCTCTATGTCAAGAAAATGTTAAGCTCGTATAATATTAATAATTTTAGTTTCAGCCCTTCCGGTCAATGAGTGTACAGCATTATTCTCTTATTTGAGCATTTCAGTCCTGACGTATCAGCAAGTAAAATCATAACCCTTCCCTTTTATGGCTTTTTTTTTTAAGAGCTCTCCCTCCAGCTTTGGAGTTTGAGAGAATCTCTCAGGTTAATGTTTAACATCTGAAAGTTATGTCACTAAATATTTTACCAATTTTAATTGGCATACAGGTTGAGAAGGTAGGAAAAGTAACAGAAGGAGTATTACTGACTTTGCCAGAAAATGAGAGCTATTCACCAGTGCTAAAAATGTAATTTCTCAGCATTTTGCTTTTAATCTGGAGATTCTGCAACTGCCATGAGAAAAGGAATAAACAGTGAAGGTCAATGCTGAAATCTCTATCAGGGTGTTATTTCTAAAATACTTGCAAACCACTCTGTGCTCTACCACTATTTCAGTGCATTCTGTGACTAGCCAGAGAACAAACTATTTAGAAATACAGTATATGACAGTATCATTAAAGCCATCTGCTGCCCCCACATACATATACTATACAGAACTAAATACTTGCTTTGGGGGAACACATATCAGAGATACCTGGAACATTTTTAATTTCAGCCCTTCTGATCAATCAATACACAGCATTATTTTCCTATTTGAGAATTTGAGTGACTTTGAGACTTTGATTCCCAGCCTACCATCTTTTCAGCACCCTCACACAGTACTGGGCTGCATCAACAGAGGGATAGAATCAAGGTCATGTGAAGTGTTAGTACCAGATTTACACTTTGGTAAGGCCACACTTGAAATACTGCATTCAGTTTTGACCACCATGATACAAGAAATAAGTTAGACTCTAGAAAGAGTGTAGAAAAGAGCAACAAACATTATAGGAGGCTAAAACATATGATAAACACTTGCAGGAACCGGGTATGTCTAATGAAGACAAGGACTAGGGGTGAAATGATAGCAGTCTTCCAATATTTGAGGCCTGCCATGGAGTAGAGGGCATCAACCTATTCTCCAAAGCACCTGAGGGCAAGACAAGAAATAATGAGTGGAAACTTACTAAGGCAAGTTCCAGTCTAGAACTCCTGAGAAATAGTGAGAATAATTTATTAGTGGAATAGCCAGAACTTGTAGGTGCTCCATCACTGGAATTTTTAAGAAGAGATTGGACAGCTATCTGGAATGGTATAGGGTCTCATACTTGAGCAGGAAGCTGGAAACTGGAAGACCTCCAAGGTTCCTTCCAACTCTGTTATTCTGTATTCTGTATACCACACTTTTATTATGCTTTTTCTTCCTGAGCTCTGTTTGTTTTCATCTATAGCTTCCAATGGGGCTGGTAGTTAGATATTTTTGGTTCTCCAGCTTACAAGTGGAATTCTGCCTTTTTTAAGCCATTCTCAACTGGCTTGGAACTTGGGCCCCTAGGCTGGCTAGGGAATTCTTGGAGATGAATTTGCTGTAATTAAGAAACACTGCTGCAAGGAGTCCTTCAACTAGTGATACCATTTATTGCCAAAGGTATTTTTAATAAAGTGGTAAGGAGAATATTTCTTCATCTTGGTTTCTGTTTTTCTTCTCTCTTCATGTAATTAAAATGGACTATTTTCCTAAAACCAGATGCAAAATGCAAATAAATAAATAAAACTAAAAGAGCACTGGGCAAAATTACTTCCTGCTGGTGAACTAACCAGTTCCTAATTCTTTGTCAGAACAATTGTGGCCCCGAATTATTTGTGCTACCACCAGATGAAATGTTCTAATAAGTGCTATAACTTGTTGCATTCTTTTTTGAAGAAGGCTATAATCCAGATGAGATCTAATTTTGTGCAGTCGATTGTTTCCTAAAAAATATTAATTCTATTTTTCTCAAGGAGAAAGAGAAGTTATGTGACTTAGCCCGACACTAATACAATATTTCACTTCATGCTGTTTATTCAAGGACTTTCTTCTATCCTCATACTTAACACTTCTCAGTCTTAAAGCACTTAAAGTTTACAATTTTTTTCTTCTTATATGGAGAACTTTCTCTCTTTTGCTCTACTTTATTTTTTAAAAAACAACAACTACACACTGAAGTAAAGCTTTAGCTATGTCAAATTGTATAAAGGCTCTTGTGTATAAGCACTTGCCCAGATTTATTTTCTTTTTAATATGGTTACTCATACTACAACTGCACACACAGCATTAAAAAATAGCAATTCAAAACATGAAAAAATAAACAATAGCTAAGCTAAAAGATGTTGATCAGAAGTTGGGGCAATATATATAATAATATAATAATATATAATAAATAATATATACAGTATATATACAGTATGTACGTATGCAGCTTATTTAAATAGGAAAGTATTTAAACATATTATGAAGCACTAACAGAAGGTAATCGCTTTCATATATTAAAATGAGAACAGACCAAACTAAGAACAACTCAGTTTTAAACTTAGAATTTTAAAGATCATCACTAACGTGTTGAATTTCACTGGGAAATTCTTTTGTAACCAGCATAATTGTTACATGATGGATGCAATATGATCTCGTAAGCATGTGCTCGGCAATATTTTTTGCACAGTTTGGACTGTCTAGAGTTCTGAAAAATACTCAAAGATAGATTAATGTTGGGAGTATTGCTGTAAAATAATCTAGATGGAATTAAAGCACATGTCACCTTAGCTTAATTTTGTTTTGCTCGGGATGGACATTATTGGCACAACAGTCTAAGCCTACTAAAAACACTCTTCCTCAAATTTACTCTATATACTCTACAACAGGGGTGTCAAACTCAATTTCATTGAGGGCCGCATCAGCATTGCGGTTACCCTCAAGGGGCCTGGTGGGTATGGTCTGGGTGGGTGTGGCGTACTGGGTGGGCATGGCCAGAGTGCATATGGCCTACTGGGTGGGCGTAGCCAGCTCTACATTGTTCACATCAAGGGTGCCTATGGGGGCCTGGGCAGTAGTGGGACAGATCTGAGGGTCTCTGGCAGAAGAAGGATCTCTGGGCCAGGGCCAAGGCAGTGGGGGATGTTCCCTCACTGTTTCCAGGAAGGCTTCGCGGGCCACATGAAACCACTTCGCGGGCCACATTTGGCCCCCGGACCTTGTGTTTGACATGTCTGCTCTACAAGATATAAAGGTGCACCCAAAAGTACTTTGACAAGATAGCAGCTTTTAATCCTTGGATTCATGAATGTCTTCTCATCTATCTTTGTTATATATATCTATGAAGAAAATTGAAAGTTTTCATGTATATTTCAGTTAACCTTGCATTATGGCTTAATCTTTAGTAAGGTTTATTTAGATAAAAAAGCTAAATCATGGTTGAAGTTGAGTTGCAGTAAGCTATAGATATGACCACATGAACTGTTTATTACTTATGGTTGCTATTATGTTAATGGAGTACTGATATGCTTGAAATTTACCAAATATATCAGTACCTGAATGAAAACTGTGGCTAATCAAGGAAGCCATTGTTCTTCTGTGTGATTCATGTATGCTAAGCAGCTCCCACAATATAACATTTTTTATTAGAGTTCTTGGCTACCATATATGTTACTGTTATTATTCACATTTGCACAGTTCCAGTAATTTCAGATGATGAGGAGGAGAATTTTACTGCAAGTCTAAATGTATATCTCTTTCTGAATTCTTTTTCATGTATGTAACAATTAAAATTTATTTGGCTTCCCCTCTGAGTTTTGGAACATCCATAATTTGCCTGGACTTGTTAGTTGAAACATTAACCTGTTTCTATAATGCATCAAATCTACCAAGTCATCTTCAAACCAGCTGCTGAAGCATTTTCAGAATCACTTAGGACATTACCATCTGCAGCACAGGATTCCTTGCATCAAAAATTACTTACTTACTATAATGTTTGGGAAACGTGAATCACATGGTTGGAATAGGAATAAATAATTACATCACATTGCTTCCCACATGGTATTTTTCCTTCAAAATATTTATGAGCAGCTTACAATTCAAGCCACAAGGAATCAGATTAATTTATTTAGTTTCAGCGATAAATGACAGTCTAACAGAATAAGATTCTGAAGGATTATTTTATTCCTGATATCCAGATGTAGGGGAAAAATAGGGTCTTTCTCTTAAAACACAGAAAGAGAGACAGGATCAGCAGACTTAGTTTATGGAGTACCAAACATCCTTTGGAGAAAGGAGAAGTCTAGCGTAAACTGAGCAAGATCAATAACCACAGAATGGTGTCTGTGGGAGTAGTATGGAATGTGTGGAAGATGACCTGGCTGTCTGATAGAATTAATAGAAGTGATCCAAACCACAACATGGCTTCAATGCTAAAATAATTGAATTAAGAATTTTTTGCCAAATCCTATCCTCCTTTTTCAGCTCCAGTGCCACATGGAGGACTAAGGAGCCAAAATCACAATGTGGAATGAATTAAGTTGGCTATTGAGGCTCCCTGAAGCTCAAGAAATGGATTTCTAATGATCTAGGTGGTGATTTGAGAGAAAATTTACTTCACAGAACTTCCTATAGTTGTTTTATCTTAGCTACAGATGAATCTATTTTTTAAAATCTGATTTAAATACACAATCCATTCAATCCTTGAGTCTAGTATGGCCTGTACAGGATCACCTGTCAGCCACTACCAGCCTTCAAAAATCTTATTTCCACCTCTATTTCTACAATCTGTGCTTTCCCACTCCTTTTTCCAGCTGCAAATCACATATGGGAACATTTTCCTGTTCAGAAAGGGTTTAACATATTCTTATAAACATATGATATTGCTTTTGGCACTTCACCAGATATGTCTAACTATATTTACATTTACATTCACAGTATTAGTGCTATCAATCAAATGCTAATATACTGATGGTATAAATTTTACAAAAAAAATTAAAGGATACTTCATCATGTTATGTTTTAAAACTTGTGAAAAACACAGTCAATATTTATGCACTCAGAAACAGATAACAGCATGAAATTAGAAGAAGAGGTGAGCCAACAATTATCTGATAATGGTTAGGATCCCCTGAAAATATTGGGAAAAAATCAGTGAAAAATCTCGGAAAAATTGATAGTCAAATATTTTTCAGAGATTTTTCACTGATTTTTTCGCAATATGAGTAAAAATAAAGTAGGAGAACATTTGGGATGTTCTTGTTATGTATCCAGGTGAAGAGAACACATACACACTTATATAGCAGTCACCACCAGAGGGCGTTGAACTGTATCTGTTTTGGCGGGAACCCAGTTTCGGCGGGAAACAGAGGTTCAAACCGATTGGCCGGCTGCTCACCTGGCCAGGTATAAAAGGAGGACAGGTAACCCCTATTCCCCAGTACAGTCACTTCCACCGAATAAAGATCTGCCATGCTGTACTCATCATCTCGGCATCCTTCCTGCTCTCCAGAACCCACTACACAACAGTTCTCTTGATGCTAATTACTGTTTTTGATACTGTTAGAAATGTAATATTCTTGATGTACTCCATAAAGCTATATATTTTGTTCCTTTACCCTTTATCTAAGAATGTATGGACAAAATTGCTTAATTATGATAAGCAGGCCATTTTTAATCCTAAATTGTTGAAGAGGTCTTTCACCCTGTTAAAAAAATTGGTCTGCAAAATATCCAGAAGCATTTTTTTTCTTCCATTCAGTTGTATCTTATTCTCAGTGACTGCCTGGGCAAGTCTCTGCAATTTTCTTGGTAAAGTTTTTCAGAAGTGGTTTGCCATTGCCTCCTTCCTAGGGCTGGCAGAGAGTGATTGGCCAAGGTGACCCAGCTGGTTTTGTGTCTAGAAATCACAGCCTGCCAGTTCCTAGTCTGATGGCTTTAGCACAGACATGTCAAACACAAGGACTGGGGGCTGGATCCGGCCCGCGAAGTGGTTTCATGTGGCCCACGAAGCCATTCTGGAAACAGTGAGGGAATGGCCCCCGCTGCGTTGGCCCCAGCCCCAGCCAGCCGGAAGCCAATGTACAATTTCGTGGTGGTCATCTATGCTGAAATACATTCAGTCTTAGCTCCACAAGGCCGGCTGGAAACAGTGAGGGACTGGCCCATGCCACATCGGCACTGACCCCTGGGTGCACACAGGGGAGGTATCACCCTTTGTGAGGAATTAAGAAATGCACCATCACATGGAAGTGGCCAGCATATGACCCTGCCTACTTTGGGCAGGCTAAGGTCTGGGCAGTGTTGCGCTTCTCTTCAGATTCGTGCCACCCGGCTCAGCCTCTCGGCACTGTCAGGAAAGTGCCCCACTGCCTGCCAAAACTGGGCAGGCTGGGGGCTGGGCATCATTGTGCAGGTAACATCGACTCTCATGCTGCTCATGGCATCCCCTCCCCCAGAGCCCACCAAGCCGGATATGTGAAGTAGGCGAGGGCCTTGTGCTGGCCACTTCCAGGCAATGGTGCATTTCTTCATTCCTCATGAAGGATGAAACTTCCCCAGCTGCGTTTCTTGCCTGTTTTTCTCCCTCCCTCATCTCAAATATTTTCCTACCACTCTGTTCTTGGAAGGAAGGAAGGAAGGAAGGAAGGAAGGAAGGAAGGAAGGAAGGAAGGAAGGAAGGAAGGAAGGAGAGGGAAGGTCTGAAGGAAGTCCTGCCTTAGTCCTGCCCTGCTGCCCTTTCACCATCCCCTTTCCCCCTCCTCCTGGCCTATCCTGGGGGGTCTCCGATCCTATTGCCAGGGCTTTTTTTCTCATAGAATGCTCAGAATGGAGTTCCGGCACCTTTTTTGGATGGAACCTTGTAGGGTAGGCAAGGCGGGTTGTATGACATGTGTGAGTTCCGGCACCTTTTTCTTTTACAAAAAAGCCCTGCCTATTGCTAAGGAAGCTTTGGATAGAAAGCCAGGTCTCCTCCCATGGAGAGGGAGTGGGCCTCCCTCTTGACTTTGTCCTTGTACCCATCATGAGCAACCTGGCTAAGGAGAGCAAGCACAGCAGCAGCAGCCTTGAGGAGGAGGTAAGTGCAGCTGGGCACCACCTTAGAGAAGTGGAGCTTGGCTTAGTGCCATGGGTTCTTGATGGCTGGGCTGGGCATTTGACCTCCACGCCACCGTCCAACCCCCCCCAAGGCCTGAGAGGAACAGTGAGGCTCCTCCAGTGGACCATGCCTTGGCACTTGTCCCAGTCCCATCTTCTTCTGCCAGAGACCCTCAGATCTGTCCCACTCCTGCCCAGGCCCCCATTGGCACCCTTGATGCGAATGATGTAGAGCTGGCCACACCCACCCAGTAGGCCACACCCACCCTGGCCACACCCACCTGGCCCACCAAGGGCAACAGCAATGCTGATGCGGCCCTCAATGAAATTGAGTTTGACACCCCTGCTTTAGCACTACACCAAACAGGTTCTCAGTCCCAAATTAATGCAGCACAAACAAATAAGTTATATACTTTTGAAAAGGCATTTCTGCAGTTTTAGAATAATGAATTAAACTGAGTCAGTTTGAAAAGATTTATTATGTAACTAAAGTCAAGTAAAGCATTCTTTGAATTTCTCTGAATTAAATCCACAGTCTTCTAAACCATATTTATCAGCACACACACTTCTTAAATACCCCATAGGTGTCCACAGTTGGACACTCTGAAGAAAAAAATGATGACATGCTTGTGATTCTGTCACAACACAACCCCTTTTGTTCCTGTATCTGAAGTGTATGTCACAGGTTTATGTTATGATGTCATGATTCATGTTTTGTCACTTGACCTCTACAAATCAGGAAAGTACTCCAATCAATTTATTTTTGTGTATTTCATGACTTACTTGGGAAGCTTTCATTTCAGTATAACAAAATGGGCAGAAACATACTCTTATATTTTCACTTCATTCAATATATTTCCATTTTTCATAACCGAGCATAGACTACTTGTGACCTTTCTATCTATGTTTCTTAAAATTTCCCTACTTCTCCATCTTTGGTAAGATTTTCTTCAATAATGTGTAACTAACCTATCCATCAATAATTATGTTTCTGGATTTTTGTGGTTTCCACTGAGTAAAAAACAAAACCCTAAGAGAAATTACAATAAGATCTAAATATTTGCATACAATATTTGATTAAATGACATTTGTATAATACATATATGCAAATTTATTACATTTACATACAGTGGTGAGATTATTTCATCTGTGTTAATGGTGCAAAATATCCTTTTTGAAATTTGCAACTTTTTCCATCTTGGGGGACCCCTTTTAATATATAAATAAATCTCCTTTTAAAAAAGTGATGTATTTTCATGCATTTATAAAATGTGTGCATCTCTTTGTCACTATAGAATATGGACTGGTTTTTACAGAGATGACTATATCTGCAAATACCAATTAATTCTGTCAAAAAAGGCATGTGTTAACCTCTTGGTACAGAAATATAAAACCTTGAATTTGCCCAAACAAGGTTCTGATTCATCTTGAGTCAAACCGGGAGGCCTCTAAAGTGGTCTGAACTGAAAGTCTCTCTTCCTATTAAGCACTGAAACTGGGCCTCAACCAAGCCTTGTGGTTGCTCTGTGTCACTAATGAGGACAGCCTGAGCAACACAACAACCGTTTCTTTTCAAAGCTCAAGACCAGTTGCAGGTTCTGAAACCAAAAGCAAACCAAAAAGCCCACTGACAATTAAAGCTTAGTTTACGTTTGATCAAGCACAAAGATCAATGGTGTGCAAGAAAAGATGTTTTTCCATTATGTAATAGTGTCTTTGCACTTTCCTTCTCATTCCTTCTCAGTATCTCCATACATTTCTTCAGCTTCTATTTAAATTGAACTACTTCTTGGAGAAAAAATGTAGGGGAAATTACAGCTTGTGGTTTCTCACTGCCTTCTACTGTGGCAAGAAAATGCTACATGCTGCTGAAAGCTCAAGACAAGGAAGTCTTTAAAGAAGGTCCTCTATAAATGCCCATTAAGTTTCTAAGACATGAAGATTCATCAGAAAACTGTTTTCATGGGCTGTTATATATCACTCTGCTATGCTGTCATCTGTTGAACTGCCAATGAAGCCAAACAAATGATACATACAACTGCGACACTCACAATTTGGTCTTACCATCTGCATATTCCAAACAGGTCCAGGATGCTAGTGGGATGACTATACATGGATGGAGCTTTTCTGTGGTCCATGAAATAGTAAGGGGAATATGATGTGTGGTAGAAACCTACATGCTCCAAGCTGAATCACTTATTGTACCTCTTTTTACAGATGGTGGAAAGCTCTCTGTAAATCCAGCACTAGGAATGGTAATTCAAGCGACAAAATTAAAACTTACCAATGGCTCATCTAACATCTTATGGTAATGGCTTGTAGGAAAAGCTAGGTTGTTAGGGCATTTCTAAAAGCTAGAAGGATTGGGACATCATAATCTTGGAAAGCATACAGTTCTATAGGTCAGGTTGGTGTCTAAAAACCTAGGTGGCTTTTTATTTTTACCACGGCTGTAACTAGTCAATATCATTTAATGGATGAAGGCATAATAATTTTATCATCGAATGGTAGCTGTAAACTGAATCTCAGAAACCAGTTCTAACACATAAGTAGAAAAGTCACTTTTATTAACTACAACACATTTATAGAAAGCCCATCCATTACATATCTGACAACATCCTACTCTGTCAAAGAGTAGTTGTTTGATTTAAATAAAATGCTATTCAATCACTGAATGTTGCTATTCTCTGGCACAAAAATGTTGTTATCCGGTAAGGAAGATTTTAGGAGATATCCATAACAGAAGATATAAATGAAAAACACAATTTAATTTTTTAGATGAACTGATTTATTCTCTTTTTTCATTTCCATATGAAAGGTGAGAATTTGGTTCTTCTAAATTTCTTGAAAAATAGGGAAATCCCAGAAAAAAGTAACTGTGAAAGAATGACAGTTAAGAAAGACATTTGCAGGAATCACAACCACAAATGAAGATTATAGTATTTTATAAAACTATGGGTAATGTGATATTTTTTTATTCATCAAAGCATGAATGTACAGTACACAACTATTTAAAACAGGCAAGAATATTATTTGGCAATGTGATACGAGAATATAGGTATAATGAAAACGGAAAGGTCAGTTATTAACATAGGCAAGCATGTATACATACATAGGTCCAGGCATTTGATGATATTTGCACAATATCATATCGGGGGGAAAACTATAAAATACACTGGAAATGTTTTGGCTTAGGTTGAAAGTTTTTGTAATTGTAATCTTACAGGCTTGAAGAAATGGTGAACTAGAACCAATAATCTTTGCCATGATGGCATTTGTGCAGGAAATCGTCCTCTTGACCAAACGTTCATTTCAATAGATTTTGAATTTGCTATAGAGCCCTCAGTATTTTTTCTAGCTAGCCCCCCTGGGCTCTCACTCTTCCATTCAAAGTGCTATCATGTGTGCATAGACAGAGAATTTCAGTTTTATTTCACTTGTCATCATTTATGCTTAGTTCAGCTTACTTCCACTGCAGTTTGTTAATTTAGGAAAACAAAATCTCATGTGTATTTTTTCTTCTAATGTACCCAGTTTTTCAGGTAATTCTTTAGCACTCATAGTTTCTGAATGATCCTTTCATCACAATGCGCTTCTGTTCATGTCTTTTCTTAATATATTATTGCAATGTTGGAACAGTGCATAGTACTATTTGCAATAGTATTTCAGTTGGGTAGCACTCAGATGATGCAAAATGGGATCAAAGGATCTAATTCCATGCCATGTACAGAGTGCTGTCATACTGCTATGTCTAAACAAATTTATACTTCCAAGTGTACTTCCAAGCCATTATAGAACTGTCTGTGATATAAGCAAAATACAGGTGAAACTCAAAAAATTAGAATATCGTGCAAAAGTTCATTTATTTCAGTAATGCAACTTAAAAGGGGAAACTAATATATGAGATAAACTCATTACATGCAAAGCAAGATACTTCAAGCTGTGATTTGTCATAATTGTGATGATTATGGCTTACAGCTCATGAAAACCCCAAATCTACAATCTCAGAAAATTAGAATATTGTGAAAAGGTGCAATATTCTAGGCTCAAAGTGTCCCACTCTAATCAGCTAATTAAGCCATAACACCTGCAAAGTGTTCCTGAGCCTTTAAATGCTCTCTCAGTCTGGTTCAGTAGGAATCACAATCATGGGGAAGACTGCTGACCTGACAGTTAAGCAGAAAACCATCATTGACACCCTCCATAAGGAGGGAAAGCCTCAAAAGGTAATTGCAAAAGAAGTTGGATGTTCCCAAAGTGCTGTATCAAAGCACATTAATAGAAAGTTATGTGGAAGGGAAAAGTGTGGAAGAAAAAGGTGCACAAGCAGCAGGGATGACCGCAGCCTGGAAAGGATTGTCAAGAAAAGGCCATTCAAAAGTGTTGGGGACTTTCACAAGGAGTGGACTGAGGCTGGAGTCAGTGCATCAAGAGCCACCACACACAGACGGATCCTGGACATGGGCTTTAAATGTCGTATTCCTCTTGTCAAACCGCTCCTGAACAACAAACAACGTCAGAAGCGTCTTACCTGGGCTAAAGAAAAACAGACCTGGTCTGTTGCTCAGTGGTCCAAAGTCCTCTTTTCTGATGAGAGCAATTTTTGCATCTCATTTGGAAACCAAGGACCCAGAGTCTGGAGGAAGAATGGAGAGGCGCACACTTCAAGATGCGTCCAGTGTGAAGTTTCCACAGTCTGTGTTGATTTGGGGAGACATGTCATCTGCTGGTGTTGGTCCACTGTGCTTCATTAAGTCCAGGGTCAACGCAGCCATCTACCAGGAGATTTTGGAGCACTTCATGCTTCTTTCCGCAGACGAGCTTTATGGGGATGCTGACTTCATTTTCCAGTAGGACTTGGCACCTGCCTACACTGCCAAAAGCACCAAAACCTGGTTCAATGACCGTGGGATTACTGTGCTTGATTGGCCAGCAAACTCGCCTGACCTGAACCCCATAGAGAATCTATGGAGCATTGCCAAGAGAAAGATGAGAGACATGAGACCGAACAATACAGAAGAGCTGAAGGCTGCTATTGAAGCATCCTGGTCTTCCATAACACCTCAGCAGTGCCACAGGCTGATAGCTTCCATGCCACGCCGCATTGAGGCAGTAATTGCTGCAAAAGGGGCCCAAACCAAGTACTGAATACATATGCATGCTTATACTTTTCAGAGGTCTGATATTGTTCTATGTGCACTCCTTGTTTTATTGATTACATGTAATATTTTAATTTTCTGAGATTGTGGATTTGGGGTTTTCATGAGCTGTACGCCATAATCATCACAATTATGACAAATCACGGCTTGAACTATCTTGCTTTGCATGTAATGAGTCTATCTCATATATTAGTTTCCCCTTTTAAGTTGCATTACTGAAATAAATGAACTTTTGCACGATATTCTAATTTTTCAAGTTTCACCTGTACATCAGGAACTGCTTTTCTAATCAAACTGCTCCTGGCCTTTGAGAAATCTTGAAGAAATCTGTGTAGTTTCATAGAAATGTAAAGATCCAACTACTATCATGGCCACAAACGTAACTACAGTTTATTTCTGGGCCTTGTGTTCTTTCCTGTTTTTTAAAAGGCCACTAAATATCTTTTTCCTTTCTTTAGAAATAAATTCTCAAGAATAGACAGAGATTTTATTTTATTGACAGTACAATTTATATATTATTGCTTTTGGGTTTTAAGATGTCGATACTGGAATTTTTGGTCTTGCATTCATCTCAAATTGGCCTCTCTCCAGATCTCTTATTTTAATGGGTTTGGTTAATTAGGCAAAGAGTCTGAGATACAAGCTCACAGGACTTGATTAGTAAAGATAATTCACCTGTTCCCCAGTTTATTTAGGCATCTATTATCAAAACAACTGGTGTATGGCCTCATATTTAACCAATTTAAACCATGGTACTTGCCAGAACCTATTGCAAAGATATAGTTAAAGGTCTTCCCATCATAGGTTAGAAAAATTCTAGGGTATACCTCTTGTACAAAAAGTCTTCCTTATAACAACAGAAGTAGAATTGGTGCACATACTTTGTGGTTTGTGGATTGTGGGTTGTATACTGATCTAAGAGAAAAAATTATGTCCCTGATGAATAGTGCACCTGGGTGGTCAGTGAACACGAGTTTTGGCAACATAAAACTTTCCTAGAAAGATGCCAAGATTATGAGACTGCACAATCTCAAGCTGAATGGGGGAGGAAGGAAGAATTCACCTTAGAATCTCTCAGAATGTATCTATTAGGTTGGAAGGGTATAGCTTTAGTCCGGCAAGATTTGGTTTATTAGGCAAATAAAGGACTGAACTCAATTGGACATTGCTGTGTCATCTTGGTTTTGGGCCCAACAATGTCCTCTTTATTGGCTTTTCAACCAGGCTTTTTAAACCACGTATAAGTACATTTTCTTTTATTTGACTCGAATGTGATTTTGACAGTAGACAATTTTTTCGCTGCCATGATTAGATGTAGGAAGAAACTATTTGCTAAATGATTTGTTTTCCTTGAAAGGTCAAAATATATGCTGTTTTCTTTCTTTTTTTTATTATTCTTCGGTCCCTTGACTATGATAAACTTTCAATCATTCATTTATCTTATATTCACATTGTGAACTGCAATAGCAAGTAACAGAAAGGGGAGATAACATTTTGAAAAATAATCTGTGGACTAAATATAAATAAATTTCCTGGTGCTAAAGGAAATGTCAGCCTTATCTCTCTTTTATTGAGAATGTTCAATATTCTCCATTTCCTATAAAACATCCATTCATAAAATACTAAAAATTATTTTAAAATGGTAGTATTATTTTTTACAGGCAGGTAGTTGATTGCTATAAGCCTAAGAAACTTTGCCCAGCATGTGTACATGCAGATAGTCGTGTGCACACAAACACAGACACAAACATTGTTCTATTCTTTTTCTGACGACCATAAATCCCCCCCAAAAGATGAGAGATATACCATCAGTTTGCCAAAACTAGATTACATGATAAATAATGAAAAATAATAAGGAGCTGTAAGGTTCTTAAAAGCTCTTTGCAGATGCAGATCATGTTTTGTTGTGTCATGCTGATTTCCTCAGGGAGTGATTTCCCCATGGCTGTTAGGCAAAGGCCTACTTTGTGAATGATCACACAGGGAAAAGAAAAGTAGCAACAGAGTCGCAGTTGCCATAGAGATGGTAAGCTTTTCCACCACTGCATCTTCTATTTTTGCAGAAATTAGGACCACCGTTATAAAACACCTATAAGGAAAAACAGACAGAAGCAACTGAGTTGTATAGCTTGATCCTAGGCATATTTTCTTTGAAAACAGCTATGGTCAGTTCTGGATGGGATTTCAGCTTATTTCTTGTTAAGCAACCTTGTAACCATGCTATTTCTATTCATGGAAAATTCACCAAGTATGACCTAATTTTCCACATATTTTCCCCCTCTCTAGCTTGCTTTTCCTTTACTTCCATTTCAGGCCACAGAATTCAATAGGATTAATTCAGAAGTCACTGGGCATAAAATAAAATGTTTAGCCTATATATCAAAAGCATACAGCCTGGAGTTCCAAGGTTGTATACAGACCTAGAAAATCTTGAATTACTACAACTATAATTTGTAAAGTTTCTGAAAATTACTGCACACCAGTATTAATAGCCTAAAGTGAAATAACCTCAAATCAATGGTATATTGGACAGAAACCAATATAGTATCTTTCCTGTTCTTATCCATTTTTAAACCTCTTTACAGAGAGTGTATATTGACACATCTCTCAAAGGCCCAGTATAGTCCTAGCTATTTTGCACTTTTAACATTTTCTAGGCTTACTCAGAAAGCAGGTCTACAAAATTAGTACCTCCTCATAATGATGCAGAAATGTGCAGTAATTCTTTGCTTTCTTAGCTTGTTTATTTAGAAGTCAAATATTGTGATCTGTTCAAATCTATTCAGAAATTAGCATCAGGAATTCCCTAGGAAGAATGTGTATGTATATATAGTGTGTGTGTGTGTGTGTGTGTGTGTGTCTGTGTACTGTATATCCCTCCATTCCACAAAATGTATTTACAAGCAAGTATGCCTCGACTGCAGCATACTGAATCACAATGCGTTTCACTTTTGTAATACACAACAGAGAAAAATCTATAATTTATTTCTGGCCCTTCTCCTTCTCCATTTGTGTTTTCAAAAAGAAAAGACTACAAAAAGAAAAAAACCCTATATTACCTACTTGCATTATCATTATTTTCAAAAAAGAGAAAAAATATCCAGGGACAAGAACATCAACCATAGTGAAAGCCATTAATGGTGACTTTCACTAGCTTATTCACTAAGTCAGTCCCCCAAGCATAATTATGCATGAATTCTCATTAAAGCAATGCATGCCTTTTGGCTTTTGTTGTGTCATCTTATCGTATTTCTTAACAGAGTCATTTCTTTTCCACACTTATGGGCTCTTTCTGTCTGCTTTTACTCATAAGAGACAGCACCAAGTTTGTTGCCGAAGTTGGAAGTGCTATGCCCACTGTATAAATGCCAAAAACATCATTGTTTTTTCTTTTTTTTTCCTTTTTGTCTTCTGCATGCACTCAAATAATTTTGGATGAATCATAGACCAGGCCTCCTACTTTAAGCAACTTTTTTTGTATCTGTCATTTAAATAGCTCAGAAAAAGAAATATTTCATGGTTCCTCATCATATTGAATTTGCCTTCAAAATGAGAGATCTTTATAAATAATTATTTTAATGTGCCTTAAAGTATACATGGATTACTTTGGAATGGCTTACCTTCAGAAGTTGTGGCTACTTCATCATGGGAAGCTTTTAAAAAAGACTGGACAGCCATTTCTCTGAAATGATAAAGGGTCTCCTGCTTGACCAAGGGGTTGGACTAGAAGACCTCCAAGGTCCCTTCCAAATCAGTTATTCTATTAGCCTCAACACCAGTTCCAGATCAACATTCCAATATAGTGCCTAGTAAATTTGCTCATAGTTTCTGACCTGTCTTGAAAACAGAGGTAGTTCTTGAGGAACAAATTCTGAAGTTAACTAATCATGATGAAAAAATATTTAAAGATTAATTAAGTTTCAAACAGTATCTTAAATATGAGCCAGCAGTGTGCTGCAGCTGCCAAAAAAGGCAGCACAATTCTAGACTGCGTTAAAAGAGGAATAGAATCAAGATTGTATGACATGTTAATGCCATTTTATAATGCTTTGGTAAGGCCACACTTGGAATACTGCAGCCACTTTTGGTCACCATGATGTAAAAAAGATGTTGAGACTCTAGAAAGGGTACAGAGAAGAGCAAGAAAGATAAAGAGGGGACTGGAAGCCAAAACATATAAAGAACAGTTGCTGAAATTGGGTATATCTAGTTTAATGAAAAGAAGTACTAGGGGTGACATAATAGCAGTGTTCCAATATCTCAGGGGTTGCCACAAAGAACGTTCAAGCTATTCTCCACAGCATTTGAGGGCAGGACAATAAACAATGGATGGAAGCTAATCAAGGAGAGAAACAACCTAAAACTAAGAAGAAATTTCCTGACAGAACAATTAACCAGTGGAACAACTTCCCTCCAGAAGTTGTGAACGCTTCAACACTGAAAGTTTTTAAGAAGAGATTGGACAACCATTTGTCTGAAATGGTATAGGGTTTCCAGCCTGAGAAGAGGTTTGTACTAGAAGACCTCCAATGTCCGTTCCTTCTCTTCTCTTCTCTTCTCTTCTCTTCTCTTCTCTTCTCTTCTCTTCTCTTCTCTTCTCTTCTCTTCTCTTCTCTTCTTTCTTTCAAAACTCAGGGTAACAACACAAATGTTTATATCATTTCTTTTAAGCATAGCCTTAGCTTCAGTTCTGACGTGCCATCTCTTGTGATATAGACATATTGAAACTTATGCCATAAATCCTTTAATCGCTTAGTGCTTACATTTGTCCTGTAGACAGTTACTGCAGAAGTGCCAGGACTTGTTTCTGGGAAAACAGATAGGTGATTTGTCTAGCACCTGGGTGAGAAGAATTTTTCTCATTCTTTAGCTCCTCTGTGTGCATTACTCCTTGGCAACACACTGGCAGTTCAATGTAAGGGTGAAGGGAAAAAAGGGCAGAAAAACAAACTCCACTGCCTTACAACTGAGGAATGTTATAAATAAAATAAAATAAAAACAGAAACATAGTTTTCTCTTTAGCACAACCCTAGAAGAAAAAAATGAGATTCCCACCCAGCTTCCTAAAAAAAAAACCCATGTAATGGGTACCTACAAAGGAAACTGGGGAAATTGTACTTATAAAAAGGCTGCTAGATGAACTAACAGAGTTAAACACTAGAGAAACAAGTTAAAGAGTATAGAATAGCAGTTATTGAGGTATTGGAGGTGATGGCATATAACCTATATTTAGGTTTTTCTAGTCAGGGAAAAACAACATTCTCTAAAAGTTCATAAATGCTAAGAATTTCACATTCTTGACATATTTGCACGGTAGCATGTCTCTGAGAAGAAGTATTCATTTACTCAAGTATGAGAAGTCTGAACATTTATTTTTGGAAACACTGCTATTAATCATCTCAGCTACTCTGGAGTATTTGTTCTCAGTAGGCATGTGTTAAATCTGCTAGCAATGTTCTGTTTTTACTGTCCCTGATCCTGCCCTGTGAGATTCCACGGAAGACACAAGTATTTTATTGTAATACAGTGACTGTATGTTACTTGGTTTATCATCAGATTTCTTCAGTTTAAAGCAACAGTTTACAACCGGAGGCCATAGGACTGCTACTGCTGCTCATATATTTCCATTTCATCATTATTTGGGGAGCTCAAGCTGGTGTCTATAAAATCCCCTCTGATATTATTCACAACAACAATCTTCAAGGGAGAGAGAGAGAGAGAGAGAGAGAGAGAGAGAGAGAGAGAGAGAGAGAGAGAGAGAGAGAGAGAGAGAGAGGAGATTGACCCCAAATCACCATGGTATGTGATGTTTTAAAGAGGACTCGGTCTCAAATCTCTTTTGATCTGGTCCAAGGTATTAGCTGTTGTATTAATGTTTAAATTATCAAACTGACTGTCTATGGAGATTCTCAGTCATACGGATCATGGTTGTCCCAAAAGTGCTTTTTTTCAAAAGGTAACTGGACTTCCTTTGTTTTTCCTTGAAGACATTTCGCTTCTCATCCAAGAAGCTTCTTCAGTTCTGACTGAATAGTAGTGAATGAAAGGACTGTGAGAAATATAAATCCTTCCATTCTACAACATTCAGACAGAACTGAAGAGGTTTTTTGGATGAGAAGCAAAATGTCTTTAAGGAAAAACAAAGGAAGTCCACTTGCCTTTTGAAAAAGCACCTTTGGGATTATAAAACTAACTGTACTTTTTGGTATCTAGTCCATTTGGAACCTTCATCCCCAAAATGTTTACAAAGTCCTACTTTGTAAGGCAAGATTCAAATCATTTTATACATGCCACGTTGAGCTACAGGTGCACAGTGTCACAGGCTGTGTCATTTGGAAACTACCGTAAATGATTGCAAACAACAATTTTTTTGAATTTCAATAATAATTTAAGTCAGCATCTCCATTCTTGAAATCTCTTTAGCTTAAATTTAATTAATTTAATTTAATTTTATTAGATTTATATACCGCCCTTTCCCGAAGGACTCAGGGCGGTTTACAGGGTATTTAAAATCAGCAATACAAATACAAAGGTTTAAAAAAACAATTAAAAAAGATTAAATCATCCCTTAAACTAGAAACCCCGGTTAAAAAATTCTCAGCCTGGGCCGGAAAGCTCAAAGAGCCAGGTCTTCAGGTCCCGGCGGAATGAACGAAGGTCAGGGGCAGTCCTCAGCTCCACGGGCAGCTGGTTCCAGAGGGCAGGCGCACCCACAGAGAAGGCCCTTCCCCTGGGTGTTATCCGCCGGCAATCTTTTACCGGCAGCACCCTGAGAAGACCCTCCCTGTGTGAGCGCACTGGACGAAGGGAGCTTGATGCTGGCTGAATTGTCTTTAGAAAGACAGACGCGAGACCATAGGCAAGATTCGAAAGGTTTATTCGGTTCAGCTCCCGGCAGCTGACTGTCAAAACAATTCGGGCTTTTATAGGGAACTGTCAAAACAAACAACCAATCAGGTAGCAGTATTTTCCCCGCCGTTCGGAGGACGGCCAATCAACGAACAGTACTCTGACAGCTCGGCGGCTGTCAGGGAATTCCTCCCAGCTGAGCGCTTAGCTCAGTTCGGAGGACTAGGTTGAAGACCGCGGATTTGACAGTTCCGGGAACTGTCAAATCCAGCACGTGCGCGTTGGCCTCCGGCAGCCCTTTTGACAGCTGTCAACGGGAATGGCGGCCGGCTGGTTGGTGCGCGTGCGCCGTTGCTTCAGGCGGCCATTTGACAGCTGTCAACTGTCAAATGTCGGCCGGGCCGGCTTTTTCTTTGCGGCTTGGAAACTCCTGGTTTCCCGATATGATTCACCCCCTTTCCCCCCCCCTGAACAGGTACGTTATGCATAACAACATTTGAACATTTCAAAACAGTATGGTTAACAGGTTCTTTAACAGATGGCGGGTTTCCCTTCCATTCAAAGTCCGCGAGGTATGCGGGGGGCCTTTTGGTTCGGCTGGATCGTCAGGGACAGGGGTTGCTCCCTTCGGGTTGCGTGGCTGGAGGAGTTGTTTCTTGGTGGGGCTCAGCAGGTGGTTGTGGGTCCTGGGGGAGGAATTCATCAGGTCCGGGGGTGACAGCTGGTGGAGACTCGCCCGGAGTTGGTTGCAGAGGGGGGTTGGGCAGTGACCTGGGTCGGAGCTGATCCGAGTGTCTACGTTGTATAAGTCCAGTCCCAGTGTCCACTGTGTATGATAATGGTCCTGTTTGTTCCAGGATAACCCCCTGAGCCCACTTATCCCTTCCCCCATAATCTCGGGACCAAACATTTTGTCCTTTGGAGAAAGTTTTTGGATGGGTGTTTGGTGTTATTTCGGCTGCCAGTCTGTCGGGGTGGAGTCTGTCGAGTCGTGTCACCAGGCGGCGGCCCCATCGTAGTTCGGCTGGGCTCTTGCCGGTGGATGTGCAGGGCGTGGAATGGTGGGCTAAGAGAAATTGAGACAAACGACGGTGCCAGTTCCCTGTGATGATTCTTTTAAGGGCGTCTTTGGTGGTCCTCACCATAACCTCCGCAAGGCCGTTGGACGATGGGTGGAAGGGAGCCGATGTTGAATGCCTAATACAATTTCTCCTCGTGAAGATCTGAAAGTCATGAGAAGTAAATTGAGGGCCATTGTCTGAAATAATAACGTCGGGGAGACCGTGTGTTGCGAAGATTCCCCTGAGGGCTTGAATGGTTGCGGCAGACGTTGTGCTGTGAACCGGGAGAACCTCCAGCCACTTGGAATAACTATCCACAACTATGAGGAAGACCTGTCCCTGGAATGGCCCGGCATAATCAATGTGGATTCGGGACCAGGGGTTTTTTGTGAGTTCCCACTTATGAATTGGAGCTCTGGGCTGGAGTGGGCGGGATTCTTGGCATCGGTAGCAGCCAGCGATGTACTTTTCTATGTCTTGGTCTATCCCTGGCCACCAGACGTAGCTGCGGGCCAGTGCTTTTGTTTTTACGATGCCAGGGTGGCCTTCATGTAATGTGTCAAGTACTTTTTGTCTGTTTTTGGAAGGCACGATTACCCTGCATCCCCAGAGTAAACATCCTAAGTGTGACGTTAGTTCACTTTGCCTGGAGAAGTATGGCTGAAACTCTGTGCCTGGGCAAGAGGTTTGCCAGCCTGTGTGCACCCATGCTAACACCCTGCTGAGTGTTTTGTCAGATGATGTTGCGGCAGCAATGTCTTTTGCTGTCAGTGGGCATTCTGGTAGCTCTTGAATAGCTAAGATGTTGCCTGCTGGGGCTGGGTCTGGTTCGGTGTGGGGTAGGGGCAATCTGCTGAGGCCGTCAGCGTGACACATTTGGTGTCCAGGCTTGTATATTAATTGGTAGGAATATGCTGTGAGGAACGTTGTCCAGCGCAACATCCTGGGAGATAAGATTTGGGGGGTCTGACGGTCCCATGTGAATAGTCCTAGCAGTGGTTTGTGATCTGTGTAAATCACAAAGGGGCGGCCGTAAAGGTAATCGTGAAATTTTTTTTATTCCCGCAACAATTGCCAGGGCTTCTTTATCAATCTGGGCATAATTTCTTTCGGTTTTTGAAAGTGTTCTTGAATAATATGCCACCGGGGCTTGGGTGCCGTTGCTGTCTAAATGGCTCAAAACTGCTCCGATCCCGTATGGGGATGCGTCGCAGGCTAGGCAGAGGGGTTTGTCTTCTTTGTAGTGGGAGATGGTGGCGTTGCTGGAAAGCATTTTTTTGAGTGTTCTAAAGCTGTTTTCGTGGGCTGTTGTCCATTGCCAGGGTGCCCCTTTGTCAAGCAGCCTGTGTAGGGGTTCTGCAACTGTTGCTTTCCCTGGCAGGAAAGCATGGTAAAAATTTAGAAGTCCAAGGAAAGCTTGGAGCTCGGTTTTATTCTTTGGGGTAGGGGCACCTTTGATAGCAAGGACTTTTGAGTTCGTGGGGTGAATTCCCTGCGAGTCAATTTTGTAGCCTAAGAAATCTGCAGATGGGACGCCTATAGAACATTTTTCCCGTTTAAGTTTCAGCCCCGCTTTTCTAAATCTTAATAATACTTCTTGTAGCCTGTCTGCTAAATTGTTTTCTGATTCCCCTGCGATGAGTATGTCATCGAAATAGGGGCATACACCTGGGATTCCTTTTAATGTTTTCTCCATGACTTCCTGGAAGATGCCAGGAGCCACTGAGATGCCGAATTGGAGGCGGTTCACCCTGAAAGCGCCTCGGTGTGTGACAATGGTTTGTGCTTCGGCTGTTTCTCGGGTGACAGGTAGTTGCAGGAAGGCATGCACTAGATCGAGTTTGGCGAATATTGAACCGGACCCAATTTCTGACAGCACGTCCCTGACAGCTGGCACGGGGTATGCATGGGGATTTAAAGCGCGGTTTAATGTCGCCTTATAGTCCGCGCATAGTCTTACGTCACCATTTGGTTTGACTGGTGTGACTATGGGTGTTTCCCAGGTTCCCCCGTCTGTTGGTTCCAGGACCCCAAGGTTGATTAAACGGTCTAATTCTGCCTCGATTTTTTGTTTCAACGCAAAGGGGACCCTTCTTGCCTTGATGCGGATGGGGGCTACCTCAGGTTTTAATTTGAGGTCTATAGGGGTTCCTGTGTATTTGCCAAGTGTTCCGTCAAAAACGTCTGCGAATGCCTGGCAAACCTGTTCTAATGTTTGGGATTGTATACGGTTGGTGCCTTCTAGGTGGATGCCCAGGGCCTCAAACCAGTCTAACCCAAGGAGGGTGGACCTGGGTGCCTCAGTGATCTGAATCGTTAAATGTCCCAGGAACTTTTTATATTCTACTTTTATTTGTGCCTGTCCCTTTAATTCGATGGCAGCTCCCTGAAAATCTGCGAGGAGTATTTTGGAGGGCTGCAGGGGAATACGGCGTCTATTTTTTAACCCAATTTTTCTGAGGGTGTCCCAAGACATTATTGAAACTGAGGAGCCGGAGTCGACCTCCATTTCGCAGGGCACCCCTTGGATTTTAACCCAAATTTTAATTTTGGGTTGTAACTGGTGGATGGGCGACCTTTTTGTTTCGGCTTGTATGGACAAGACTGAGGGCCGGGGAATTCCCTTGGCTGGGGAAGGGACCTGGGTCCTACCTGCCGGAATTTCCTCAAGCTCGTGGAGGGTTTCCCGGTTCGAACTGCGGCATGCTGAGCGAATGTGCCCGGTCTTCCCGCATCCGTGACATTTGGCGTTTCTGAAACGGCATGTGGCTCTGGCGTGAGCCCCGCCGCAGCTGGCACACTTAGGTTTCAGCCCTGTGGCGGTGGGCCTTGAGCCCGGACCGGCTGGTCTGGATGGCCTGCGGTTCTTCCCGTGGTCGGTGCTCATCTTGCTGAAACGAGACATGATGTCGTCGACGCCGGCGTAGGGTTCTGGTTGCTCGTCGTCCGGCTCCCTGGCGTGGTGGACTGAACCGGCTGGGCTGCCTCTGTACACCGGAGAGACCTCACGGTGGCTATCTTCGTAGGCCATGATCTCTAACGTGAGTTGAGCGAGGTCCATCGTGGGCCTGGCTACCAGCTTCCGCTGGAGCCGCTCGTTAGAGAGGCCGGCGATAACCTGGTCTCTGATACGGTCTTCCAGGTCGGGGAATTGGCACCTGCGGGCGGCGTGACGTACCGCCGCGATGAAGGCTGTGGTGGTTTCGCCCGGTTGCTGATGGCGGCGGGCGAAATGGAGGCGCCAGAATAGCTCGGACCGACGGGGCATGAAGTGTTTACTGAGGCGGTCGGTCAGCACGGCGTACGGGATGGTCGCGATGGGGTCAGGGCTACAAAGCCCTACGGTGATGTCGTAGACAGCGGGCCCGCTGAGACAGAGGAGGGTGGCAGCTTTGTGGCGGTCCTCTGTTATCTTATTGACAACGAGGTAGCCTTCAATTTGTCCCCAGTGCGACTCCCATCCTTCAGGATGGCGGACGTCGAATTCTCTGACGTGACCTAGATTTGCCATGGTCTGGGTCCACAGTACTGTTCAAGCTGCTAAAAAGGGTTCCTTTGCCCTCCGAGTGGCTTCAGCAGTGACTCGTCAGCGGGAGGGATCGGAACTCCTTTGCGGGGTGACTCGGCTCAGTAAACAGCTCTATAGTACCGGGATCCCACCTTCGTCGCCAGGTGAATTGTCTTTAGAAAGACAGACGCGAGACCGTAGGCAAGATTCGAAAGGTTTATTCGGTTCAGCTCCCGGCAGCTGACTGTCAAAACAATCCGGGCTTTTATAGGGAACTGTCAAAACAAACGACCAATCAGGTAGCAGTATTTTCCCCGCCGTTCGGAGGACGGCCAATCAACGAACAGTACTCTGACAGCTCGGCGGCTGTCAGGGAATTCCTCCCAGCTGAGCGCTTAGCTCAGTTCGGAGGACTAGGTTGAAGACCGCGGATTTGACAGTTCCGGGAACTGTCAAATCCGGCGCGTGCGCGTTGGCCTCCGGCAGCCCTTTTGACAGCTGTCAACGGGAATGGCGGCCGGCTGGTTGGTGCGCGTGCGCCGTTGCTTCGGGCGGCCATTTGACAGCTGTCAACTGTCAAATGTCGGCCGGGCCGGCTTTTTCTTTGCGGCTTGGAAACTCCTGGTTTCCCGATATGATTCACTGGCAGCAGGTGTTCCCTCAAATATCCCAGACCCAAGCCATTTAGGGCTTTATAGGTCATCACCAGCACCTTGAATCTTCATAAGCACTTTTAAACTTTTAAAACAATTTTTTTAAAACAATTAAATGAAGAAAGAAAAATAATTCTTAAAATTAGTGTATATTAATTATTCATTCTAAAAGTATAAAAGATACAAGACATATAAGTGTTTATAGGTAATAGCTTTGTTATGTTCATTATGAAATATTATTTTAATTACAAGAGCAGATCTGACAGTAAGGCTTGCCAAGGACTGAAAGCAATGTGTACAAATTGTTTTGTCTTCAAACAACTGTTCAGATATGCAGTACAGAGGGTCAGCATTTCATAAAGAAGGTAATCAGCATTTACCCTTTCAGGAACAATCTTGCTTTTATTCTGGGAGGGCAGCCAAATGACAAGTTATACAGATTGTCTATAACTCAAAGGGACAAGGGATAAAAGAAAGATAGAAGACCACCCCACATCTTTTTAATGCAGAGTTAATGTAAACTGTGCTTGGTACACCTTACTCTCTAATAAGTCAATCTAGAGTTAGCTGAGTTTTATGAAGATTTTTCCTTTATGAAGCAGCTTTCTAAAGTAGGAGCCATCTGACAGTGTGTTATAGTTTACAACTCTCAGCTGAAAATAGGACATTGTGGTTTAAAGTAAATATTTAGAATTACTCAAGCTTACTATTATGGGTTTGAAGTAAAGTTCAGTAATGTTATGACTGGAACTACACCCATATTTCTGAAGATCTTGAACTACTCTCTTGAAATAGTTCCCACAATTCACAGGACATTAGAATGTATTTTACTTTAAAAATGCTCATTCTTCCTAAATATACCCAAATTAAAACATATATATACCATTATTTTGCTCATTAAAAACATGTTGCATCTAACCCTTGTCTCATCTGGTCCTATATCTGGAAAACTCTATAAATATCCTTTATTCATGTGGTAAGAAATGTTGGTACTCATTTATTGCTATGTATGGGTTAAATTCACTAGATCATTCTGGATATCTATATGAGGAGAAATAGCAAAATTCATTCCGTGTGCCTTTGGCGTCTAGTCATGCCAGCCACATGACCACAGAGACGTCCTCGGACAAGCACTGGCCCTTCGGCTTTGAAACGGACATGAACACCGGCCCCTAGAGTTGGAAACGACTAGCACACATGTGCGGGGAAACCTTTGCCTTTACCTTTACCTAGCAAAATTCAAATAATATGTTTTTAGCAATCAGGCAAACTGTAAACAGAACAGAAACGCAAGTTAAGATAGGCAAAAAAATGGTAAGTGAACACCTGTCCAGCCTAGACAAGTTCAAATCACCAGGACCAGATGGATTACACCCCAAAGTTCTAAAGGAACTGGCAGATGTGATCTCAGAACCACTGAACTATATTTTTCAAAGATCTTGGAGCAGTGGGGAACTACCAGAGGACTGGAAGAGAGCTGATGTAGTTCCCATCTTCAAAAAAGGGAAAAAAATAGATCCAGGAAACTACAGACCTATCAGCCTGACCTCAATACCTGGGAAGATTCTGGAAAAGATAATCAAACAACAAATCAGCGAACACCTTGATGCAAACAAAGTCATCACCTTCAACATCTTCATCAAAGATTTGGATGAGGGGATAGATGGGGAACTCATCAAATTTGCAGATGACACCAAGCTGGCAGGAACAGCCAATACTCCAGAAGATAGGCTTAAAATACAGGAGGATCTGGACAGACTCAAACACTGGGCGCTATCTAACCAAATGAAATTCAATGGTGAAAAAAGTAAGGTTCTACATTTAGGCAGGAAAAATCAAATGCACAGGTATAGTATAGGTGGTACCTTGCTCAATAGTAATAACTGTGAGAGGGATCTTGGAGTCCTAGTAGACAATCACTTCAATATGAGCCAGCAGTGTGCTGCAGCTGCCAAAAAAGCCAACACAGTGCTAGGCTGCATTAACAGAGGGATAGAATCAAGATCATGTGAAGTACTAATACCACTTTACAATGCTTTGGTAAGGCCACACCTGGAATACTGCATCCAGTTTTGGTCACCACAATGTAAAAAAATGTCGAGACTCTAGAAAGAGTACAGAGAACAGCAACAAAGATGATTGGGGGACTGGAGGCTAAAACATATAGGGAACGGTTGCTGGAATTGGGTATGTGTAGTTTAACGAAGAGAAGGGTGAGGGGTGACATGATAGCAGTGTTCCAATATCTCAGGGGCTGCCACAAAGAAGAGGGAGTCAAGCTATTCTCCAAAGCACTTGAAAGCAGGACAAGAAGCAATGGATGGAAACTAGTCAAGGAGAGAAGCAACCTAGAACTAAGGAGAAGCTTCCTGACAGTTAGAACAATTAACCAGTGGAACAACCTGCCTCCAGAAGTGGTGAATGCTCCAACACTGGAAGTTTTTAAGAAGAGACTGGCCAGCCATTTGCCTGAAATGGTATAGGGTTTCCTGCCTGGGCAGGGGGTTGGACTAGATGACTTCCAAGGTCCTTCCAACTTATTATTATTATTAAACTATAAAACCACCATTGTCTGGCTTTTTTTTGGTCTCTTGATCTATTACGTTAACACAAGGCATTTCATTTTGTTTGTTTTTCACTTTTCCTCCATAATATGAAGGACTTTTTATCATGACAAACTTTATGTCATCAGGACTCACATCAATGAAACTTCATTCTAACTGGCTATCCCTAGGGCTGACTTCCCCCTAAAGATACCACCTGTCTCTAACAGAAGAACTTGGATGGAAGGCAAGTAGCAAAAACATTGTGGAAGTATATTTTCAGTAACAACTTGCTCTTCTCTCCAGGCTAGCCTGTTCTCTTCAGGCTGGTGGAGAATTTCATCTTTGATGCTGAAGAAAGATCCAGTTGCTAGCCCAGTTGATCATGCATCAAATTTAATCCAACTAAATATCAAATAGGAGAAGGTGCAATCTTGTTCTTCTCAGGCAACAAGTACCAGGATCAGCTCTTCCTCACCATGTAACAGTAGGGGATCTTGAATATGAAAATATACATAAAAGGTAAAGGTTCCCCCACACATGCGTGCTAGTCGTTTCTGACTCTAGGGGCCAGTGCTCATCTCCGTTTCAAAGCCAAAGAGCCAGCGCTTGTCCGAGGACGTCTCCATGGTCATGTGGCCGGCATGACTAGACTATTGTAATGCTCTCTACATGGGACTTCCCTTGAAGACCACTCGGAGGCTCCAACTGGTACAGAATGCGGCCGCGAGAGTTGTCTTGGGAGTTTCCCGGTACTCCCATGTTACACCTTTGCTCCGCGAGCTGCATTGGTTACCAGTTGTCTTCCGGGTGAGGTTCAAGGTTTTGGTTATGATCTTTAAGTCCTTACATGGCATGGGTCCGGGATACCTCGAGGACCACCTGCTGCCGGCGTCATTCCCCTCCGCCCTGTGTGTGCCCACAGAGAGGGCCTCCTCAGGGTGCCTCCAGTCAGGGAATGTCGACTGGTGGCCCCCAGTGGGAGGGTCTTCTCTGTGGGTGCCCCGGCACTATGGAACCAACTGCCGGTTGAGCTCTGGATGGCATCGGACCTCCGATCCTTCCGTCGCGGGTTGAAGACCCACTTGTTCGAGTTAGCTGGTCTGGCCTGAAGGGGAACATGGGTTTTTAATTGTTTTATTATCTTATTTTTGCTGTATTTTAATTGGGCATGGTTTAATTTTCTTTTAATTTTTGTATACCTATTTATATATGCCCTGTAAACCGCCCTGAGTCCCTAGGGAGAAGAGCGGTATAGAAATCCAATAAAATATAAATATAAATATATATGACTAGACGCCAAAGGTGCATGGAACGCTGTTACCTTCCCACTGTAGTGGTCCCTATTTTTCTACTTGCATTTTTATGTGCTTTTGAACTGCTAGGTTGGCAGAAGCTAGGACGAGTAACAGGCGCTCTCTCTGTTACGCAGCACTCGGGATTCGACCCGCCAAACTGCCGACCTTCTGATCGACAAGCTCAGCGTCCTAACCCACTGAGCCACTGCATCCCTGAAAATATACATACAAATATCATAACATAAAAAAGTAGTTTCACTATCCTGCAATGAAAGCAAGACCATTAGAAGTTAACCCAGTTCAACATAATTCTGTTTGTAATAGCAGGATAAAAAAGGTGGTAGACATCACTTCCTATGAGTTGGAAGATACTTGCACCTGAAAGGAAAGTACTATGGGCTGGAAAAATGGTGCAACTTTCTACAGCAGTAGAATAATAGTATCTCTGCATGAATCTAAAATTTATTGAAGTAGAATATTTGATTTCAATTTGTTATTTTTATCTACTAAAGTTAATATTGCCATTTTGTTCACTACTATTTTATTCACATCCATCTATTTTGATAGTATGCATAACATAACATTTTGCCTTGTGGGAGATAAGCTAACGATGATTCATTTTGCACTAATAGAGCTGCAATTTTTAGATGTTTGTAAATGTTTATTCAATTTTATTTTTAAAAAATGTTTTAAGGTGTGCTAGGCATCTCCTCCGGTTTACACATATTTTCTCTTTTGCCCACCTATGTAATAATAATAATAATAATAATAATAATAATAATAATAATAATAATAATAATAATAATAATAATAGTAACAACAACAACAACAACAACAACAACAACAACCTTGGAAGTCATCTAGTCCAATCAGGCAGGCAACCTGATTATATGATTATAGAATGGAACTCATCATTGCATGAATTATGGGCTTATATTGCATAGCTTCTTTACAAATTCTCATGCATTTTCTTACTATGTCCTTGCTGACCTCCCTCAAATGGAATAGAGGGGAGAAATAAATGTTCAGAGGAAAAACAATATTCAAATCGTAATGCCATATACATTTAAATTTCTTCTTTAATACATTTTAATAACAGGAACAATATTAGCTGATAATAATCAGCTCTTGATCCTGGGATGAGTATTTTAAGTAATCCAGTCCATACAGAGAAAATTATCTTTGAATACAGAATTCTTTGAATACAGAATTATTAATCACTTTTATAACTGAAAGAAAATAGTCTATTATGATTACAATGGCCAGGTCACACAATAGGAAAGCAAATGACTACGCTCCAATATTAGTTAATAGCCTGTAATGTCTAATGATACAGCTTCTAGGGATTGGGAATCAAGTAATAATGCAGTTTTCTTTACACATTTGTGACTTGACCTCAAATTTCTGAGTGGCCTTCTCTTCACTGCAATTGCCATTTTCCATTTCTCCCAAAAATAATTGGCTTTCAGGAAATGGTTAATTCCCCTGTCTTCTGACTCTGCAAAACTTCAATGGAAACATTGCATGACCTTGGAAAATCTTGTTGCCTGTGTGCTTAGTATGTATACGAACTGTCTTAGATTATATGCCCCAGAGATTTTTAAATAAGAAAAAACAAACATTTGATTATCTTCTTGTAGTAGTCTTGTGTAGCTTTTTCTAATGTAGACCTTTCCCAATCCAATGACTTGCAATTCTCGTAATTTACCTATAAGGATTGGCTTTCCGTATTATTACAGGTGTGGACTGGATTACTTCTAATTGTTTTTGTGGAACTATAATGTATGTGGAACAGTAATTATAATTTCCTCTACCATGATTAGTATAGAAACATTACTGTCATTTATTCCCTTTTTAAAATTCTAGCCTGCTGATTATTTATCGCAGGTACCTTTTTGGTGAGATAAAGAAAACAGGACAGAAAAGAGAGGGAGAATATTTCCTGTATCCAATTCTTATAAAAGAAAAAGTCAAGACAAAATATATTAAAGTAAATGGTACTAAAAATAGTTTTGCCCATTTTTTAGGCTATCTGTTCCACTTTCTCTAGCATATAAGTGGTTTTTATTGGAGCATCCTGATCACTGTTTACACTAATCCAAAGATATATATTAGTTGTCAATATTAACTGAATAGCCATTGTAAAAGTAAAATGAATAAGTACATGAGTAAATTAAAAATGAAGGGACGCGGTGGCTCAGTGGGTTAGGACGCTGAGCTTGTCGATCAGAAGGTCGGCAGTTGGCGGGTCGAATCCCGAGTGCCGCATAACAGAGTGAGCACCTGTTACTCGTCCCAGCTTCTGCCAACCTAGCAGTTCGAAAGCACGTAAAGATGCAAGTAGAAAAATAGGGACCACTACATTGGGAAGGTAACAGCATTCCGTATGCCTTTGGTGTCTAGTCATGCCGGCCACATGACCATGGAGACGTCCTCGGACAAGCACTGGCTCTTCAGCTTTGAAACAGAGATGAGCACCGGCCCCTAGAGTCAGAAACCACTAGCACGCATGTGCGGGGGAACCTTTACCTTTACCTTTTTAAACTAAAAAAGACGCATTTCCTTACATTTTCAAGCTTACAGTAATATGATATTCCTCTATTAATTTAATCATAGCATATAAAACTGCAGCAACAAAAATATCTTCAAGAACTGTGAAAGTTCTAGTATTCTTTCCAAGTTTCAGCTCTGGGTAACCTAGTCAGATGTCTGTCTCCTATTTATGTTGTTTTGCTCCAGCATTTGGAAAACAACACTTGAAGGAAATGTGTTACCTCTTAAGCTGAAGAAGTTGGTAAATTACTGAATGCAGCTCTTGTCCAATAGGTTTCAAAAAGAGCAATAGTGCTTTTGGATGGTATCTCTGTAGCCCAGTCTGATCTTGGGACAGAGAAGCCTTATTATTAAGTTTCTCATACTTTGCTCTGCTATATTTCAAATGCATACTGTGTGCTAAATTGGGATCTATTTAAATAATAGCCCAATGGTAATATATATCTATTGTCATAGATATCTGGATAGTTACATACTCAAATGTTATACAGACCTGTATCTTATTAATTTCTCTCTCTCTCTCTCTCTCTCTCTCTCTCTCTTTCGCTCTCTTTTGGTAATGCACAGCCAGCTGTTAACCAAAAAGAATTTCTATTTAAAGGAGAAAGAAAGAAAGAAAGAAAGAAAGAAAGAAAGAAAGAAAGAAAGAAAGAAAGAAAGAAAGAAAGAAAGAAAGAAAGAAAGAAAGAAGTCTACTGTAAGTCCCATGAGGACATTTTTCAGAGAAAAGAACTTTCTATAACTTGCTTAGAAAATGCCCTACTCCTACTCCTACTCCTGTAATACATAACAGAGGGTTTTTAAACTTCAACTACCGTATTTCTTTAGACAAACATGGAATGGGAATTGGACTACAGCAAATCACATTCCCAATTATAGCAAGAGAGAAATTTTTAAATACTCTTAGTACAATCCAAAGCATGTAAACTCAGTAAGGTCGTTTCAGTTCAATGGGATTCACTCCCAAGTAATTGTGCTATTGGGGATTAAAACTGTCATTTCTTTTTCTAATAGAAAGTTAATTCAGTGGCAGCATGTTTGCTTTGCATGTAAAATCCATGACTTAAGCCCTGAGATTGCCAATGAAAAATATATAGGTCTAGGCAGGAGATTTTTTTAAAAAAAATATGTGATTTAAAAGGAAGAGCCAGTTTGATCTAATGGTTAAAGCACCAGGCTAGAAACCAGGTGACTGTGAGTTCTAGTTCTGCCTTAGCCATGAAAGCCAGCTGGGTGACCTTGGGCCAATCACTCTCTCACACACAACTCACCTCACATGATTGTTGCTGTGGGGAAAAATAGGAGGCGGAAGAAATATTAGGTATGTTCACCATCTTAAATTATTTGTAAAAAATAATAAGATGGGATATAAGTAAGTAAACAAACAAAGCAAATGAAAAGAATTGAAACTCATCATCAAATTCTTATTCTTGTGGTTAGGGCCACAATTTAAAGTGGTAGGAATTGTAACCTATAAAATCTGGAGAGCCACAAATTCCCTACTTTACTCCTATGCGGATGGATATACATGCCATTCTTTTAGTTAATCCAAAAGGCAAGCAAGCAGCACTTTCCCATGAGTTGGAGAGGAGCCAAGCAAGCAGCACTTTCCCATGAGTTGGAGAGGAGCTGAGAGTAAATATACCACTGTTTTTGATGACACAGTTTGTCTTTAGCTACAGGAAAGAAATAATTTAATTGTCAGATCTGCTGACATCTTGATAACTTGCTTTTAAAATATTGGATAGGAGAAAAGATAAGTCCAATCTTATTGACACCTGGAAAGATTTAAGCATGGTAGAATAAACCTTGTCAGATGACAGCATTATTTACTTTAATGGGTAAGCTCAGGAGGAAAAGGGATGAGCAGTATTATTCATATCAAAATTATCTGTCTGTCCAAAGATAAATTACTCAAGTCATTCTGAAATAAATGGAAGTATAATCAACAAAGCTTATCGCTACAAAAACAGACACTGTGATCACTATTTTTAAAGAGTTGATAGAATATTATGCATATGTTTAAAGTCTAGCTGAATTAACTGAGAAATAAGAATTTTAAGTCTAAATTAGCTCCATTTAATGCTTATCTTTTTTTAAAAAAGGCATATACATAAACTGCTTTTTATCTTGCATTTTTAAGGTAACCAGGCAGGCAGGCAAACAATCTAAAGGGAATATTTCTAAGTGGTTAACAGGTAAAACAGTATCATAAAGCCTTTTTACAACTTTTAGGTCCAACTGCATTAGTGAACTCTGAATAGTTCTTACAAGGTATTACACATCAAAGGACATAGTGGAGAAAATTTTACAAAAGGGCAATGAAGATAAGCAAGGAGCTGAATCAATATGTATTCTGTATTAGAGATGGCACCATTACAATTTGCTAATGCTTAATCTGAACACGCAAGGCAACACCAACCTTTTGGAACACTATAGTAGTTAAGATGCTGGTCTAGGAAAGTTCAGATTCAAGGCTACTCTTAGCCATGGAAACACACCGAGTGATTTTGGGTCAGACATCACCAAACTTACTTCCCAAAGTTCTGTTGTAGAAGAAGAAATGTTATTGTGTTGCCTTGAACAGAATAAATAAGGCATCAATTTGATTCAGCTGGAATGGAGAGAAGGAATTTAGTTCTGTAGGCATAGTCTAGGAATCACATTAGTAATAGTGTTAGGAGAAAACTTTAAGAAACATTTGGGGAGCCAGAAAATTTCTTGGAAATATGGTCCTGAAAACATGCTTTTTGAGTATGCTCTTCTTTTTTTGTTAAAAGGAAAAATTTTGGAAATGAAAAAAAAATCAGAGTTGGATTCCAATATCTATAGAAGTAATATTTAATATTTTCATTTACTTAGTATGAACATAGAGCCAATTTGTTGGCTGCATGGACTAGTCCAGGCAGTCACCAGGGGTCAACATTGAATTAAAGGTGCCAAAAATAGTACAAACATATTTTTGTATTGTCCTTCTTGCTAGAAGCTAGCCAAGGGACATGGAAGATTCCTAAAATAAAACCATAAAAATATAGGAATGAAACAACTAAAAGCATGAAAAAGTAGAACACCAAAAATAATTTTCCAGTGTTAGCTTTTTGTAGAAAACATTTAAGAACTCCTCTGTAGGATTAATTATAACAACTCTATTATATAATAGTAATACTAATTATATAGCTATATTCTAATGACTCTATAAAACTATGTACCTCACAAAAGAGCCTCTAGCTTAGTATTTCCCAAACTTTTTTCTTTCATTACCCAAAATCACTTACCAAGAAGTCCTTTATTACCTAATGTACAAAAAACACTTTAATTTAAATGCCCTGTTGTGAATGGGTAATAGTTTCATGTGTCATTACCCCAAAAAAACCACTTTTACCCAATTTTGAGTAATTTACCCAAGTTTGGAGAGTGCTGCTGTAGCACAATGCAGGTGCACATTTATCATAATCATCTGTCTGTTAGCAGCACTCCACTATAAGTGTCACAACTAGAAATAAGACCAGTTTTGCCTTGTAGCTACTGGGAGCACAGACATTTGACATATAGGAAGTATTTCATTCTGTAATCAAAACAGCTGAAAAACAGACTGAACCCATCTAAAAGTTGAATCACTAGTTTAAACCACTATAATCATCTATGGAGATGTTTCACTTCTTATCCAAGAAGCTTTTTCAGCTGTGACTGGATGGTGGGGAATGGAAGGATTTATATCCCTTGCAGACAGCTGGTTGTTTGCAGGACTGGTCAATTTTGACATAGATGGCCTCTTTGACCTCTCTTTCAAACCAGCAGTCTTCTCTGTCCAAAATGTGGACTTTGCTGTCTTCAGACAGAGAGGTCCATTGGTTTGAAATAGGGGTCAAAGAGGCCATCTATGTCAAAATGAACCAATCTCTTTCAACCTTCAATCAACAGAGGGGGAGGGATACAACATCATCTATCTCCAGTCCGCAACACTGGACTGTCTTTTCAACAGTTCCAAGAAGGCTCCTGATGACACAGTTAAACTTCCAGGTGGTCCTCAGCGACTTTCTAAAACAGGGGTGTCAAACTGCCGGCACATGGGCAGGATGTGTCATGCCGATGTGGCAATGGGAAAAAAGTCGTGATACATCGCAACACGTCATGTGACGTTGTGAGTTTGACACCCCTGCTCTAACAGAATGCAAATGGCCAGCTGTCTGCAAGGAGTATAAATCCTTCCATTCCCTACCATCCAGTCAGAGCTGAGGAAGCTTCTTGGATGAGAAGTGAAACATCTTCAAAGAAAAACAAGGAAGTCCAGCATCTTTGGGACAACTATGACCTGAATGACTGAGAATCTCCATAGACATTCTTTTACAGAAGGGATTCCTGGAGTGTTAGATGGTAAACAGCATTTGGCTGTTAATATTGTTATGACTAGGACTGAAGTTGTGTTTTGCTGTCTAAATTTTCCAAATTTGTGCATTTTATTTTTTTATTTTTAAGATTACTCCTTGTTAATCGTATCATTATATTTCTTTGCAGTGAATCGAATGTAGTATTGTAGGATAACTCTGCCAACTGCCAGTAGTTCAATCCTGACTGAGGTAAAATGAGGACCCAAATTGTTGGGGGTAATATGCTGACTCTGTAAATAGCTTAGAGAGGGCTGTAAAACACTGTGAAGTGGTATATAAGTCTAAATGCTATTGCTATTGCTTTTGTTTTGCAGTGTTACAGATTCTGATGAGTTAAATACAACTCAGTGTTGATCCTCAAGAGTTAATGGGAGAATTAGGTGTTCTAATGCCTATGGACATAAACTATAGATGCTTGTCACCCTTGTTACCTACAAAGAGCTCACTTGAGATCACTGGGAAAGACTAGTGTTTATACCTAATCTGAGTAAAGGAAATGTGAGAAAAGTATTGGAAATTACTGTACAATAGCACAAATTTCTCATGCAAGCAAAGTTTTGCTTAACATCTTACAAAATAAAATTGAACTATACATGACAACAGTGCCAAATGAATAGGTTTCATAAGAGGGAGAGAACTAAATCAAATATCTGATATAAGTTCACTTTGTTAGGGGAACCGTCTGCTTCAAATCCACACCTGTTCTGGTGTCCTTGAAAAGGTTTCAGGCTCTCACAGTCTTCAGCTGAATTGTAAAAGTTTCATTTCTCCATCTAATCCACTTGAAAGTAACACCTCCCCCCCCACTTACTCTAAAGGCAAGTTGAAATGCAGAGGCATTTAGCTGCCAAAGTTTCATCCTTGATGCTTACTATGCTTGAGGTGTAAGCTGCATGAAGAATCTCTGGCTTATAGGCTTCTCCCACTATAAGCATATTTTGGTTTAATAACAAATATCTTTACATTTGTTAATACCATGTTACAAAGATGAATATTATTTAACAATGTGAAATAGAAAAAGCTTGGAGTGCATCACTACAGAAAGAATTATAGATTTATTGAGCATGGACAGCAAAAAATATTACTGTTCATTGTTGAGAAGATAATGCAGTTTAAAATCTTGGATTGACAATGTGCAACCATTTTTTCTTTTTGAACTAACTCTCTATTGATATCATAGGAAAAACTGATCAATATTTTTCATTATGGGCAAAGTTTAATGATGTACATGAATGTTCTTGTTTTCTTTCCCTTTTTAAAAGTCTGTACTTATATTGTTCCTCCTCCTGCTCCTCCTCCTGCTCCTCCTCCTCCTACTGGAATATGGAAGTGTTAGAAATTCTGTTTCATTGTTCTATAGAAATGGTAACAGATTGGTAGCAGAGGATGGCTACATAGCTATACAGATTGGTAAAATATACAGTGTACAGTCACCATAGGCCTTGCTGCTTAAGTGTTTCAACTGTCAGAGGAAACTCTCCTAAGAATATAAAGAAACCATAGATTATAACCATAGATCCAAACTAAACAATATAAGAAGAGGAAAAAATATTGATCATATGAATGGCAAGAATTAAGGAGCTATGACTTTAGAAGAGCTACAGATTAGAGATAGCCGAAGACAATATGTATTTATACAAGATAGGTTGACATGATTGCACCTAATTAACTAAAATACTCCTTGCTTGCAATAAAGCAGACATTTCAAACTCGCAACGTCACGTGACGTCGCACAACATATCGGGGCAGTTTTGCCATTGCCGGCAATGGGGTGGGCATGGCTTCCAGATGACGTGTCCGGCCCGAAGGCCAGCAGTTTGACACCCCTGCAATAAAGGGAAACTGAGCCTCAGAACTGCATCATTAGTTACCAAACAGCTGGATCTCATTATTACGTGCAATAATTTTCAAGTTTTGTGTTTTCATGGTACATAATCCACTCTCCTGTGGAAACTTAAGATATTTAAAAATGTGTTTGTTAGCAAATGTGTCTCATATTTTTTTAAAAAGAAATAATAATTGAACATTGGAACAGAATTAGATCATACTTGTGCTATAAAATAAACCATTAAAATTGATTCAAAATTTGTAAGGCTTTGAGGGCCCCATAATACTGCCATCTAGTGATGGAAATGGGTGGACGTATGCATTGTCATTTCTAGTATAAGCATTATAGTTGGGTAAGTCTCGAAACTGGGGCTAGTTATAATTTCCAAATTTTCAAAGAATCTATTTGCAAAGCTATTAGCATCCTTTGCAAATAAATTCAGGAGAAAATTACTCAATTTCAGAAAGGCTGCAGATCAGTAAATAATCTTTTCATTTGAGCCTTAAGTGCCAGACCTAGTCCTAACTGACTGTTGGTCTGTTGTGGAATTTTTGGATCTGATCACTTATCAAACATATCTTAATTATGTGGGGCAATTTCTATGCTTCCCTATGGGTAGAATCCCAGCAGAACTGTTACTACTGATCTCTTATATATGGCAAATTCGTATTTAATTTTTACTTAATTATTTAATATTTAATTTTTAGTTCTACACCTTCCCCAGAAATCTCATATGATTTATCTCATAGAAAATAATTTACTCATAAGTTATTTACAGAATTACTGGAAAGCTATATCAAATCTAATTGTACTCAGGCCTCCTCAGGCCATGGTTTAAACAACCTTGTTCTGTTAATTCTATAGCACCAGTCCTGTGAAAATATATCATGACTAAAAAGTGTACCTTATTTAGCTACAAAAATGTGGATGATCAGTTGTTGGAAACAAAAACAATTGGAAAATCTAAGTTTTATTCTTTTACGCTTTGTGAGAACATCTTGGATTTCCCGAATGAAATTAAAGTCTTTTTCATTAAAATAATAAGAGTGAAAATTACCTCAATGATGATATTGGACTTCATGAATTAAGAAGGGCCAAACTAAACAGAAAACCCAGACTAGTCTTTACTTTTAAAACTGTTTTCTCATTTCTATATTTTATTTTCTCTCTTATTAGAACCAGAAAAAATTTGGATACACATTTTTAATCTAAAGTTGCTTATGAAAACTACTTTTATTTTAATAAAATATGATATTCTCAGGAGATTTAAGGCTACCTTATTTAGCTGCAAAATTGTGGATGATCTGTAGTTCGAAACAAAAACAATTCAAACATTTAATTGAAAATACATCTTTCCATAATAATCATGATTCATATTAATAATATGATTATTAATTATTACTTATTAATATTTAGATTTAACAAAACTTTTCCTTCAACAAACAGATCTTCCTACAATAATGTTGACTGTTCCTTAACTTCATTACAGTAAAATATAAATTTTGCATGTTTGGAAATGATATCAAGAATCCAATTTCTGAAACATATATTTTGCTATGTGCAGCATTTTCAGATGTTCCAATTTTAGTATGTATGCTGCTGAAGTGGCTACGCTTTTCAGATGTGAGAAATATTTCCTGATGATGTTTATTATGGCTTTCTAAGAATTAAAAATCTTCAGATGCATAAAAAATTAATAATTCTGAATTGATCTTCAAATGCTAGTTGGGGGGGATCCAGATGTTAAGCTACTTTTGAATGCATAATCTTAACATTAAAAAAATCCAATAATAATAATTACTATGACAGTTAAATTACATCAAATAGTAAATAACTGACATGTATTAGTAAAATCAATTTTATAAAAGGTTTTCCATATAGTCTTACAGAGATTTTGTAAACCAAACCATTAATTGAGAAGTTAGTGTTGTAACATAATCACCATTGCCTAAACAATGTTATCTCCCTGAACTTCAAAACCTCATAAAATTCCTATTGTTTAAAATTATAACTGTGACACACTATATAAAATTTATAATCTGATAATTATAAATAAATTATTTATAAACTCACTTAATTGGTAATGCCAGGTTATAATCTAACATTCTTTTAACTTATTTAGTTGAAAAATTGGGTGACAATCCTTTTGTCCTCACTCATACCTGTGGGCTTGTCATAAACATGCTTCCCTGGTATGGTCTTTCTGTGTGATGGACCAGACCTCACTATATATGCTGAGATGCCTGACATGAAAGCTTTAGTCACCTTTCAGGTTGCCCAGAAGTGCTTTGCACAAGAAAAGCTGTCTTGGATTATTTTTGAACATAGATTTACAATCTTCTCAAAAATTGGTGGATCGCTATGTCAAAATATCAGATCAGTAAGGCAATTGCATGCATATCGAGAGGGCTTGATCCATTCCTTGACCTGTCACTTCAGCTATTTATAGATACAAGTATGTTGGTCTTGGAAGATAGGTAGAGCTGTGTCCAAAATAACCTGGCTGATAGATCAATGCAGTTGATAGGTCCAGGATGAAGCAAAGAGGGGCTGGAATATGGTGTATAAAGAGAACTTTTATCATTTGAGACCTTTCTCTTGCCCACTGACCTATTATTACCTAGCAGACTTTTAAAGTACATATTTACTGGTCATCATAGGCCTGTATCCTAAAATATCCCCAGGAACAACTTATAGCTGCAGTGCAAAGATTGTGAAAAGTATTAGGATGCTGCTTCTGCCTACCTTGAGCCCCACTGAAACTAGAAGCAGAAACTAGCAGAACTCCTATATTCCCATCAGCTCTTAAACTTATAAATGCTGCAAACAAACAGCAGTTTTGGAAGTGAGTGGCAGCAGATGAAAGTACGCAGAGCAGAAGTGTCCCATGGAATATGCCAAAAAAGATTGGACTAGGCAAAATGCCATTAACTATTCTCTTAGGGTAATTGAAAAAAAGACCACTAATAGACTAACTTTTCCTCTCCTGGTTTCTTCAGACCCTGGGTTGGAGGGAAGAGATTGATGTCAGCAGCCTTTAACTAGTAATTGGTCTGCTCCCCTTTTAAGAAGTCATCCCTGGGAGACTTCCGGTGGCGACGCGACACCGAAGACAGCCGTTTTCGGGCTGCCCGCTCTGCAGCTGTGTTTTTCCATCGTAAACAGCGCCGATCAGCTGTTTAGATGGATTTGAAGCCCCCTCCTCGGGAGAAGAGGAGGGGGTGAGGCCCCAGGTAGGGGTTGAGCTCTCTGGGGCCGCCTGAGCTGAGAGCTTGGGCGGCTGAAGGATGAGCCCCCCCGAAGTCTGGGTTGCTCCGAGCTGCGCCTCTGCTCTGGGATTATTGGAGCAGAGCCAGGCGTTAGCAACCACCCCTGCCAAAAGGAAATACTTTTGATTATCAAGATGCAGGCAGAGCGGTACAGGAGGTCAAGGTGAAGTGGACTCTTTATTTTTACTCTCTAGCTCAATGGATTTTATAGCTTCAAAGTGAAAGTGAGTAATAAGTGAAAGTGGGGGAAGATGGCGGCTAAAACTTCTAAAGCTCTCCGGAATGCGGGGTCTTCCCTGGTGCAAGAGACCTCATTGCAAGCTTTGCTTTCTCCTGCATCTCCCCCGGCATTGACGCTTAAGGATTTACAAGACGCTTTTGGAAAGCATGCACAATTGATGTCTGATATGATGGATGAAAAGTTGAAAAAGCTGGAGGAGAAAATGGAGGAGAAAATGGAGAAATTGGAAAAGAAGATAGATGAGAAGCTGAGAGCAATGAGGGTGGACATTTTGTCTAAGGTTGAATCCATAGCTGAATGTGTGCTACAGCTGGATATAAAAGTGGAGGATCTCAGTCAAAAGAACTCTATATTAGAAGCAAAGGTATTAGAAAATGAAAATATAAGGGATAAAATGGACGAAGAATTGAGCCTTGTTCAGTATAATCAGATGCAGTATGCTATTAGAATTAGGGGTTTAAAGGAGAATGGTAAAGAAGATTTAAAGCAGCTGATTTCTGAGGCTCTGGAAGGGGTACTGGGCCAGTCAGCATCTGAAATTGAGGGAAATATGGACAAAGTTTTTCGTGTAAATTCATGGATTGCAAGACAGAGGAAGTTACCCAGAGATGTGGTGGTCTATTTTACAAAGAGAGTAATGAGAGATGAAGTCATTCAAGCTGCTTATGATACTAATTTGGTAGTGGCTGAGCAAGAAGTTTTGGTTTTAAAAGATATCCCTCCGAAGATCCTAAGGAGAAGGAAAGATTTTGCATTTTTGGTACAGGAACTTAAGAAATGTGATATTAAGTTTAGATGGGAGATTCCAGTTGGATTGGTGGCGACGCATGAAGGTAAAAGACATCGTTTGGTTACTGTGGCTCAGGCACGTGATTTTTATAGTAATGTGTTAAAAGCAACCCCCCTATCATTTTTGGAAGCTGCAAAAGGATACGGTGGGGGAAAGCCTCAAGACGTTACAGATAGACAGACAGAGGACAATGGTGTTGGAGGGGATCAAGTCACAGTTTCATCGGTTGCTGCAGGAGGCCAGAAGATGACGCGTGCCGCCCTAAGAAGAGCGAGATGAGAGCAAGAGCAAGACCAGCAGGAAGTTATGGAATCTTCAAAGTGTGCTTACAGTGAAGAGCGGTCTAAAGAAGTTTTGGGGGTCATGACAGAGGTGCTCCAAAAGTTTTGGGGCATTAAGATTGCTGATTAATTTTTAGATTAGAATGTCAATGGAGTAAAATTATTATAGAGGAGAAAGAAGGTTTTTTTTCTTTTTTTTCTTTTTGTTAATATTTTATACAATTTAAGATTGCTTGCTAGAAAAGTATATTAGGGTTATGGACTTAAAGTATGTGTTGAACTAAGAATGGGTATGTAAGCTCCTAATTAACAACAAGTTGTCTTAGAGATTGCCTAAATTTTTTTTTATTATATTCTTTGTATTTGAACTTTTATTTGAACTTAAGGATGATTTGGAACTGCGAAACATTTGGCGTGATACATGCAAGAATTATTTTTGATTGTAGTTTAGTCTGGTTGGAGATTATTAAGATTAACAGAGTTAGGCGCTTTTGGCGTGTAACAGAATTTGTTTGGAAATTAGAGAAAGGTGGGAGAATGCAAATAGCAGGTGAAAGTTTTTTTTGTTTTTTTTTCTTTTCTTTTTTCTTTTTTTTGAAATTAATATGAATAAGGACTGGGATTAAGAAAATTTATTTTGAGTAAAGCTCTTTTTCTGTTTTCCTCTTTTTTTTTCTCTACTTTATTTGTAATGTTAATATTGTTTGTATTCATTTTATATGAGCTAGAGAGAGATAGAATTTATAGTTTATTGTTGATAACATAGGGGTGTTTATGTTTGTTTTTTGATTTTATGCCCTGTATTTAGCTCTGGGAAGTCGGGGGGGGGGAGGGAGTGGGGGAGAGGGATAGGGAGGGTTGGATAGGGGTGGGGGAGGGGGGGATTAAAGTCAAAATGTATTGTAAAACTTTTTAAATAAAAAAAAGAAGTCATCCCTGGATGCAGAAGTATTAAACAATTGCCATCCAGTTTCTAACCTTCCTTTATTTATTAAAGTTTATTATGCAATAAAATACAAACAAAAATTAAGAAAGTTAAAGAGAGAAGAAGAAAAAGAAATAAAAATCCATTTGGAATGAGGTTTTTATTTCTTTCTGCACTTTCTATGTTGGACAGGGGGCTTTATTCTGATAGTTCACGAGAGAAAACATACCTCTGCTCCTCAGCATATCAATATCCTTGCACAGGAAGAAATATTTAAGATCATTCCCACTGAAATCCATGTCTTTAGACTTTGGGCATTCATTTGCATTCTGGGACAAGCAGAAGACTTATTGCCTTACAAGTTCTACCCTGTATTACATATGAAATGTTGTTAGACGCAAGCCTCTATCATTGGTACACATCACAGTTCAGTGCACATCCTATGAGCAAGTCATTTCCCCAAATTCAGGATCTAAAGAAAAATGATCCTCAAGTATAAAAGTGAAGTTTATTGAAATGATGCTGGAGGATTAAATGGTTTTGCAATGCAAGTCTTTTTGATTACTTTTCCAGAACCTGTTGAGAAGGTAGGTAATAATTGATTGTTTGCTGAAGACTTAAAGACTTAATTGGTTTGGAAGACACCAGGACATAAATTGAACTGTAATCTGTCCTACCAAAGATAGGAACATTTTAGGCTATCTGTTTTCCTTTGTTCTCCTCCAGGCACTTAATGAATATTCTGAATCCTTCTTAAAGAATGCTGTTTAGAATAATGGGCAAGCACTATCCTCAAAGGGAACATCAATTCTTATCTTTGAAGCCATACTGAAGTCAAGGAAATGTGTCCTCAGTATCATAATTCTAAAACTCACTTCATTATGAAAATAGTGTTTGCATTTTTTTCCTATAAGAACCATTGGAGAGAATTGGGTTTCCAGCTTATTTCCTTTTTTATGTCAATCTCATCTCATAATTGCCAAACTGACATTTCACTTATAACTTTGAAGAAAATATGATAGATATAATTGCAACAATAAGCCTTTTAAATTAAAATTCACATCTGTATAAAGGTCAGTTATCTGTCATGGATTTTTTTTCTAAGAGCAGAATTGTGAAGTTTAATTGACGCAATTCCCCATTTCTGCTTAGCACTGTGCTAGATTGAAATCTCAGATAATTGTCTAACATCTACTGTAGTTGAAAAAAGTGGCTACCATGGCCCTCAGTGTTCTATAAACATACCCACTTCCTTCAACTTCACTTCATATGATTTAGTTTCTAATCTCCTGGCCATTCTTTTTGCCCTTTGTTTAACTTGTTCAAGCTTATCTTAATCCTTCTCAAGTATTCTAGAAATGGACATAATACTGAAGATACAATCTGACAATGCAGAAGAAAGTGAAATGATTGTCTCCTAAGGTTTGGGAATTACAGAACCAGATGCAACCTAACATTGCATTTGCTATTTTAGAATCCTATTATTACGACTAACTATATTTACATTGTTATAAACTTGTACTCCAAGATTTATTTATTTTTTTACAATTGCTACACTAGAGATCTGACTTCTGGATTCTGTTAATTACTGCATTGTTTTCAAGGTTCTTACAAATCAATCACTTTACAATCAATCACTTTACATAGCCAGGATACTGTTAGAATATATATAGAAAAAAAGAGGCTAAAATTAAATCTAATGGAACAGAGGTGTTGTTTATCTATCAAGATGCTCTGCATGGTCATTGCTTCTGAAGGAATAAGTTGGTAATTTATGACCTTCTGGACTATTGGATGATATGCAGGGAGAGGCCATGACTCTGACAAAGGGAACCTTTGCCCAATTTTGTGAATCTTTTCCCAGAAACATGTGGTAATTGTGGAGAATAGTCATGTGATATCAGGAAAAAATGCAGCTTCTTTAAAGTATTGCAGTTTGAGTGCTGAAACTCTATGGGGGTTCAAACCCAAAATACTGCACAGCAATAGCAATAGCACTCAGACTTACATACTGCTCCATAGTGCTTTAGAGCACTCTCTGCACTGTTTACAATGTCAGTATATTGTCCTAACAATCTGGGTCCTCATTTTACCGACTTTGGAAGAATGGAAAGCTGAGTCAATTTTGACCCAGTCAGGATCAAACTCCGGGCTGTGAGAGAGTTTCCCTGCAATACCGCATTCTAACCACTGTACCACCAGAGCTCCTGCATCAGTGTTAGATTGGCTAATCTATTGTTTGTCTTGCTTTTTCTTTGCTTTGGTCATAAAGTACATTTCTTCTCAAATTATTTGACATTTTACTGTTCTCTAGGTGTTTTCAAAACTAATACACAGAGTTTCAGCCAGACTATTAGCAAAGTTCCTCTGGTATACTAAAATACAATTAATTTAATCCTGAAAATCAATTTTGAAATTGATAGGTGTTCCCTGATCATATTTTAAATCTTGCCTTATATCTCTGATATTCATAATCAACTGGTAGAACACATTCCCTCAAACAAGACTTTGAATAGCTTTTTCTGTATTGTTTGTTAGTATTTTGCTGTCTACATTGAGCAGTTGTCCTATTGATTCTTTTCTTTCTACAGCTAGTTCTTGACTTACAACCTTTCATTTAGTGACTGTTTAAGTTACAGCAGTATTGGAAAAAAAGTGACTTATGACAATTTTATACAATTATGACTATTGCAGCATGTATTTAAGATGGTTGCGGTGTCCTGGGGTCATGTGATCAACTTTTAAAACTTCTGACAAGTAAAGTCAATGGGGGAACTGTAGTGGTTCACTTAACAACTGTGTCAAGAAAAGTTGTAAAATGGGGCAAAACTTACATAGCAATTGTCTTGTTTAGCAATGTAAATTTTGGGCTCAGTTGTGGTCATAGATCAAGGATTACCTATATGTTAGTCCTTTTGTTTTACTTACTTTCAGTAACCACAGCTCATTCGGAGCATCAAAACTGTAAGAACTACCAAGACAGACTTCATGAAAGAAGGCAGCACTGAACAGATTTCAGCCCTGCCTATCTTTCTCCAGTCAGAATCTGCAAAACAAACAAATATGAAGGGGATACAATATACCCTACAAAGGTTATACTGAAAGCTGAGAGTAGAGAAAACTTGTTCTATCTTTAAAAAAATGACATTTAGAATTTTGCAATGGAGAAATATATTGGGTATAAGAGAAAACATATGGAAAAAAATGTTTAATTTTTTTCTGAAAGCATTTACATTACAAATGACATTAAAAATAGTTGTATGGAAGCAGACTTTTCAAATAAATTTTTAAAAAATGCATTAAAATCAAGGCAGCCTGGAATGTTTTCCTACTATATTGACAGAAAATGAAAGGAATTTATATTGATGTGGACATCCATAATTAATAGATGCTAGCTGGCTATCTTCTTTTGCAGTTCAATACAAGTAAAGGTTTTTGCCAATCCTGGCCCCAAACATTTTGCTTTCAAATGCAGAATCTAAACTGCACAGACTGTCCTTGTCATTAAGTAGTTGTAAGATGCCCTAGGAAAGAAGATTTCTTAAAGATAAATGGAAACAATCCATTAATTTTTTAAAAAATAACTTCAACAGTAGGAATAATCCTGGGTCAGGAAATTGAGGAGAACACTTGGTTAAGTTGCACTCTTTTTTTCCTTCCAATGAAACGTCTTATGTTCTTGCTTTTTTCAGTGATAATCATTACTTGCAGTTTTGAAAGGTCACTTAAGAAGTATGTGTAGCAATGACTATATTTCAGTGAAGTAATATCATATAGCACACTAGAAACTCATAATTATCCTCTTGGATATACAAAACTCTATCTTTACTAATAAATTGAAAACCCCAATGGAAGAATACATTTGTATCATAACCAAAACTAATTCCACTTAAAGCCCAATATTTATATTTAACTCTTAAATTAACCAGGTTATATACAGGAGTGAAAAATCAAGTAAGTTGTAGTTATATGCTGTTTTAAATTTTATGGAGGACCATTAATAAATCAGTTTCACATATATGAAAGATGGAAGAATGACTTTTTTGGGTGGGAGGGGATATATCTAGCATTTGCATTGGTTTACCTTTCCCACCTTACTAACAAGAAGTCTTCATCAAAATTCATATATAGATTTGTATATACTTCTAATACATTCATTTGTATACATTTTTTCTAAAATGTGCATGCTTTGTAAACAATTTTTTTCTCATTTTCAGACAGGCTCTTTTAGACTGGGGAAAGTGCATCATCACAAAGTTCAGGTAAGAACAAATAAGGATGGATATTTGTATTAGTCTTTATATTTACAGTTACAGTTTGAAAAGTACAAATTTGGCCACCGTATACCTATATTTCATATTCAAATATGATATGAACATTTTTCCCATTCCTTCTACTACTATAGCCACAACCTAATCAGAACAAATGATGCCCCATAAAGAGGCTATATGACTTGTAACTGTAATTTAGGATATAACTTTACCAAGGCTTTCCTTTTATATTCTTTTTATTTATTGTGATTTCAGGAGAAAACCTCAGTGTGGGTTTGCCAGAGTGCTCCGATAAAGACTAAACTTATTGTATCCCTAAGTGATGTCTCAGCTTTAGTTAAGTGCAATTTAATCTCTGCCTCTTTCTCTACCCACTCACCTACATCTTTGTACCAGATTTGATTTACCACTGAATATTATTCAAGGTTCTGCTTATCACCTGTAAAGCTGTTTTTAACTCAGGCTTGGCTAGATTTGAGCAACGAATGTCATTTACAGCAACCTCCTAGCCAAGCTGCCTTAGAACTGTGCACCTTCTGTGAAACAGCTTGCCACTGTTTCTTCCTCCTCCTCCTTGTCCTCCTCCCCCCCTCCTCCTCCTCCTCTTGAAATCAAGATCTTGATAGCATTTTGCGGCAATGAAAATTGACTTATCCCCATTGGATGGCACTATTAGGGTTATTTAGTTATTTAGTTTATATTGTAGCAATAGCAATAGCACTTAGACTTATATACCACTTCACAGTGCTTTACAGCCCACTGTAAGTGATTTATAGAGTCAGCAAATTGACCCCAACAATCTGGGTCCTCATTTTTACCAACCTCAGAAGGATGGAAGGCTGAGACAACCTTGAGCTGGTGAGAATTGAACTGCTGGCAGTGAGCAGAATTAGCCTGGAATACTGCATTCTAACCACTGTGCTACTATGGCTCCTGTTTATGCTATTTAGATTATTATTATTATTTTATTTTTTGTGTTTGTTGCTTAATGTAATGTCTGTGTGTATGTCTGTGCTGTTCCCAAGCTAGCAAAGGGATTTAATTAATGTAAGTGTGGATAATAATAGCAATAATAGCTAAAAAACTCCAAAGAACAGTGGATAATTTTTAAAATTAGCATATGATAAAATAGATTAATGAATTTCTAAAATAGTATATACTCATAAAATATTTAAAACTCAAACTTATTAGTAAAGACCTTGTGTTTTGTTTTGTTTTGTAAAATGTGGCTCTGACGCTTGTAATGTTAGGATTTTTATCTGACAATATTTTAACATATTCCATAAAATCAAAATTACTGGTATTGATTTTAAAATAGGCCCAAGCTCTAATAAACTCAGGGCAATTAAAGATGACCCAGAGTTTCAATGCCAATGCTAGGGAAAATATTTTTGAGGATAGACAATCTTCTGAAATCTAATGTATAACATATTGGAGGGCAACACATTTAATCTGCCTTTTGCAAAGGCTATTCTATAGTTACTTAAATGTATAGTGCTTAAGTATATAAAATGTGAAAAGTATAGCTATAATTCACTCCAAAAAGTCATAATTCCTGTATTGAGTTGTCCCATAATCTTGGTTTCAAATAATAAAATACCATTGTCTATTTCTGGAAAATAAATGGTTGGCATCAATATCAATCTGACCAATCTTTTGAGTAACCAGATTAAACCTTGTATCTGCAAATCAGTCATTTGGAAGGCCATTTAGCTGTTCTTCCTTGTTTCTGAAAATATATATTTCAAGCCACAATTTAATTGTACTTAGCCAAGTGTTTGTTTTTAGACAACATTGCCCCATTTCCAGGAGAATAACAGAATTTAGAACATTTAAAAGAGCTCTTAAATTTTTTATCCACAATTGGATTATGTTGTTATTGACAACTTTGACCCAAACTGAAGATCTGTATGAGAACTACAATGAAATGTCTCCGTTAAAGATTTGTATTGCTATAGAGACAGACTCTGCCCCTTCTGTTTTGATTAAATATGTCCAAGCATAGTCATCACAGCAGCCTTTGCTTTCAGAAATATGTGCTTGAAATTTCTGTGCCAGGATAGAGCATGATATCCTAAGGATATCTACCTCTATATTTAATTCAAGAAAATAGATTGAAGAGATTATTGACCATCTTAATTTAACAATGTATTTTATGTAATAATAGTGGTTGTATATTTTCTACTTTTCTGGAGTAATAGATTTCTTTAAAATGAACTTCTATTGTTCAGTTGGGAAAATGAAAAATGGAACTACTGCAGAGATTTCTCAAAAAAAATCATCTAAGTTTCAGTTTGATTTCTTCTTGTATTTCTTTTATATGCCACTTAGCTGACATTTTATTTCTCCCAACTGAAATAAAAAGGAAATGCCATTATACCTATTTTCACTTTGCAAATGTAATTTTACCCCTCCCGCATGCCTCAATGGATAGAATAAAATGTCAAATTAATGATGTTATCAGGGCTGGGAGACAGGATTGATGGTTTCTTAGTATGTATGCATAACATTTCCTTGGACTTATGGGAGTGACAATATTGTCATTTTCTTGATGTCACCCTTGAGGATAAGTCTGCAGAAAAGCAGAATGTTTTGGCAATTCTGTTAAAATACTAACAGGTTACCTCAGGAGATATTCCTGACGGTAAACCTATTGTCATAGTGGATCATGCAACAAAATTATATGTAAAGGGATTGACTTAGGAAAAGTTATATTTGAAATGAGCTTTATGTTTTATTGTTCAAGTACTAATCTTTCCATATTTTCCATATTTCTTTATTCTTTGAAAATATAGGCTCAGTTAATCATATTCTTCTATATTGTCTTATTGCTCTAGAAGGCATTCAGATTGGATTTCCAGATCCTGACATGAAATTTCTGGAGGAAATGCATCCTTCCTTAAATTATAAAACAGAGCCAGGAGTCAAGTCCTTGTGATAAATCCAGGATCAAGGAGCTGAGAAGTTAGGACAAAAAAGCACACAAACAAAAGATATAGGATGGGGCATATTAAAATTCGGAAATATTTTGATATTCAAGTAAAGCTTACTTAGAACAGGAAGCATCTGCTTAAGTAGATTAAATATCTGGTGTGAATTCATGAGGCCTATATAGATTGCATTGTGCAGATCAGAGGTTCACTTCATAGGATAGTTATAAGTAAAAATGTTCAAACATCAGGAAATATTGACATCTTCCTCCACTACTATTTCTTTTCTTTTCTTCTCTTTTCTTTTTTTTGAAAAATGTAGGCATCAGAGTGGGCTTTATTCATCTCAAAACTGCAGGAATAGGTGTTGTCTCATTAGACTAGGAACTTGCCAATGCTGCTGTGCTGTAGACTAGGTGTGGATTCTAATCCAGTTGAGCAAATTCTGGTCCATCCTTTGCTGACTCAGAAACTTTTGAATTTTTAGAATCATGTCCGTGTAATCATGTATATTAAACATGATATTCACTTTGGCAGCACATACACAAACTTTTGTGACTATAAATTTCTCCAGTGAGTTTCAGTAATATGTGCAGTCTGACTGTTGTAACAGGTTGCAGAAAATGATACAGACTAAACTATTTCCACAGATAGATAGATAGATAGATAGATAGATAGATAGATAGATAGATAGATAGATAGATAGATAGACAGACATAGATTTTATTAAACACTTTTCTAAAATTTAAAGCCTGAAGATGTTAGAATACATAGGGAGCATCTGTAAAGACAAAAAATTCAATCATAAAAGTGATTCATATAGAGAAAGTAGTCTATTGGTAACCTTTAAAAAAACTTTTTAATTTACTGTCATTTTACTTTACTTGATTAATGTCTGTGTATAATGAAATCGAAGAAAAGTTAGAAACAATTAGCAATACAAAATTAAATTGTATATTGTAACAGGAGAGTGTAATCAGTACCTTTTAGCTGGAAATGAGTCAATTAGGGAAAACATTAAAATATATGAAATATCACAATGTTATATATTTAAAAAGGTAAAAGTTCCCCCGCACATGCATGCTAGTCGTTTCCATCTCTAGGGGCCGGTGCTCATCTCCGTTTCAAAGCCGAAGAGCCAGCGCTTGTCCGAGAACGTCTCCGTGGTCATGTGGCCGGCATGACTAGACGCCAAAGGCGCACGGAACGCTGTTACCTTCCCACCGCAGTGGTCCCTATTTTTCTACTTGTATTTTTACGTGCTTTCGAACTGCTAGGTTGGCAGAAGCTGGTGGGTAAAAACCTTGTCAATTTTCACCAAATTTTAATCTTTTCTAGGCTTTTGAAGATCATCATGATGTTTGACATGAAATATCACTGTTCACCTCCATTCACATATTTTGTAATGTTTTTAAAAGGGAAAACATACCTACAGTAATAGAAACATTTTTTGAATGCATAACGTTTCTGACTCTGGGGTAATCACCTGGGATTGGGAAAACTGAAATCCTGATGAACAATTTCAAGTTAGTAGCAATGAAACCAAACAATTATCTTATTATTTAGTTATTATTATTATGGTCAGTGCTTTTTTTGTAAAAGAAAAAGGTGCCGGAACTCACACATGTTATACAACCCGCCTTGCCTACCCTACAAGGTTCCATCCAAAAAAGGTGCCGGAACTCCGTTCTGAGCATTCAATGAGAAAAAAAAGCCCTGATTATGGTTGGTCACACAGTCAGTCAGATGTTTAGACTGGATTTGACATTTTTTTCTATCTTTCGAGTCTGTCCCAAGAACTTTGGATAAGCAGATGTTGTTTATCAAGAGGTGACAGAGAACAAGCCCACTATATAAAGGTTTTATATGTCATATCCCTCCTAGTCTCTTCTTCTGCAGGCTAGACATATCCACCATAAAGTTGATCAAGTTTGTCAATTTCCTTTATAGACTTTTGTATCACAAACCAGTCACAGTAATCCAAGTATGGCCTGGCCAAGGCAGAATACAGCAGGACAATAAATTCTTGTAAGCTCTATTTTCTTTTCAATATACTCAAAATAGCATTTGCCTTTTAAACAACTGTTGCTTCATTTATTTAATTAGGGTCCACAGTTTTTTTTACATATGTATTACTTCACATAAAAAACTATTTTTTTTCTTCACAGATGCAGATTTTCTGGTTGTTTAACTCATTCTTCAGGATTTTATCCAGATATTTTAGAATATGCTGTCTGAATCTTCTTTTTATCTTCTAAAATACTAGTCACTTCTTCTGGTTTTGTGTCATCTGCAGATTTGATAATATCCTCAACCTCTTCATTTAAGTCATTAATAAAAAGTCCAGATATTGCCTTGTGGGAGCTCTACTCAATAAATTCATTTTTATAAACTTATTCTAAGAAGATACATTCTACAAATATTCCCTTACAACAACAACATCATCATCATCATCATCAATCATCATCATCATTATTATTATATTTAAAATATTTAAAAGTCTATGGTGAAATATGAGAAATAGATAAAATGAATATTCAAAAATTCTGTCAGTCATATAGAACTTTATATATACACAGAGCATTCTTTTTAGCTGAAGATAAGGAGAAAATGCTTTTGAAAATATAACATATGACACCATGGAGCTATCTGAGTATTCTGGTGTTTGGTTTAATAATAGATGACTTTTAGCTTTATTTTATTGCATGTTGCCTTGAAAACTGCTGCTGTGCAGTGATTAATGAATATCAGAGATAGAGAAATGCCCTCAATTTATCTTAAATTTCCATTCAGTATAAAATAAATATACTTTCTATTTGCAGATGTACAATTAGCTGACCTTGGATCAGCAGTTTCACAGTTGAATTCTTTAAGAACTCTTGGATGGATCCATCAGGATCTAGTGATTTGTTACTGTGTAGTCTTTCAAAGTGTTCCTGAATATTTTCTCTTGTTATCTCAGTTTGCTTCAATTGTTCTGATTTTGTCTGTGAGAAAGTCAATACTGGTTCTATAGCAGGGGTGTCAAACTTGCAACGTCACATAACATATTGCGATGTATCATGACTTTTTTTCCATTGCCAGCAATGGGATGGGCACGGTTTTGGCATAACACATCTGTCCCAGCAGTTTAACACCCCTGTTCTATAGTAAAGACAAATGCAAAGAATTCATTGAGTTTTATGCAGTCTGCAGATCCCCCTTTTACTCTTTTGTCATTAACAACCCAAATACTTAATGTTTTTTGTAAAATACTAAATGATTTTTGCAATAGTTTATTCTAATCCTTTCTCAATTTTTTCTTCTTTTTCTAAAATTGCATTCTTTAAGAGTTTGTGCTTCATTTTGCTCACCTGCTTAGGACTGACTTTTTGGTTCCTGAAGAAAAGCTTCTCACCTTTTATGGCTCTTAGTAAGCCATGCCTGCCTTTTTTTTCCTGGACTTGTTTGATTTTACTTATCATTCATCTGTTAAATTAATATGTTACCCATCTCACTATCAAGTGATTGTGGGTGGCTTACAGTATAAAACAATTAGAATTAGGTGAATCTCATTTCAAAGGAATAATGTTCCAGAGTGCAATAGGTGTGATTGTCATGACTTTTTTCATACTTAAGTAGAAGAAAATAATGGAAGAGTTGAACATCATCTTAACCAATTAATTAACCTATGGAATTCATTACCACAAACTGTTGTGGTCATTAAACTGGAGACAGATTTGGTTAATCTCAGGGAAGCTAAGGCTATCAAGGTCTAGTAGTCTTGATGACCAATGCCACCTTTAAATTGGTGATAGCATGCTTCCAAATACCAGTTAAAGAGGTGCAATAGTGAGAGAAGGATTGTTTATGATCATCCCAGAGACATCCAGTTGGCCAATGGGAGAGTCAAAATGCTACACACAGATGAATCTCACATTGAACCAACAGGTCTATCATTATTGGGTGCTATGTTCCAATGGTAAACTACTTTTTTTACCCGAAATCATCAGTAATTGAGCTTGATTTGAGGGGTATCATTGTTATTATTAAAATATAGCCCTAGAAAAGTTTCTAAGTCTGGAAGCCACAAGGATTAGAACATAGAATAATAGAGTTGGAAGGGACCTCGGAGGTCTTCTAATCCAACCTCCTGCTCCAGATTACTCAATTTATGATCCTAACTGTAATCCTTGGCAAATTTTGCATTGTATGTGGTGAACTATCTTTGATAAGTAACTTTTTAAAAAGTTGTCATCAGCTGTTCCAAAGAAATGTAGTTCTCTTTCATCTTAAATTCAGAATGATTGTACAGATAAAACATTGCTGAACATTCCTAAAGTGAAGATTTTAGCAGGATGATTACATTGGCATATTTCTGTATTTCATTTTTCAGAATGTCACACTGAAATAAGAAAACATTTCATGCAACATAATCACTGGGATGGTTAGAGAAACTACAGTGTATAAGGGATAATTTGTGTTGTATTTTGCATTAGCTACCTACTTCAGAATCATTTCATTTCTGGAAGGAATATATCCTTGCATCTAGCCTATTTCTATACACAGCATTTATATACATAGGAGGGCATATAAGGGATCCTTGGTACTTCGAATAAAGCAAGGATGGGCCATGTGGCATCCATTATGTTCACAGACATATCTCTTAAATTTTCTAGGACTTCCTGGCCATTTGCAATAATTTAATTTTTGAAATTATTAATCTGCCATACTGCAAAGGAAAGCAGTTCCAATCTCTAGTAGCACAATTATTTCCAAGAATGCCTTTGCTGCCCCTCACAGGCACTCATCAAAAATAAAAAGATTAGCCTGCTTAAATTCATCAGCCCAGAAAAAAAAAAGAAATTGAAGTGGTAGGAAGCCCTGGAAGAAGTGTTTTAATTATGACTAATGACTACTCCTGGTCAAACTACTACAATTATTTTGGTATTCATAGGTTCCATATTGGACAATGACTGTGTGATGCTATCAAAGATAGCCCACTGACTTAAAATGAATCTCAACTAGAATAGAACAGAATAGAATAGAATAGAATAGAATAGAATAGAATAGAATAGAATAGAATAGAGTAGAGTAGAGTAGAGTAGAGTAGAGTAGAGTAGAGTAGAGTAGAGTAGAGTAGAATAGAATAGAATAGAATAGAATAGAATAGAATGGGACCTTGGAGGTCTTCTAGTCCAGCCCCCTGCTGAAGCAGGGGAACCTATACCATTTCAGACAAGTGACTGTCTAGTGTCTTCTTAAAAACCTCCAGTGATGGAGCACCCATGATTTCTGAAGGCAAGCTGTTCCTCTGGTTAATTGTCCTCACTTCAGGAAGTTTCTCCTTAATTCCAGGTTGCTTATCTCTTTGGTCAGTTTCCAACCATTATTTCCTCTGGTGCTTTGGGGAACAACCTGGCTCCCTTTGCCTTGTGGCAGCCCCTCAGATACTGGAACACTGTTATCATGTCTCCCCTATTTCTTCTTTTCTTTAGACTAGCAGCTAGCCAAACCCAAGTCCCATAGCCGTTCTTCATATGTTTTAGTCTCCAGGCCTTTGATTATTTTAGTTACTGTTCTCTGAACTTTTTCCAAAGTCTCAACATCTTTTTTGTAGTATGGTGACCAAAATTGGTTGAAATATTCCACATGTGGTCTTATTAGGGTTTTATAAAGCAGTACCAATACTTTGTGTGATCTTGATTCTATGCCTCTGTTTATATAACCCAGGATTGTATTAGCTTTTTGGGCTGCTGCTGCACAATGCTGGCTCATATTCAAGTGATCATCCACAAGGACTCTAAGGTCCCTCTCACAGTTACAATTTTTGAGCCATGTTTCTCCTAATCTGTACTTATACCTTTGATTTTTCCTGCCTAAATGTAAAACTTTGCTTTTCTCCACATTAAAATTCATTTTTTTTGATAGGGCCCATTGTTCAAATTTGTGAAGATTTTTTTGGATCCTGAGCTTATCTTCTGGGCTGTTGGCTATTCCTGCCAGTTTAGTGTCATCTGTAAAGAAAAGGAAAGTAAGAAACAATAAATGGTTGAATGGATGGATAGATGGATGATAGATAGATGATAGATAGATACTAGATAAAAATAGTTAATAGTTAATAGATAATAGATATACTAATATGGAGTGCTAATAAGGTGAAAACTATGATTTAATAAAGTATAATGTGAATATAACCATTTATTCCTGCTTTGCTCCTCTCATTATGAAAATAAAGACTAACTATAAAAACCTTTGCATGATTCTAAATAGGTGAAACATATGATGAAATATAGTAATTATTATAAAAATTGCTTTATAACGTTTGATACAAATTTTCATCATGGCATCATGCCACTTTGTCATTTGCTCTCTTCCTACTGTTACAGATGCCGATGCAAAGGGACAAACAAAAATTGATAAATGATGCTATGATTATTAATCACAAACATATATAAGCCACAGTTTTAACTAATAGTCTTGGCATTTAGGATCCATTTGTCCATAAGTAGAACTTAAAATTTCATAAAAAACTTTTGTTTAGCCAATTCCCTCATGAGGGGAAACAAAGTAGACAGTCATACGTATTTTAACTAATCATTATGTCAGAATGCAGTTGATTTCTTACACAATGTAGATCTTGTCTACTGAGGTTTATATCAGTTGTATCAGGCTATAACTAGAAATTAGTTTTCTTTTTTAAAAAAACAGTGAATATCTTGTTAAACAGGGAAAGTCAAAAACACAAATTACTAATATTTATTTATGAGAAGGCTAACCCAAAATGTCATATTTTGTCATGATTTGCAAGGAAAGGTTATTTAAAAAATGTAAGAATAATTGTGCTAGATCATACACAATTAACTAGTCCAGAATTCTGAAACCTATAGCAGATATCCAGTTGCTTTTGGGAATTCCAGAAGTGAATCTTGATGGCTATTATTGTTTATCAGCAATTAATATTTTGAGGCATGATTGGGGAGACATGATAACTACCTTAAACTATCTACAGCAGACATGTCAAACACAAGGCCCAGGGGCCAGATTCGGCCCATGATCTGGCCCGCAAAGCCATCCTGGAAACAGTGAGGCAACAGCCCCCACTGCCTTGGCCCTGGCCCAGAGACCCTCCTTCTGCCAGAGACCCTCAGATCTGTCCCACTCCTGCCCAGGCCCCCATAGGCACCCTTGATGCAAATGATGTAGAGCTGGCCAAGCCCACCCAGTAGGCCATACGCACTCTAGCCACGCCCACCCAGTAGGCCATGCCCACCCTGGCCATACCCACCCGGCCCCTTGAGGGCAACCGCAATGCTGATGCAGCCCTCAATGAAATTGAGTTTGACACCCCTGATCTACAGAGCTTGATGCAGAGGACTGGGCAGAATTGTTCATAATTGTCCAGAAGATATTGCAAGGAACAATGTTTTCACATTACAAGAAAATACATTTTGATTGGACATCAGGGGAAAATATAATCCTAAATTAGTGGGCCAGTGAAATGCTGTGGACATAGCATATTTGGACTTCAGTAAGGCATTTGACAAAGTAGACCACAACTTATTTCTTGATAAGATAAAAAATGTCAGATAGACAGCTTTACTACCAGCTGGATTCATAACTGGCTGACAAATCATACCCAACATGTAGTCTTTAATGGAACTAGAGCTACATGGAGGCAAGTGTACAGTGGGGTACCCTAAGGTTCTGTCTTAAGCCCAGTATTCTTCAACATCTTCATAAATGATTTAGATGAGGGGATAGAAGGGGAACGTATCAAATATGCAGATGATACCAATCTAGGGGGAATAGCCAGCATGTTAGAAGATAGGCTCAACATCCAGAAAGATTTTGACAGATTTGAACACTGGGCCCTATCTAACAAAATGCAAGGAAAGTAAGATTTTACAATTAGGCAAGGAAAATCAAGCACACAGAGTAGGCAATATCTAGCTCAAAATTAGTAACTGTGAAAGGGATCTAGAAGCATTAGTGGACAACCACTTATGTATGAGCCAGCAATGTACTGAGGCTTTCAAACAAGCCAGTCCAGTTCTGGAATGCATAAATAGAGGAATAGCATCAAGATCACATGAAGTATTAGTACCACTTTATACTTCCTTGCTAAGACCACACTTGGAATACTGTGTCTAGTTCTGGTCCCCACAATACAAAAAAAGAAAAGTTATTGAAATTATAGAAAGAGCAGAGAAGACCAACATGATTAGGGCAGGGCTGCCCAACCAGGTGTGTGAAACGATATTCCAGGGGGTGTGAAAACTTGTTTTTTTCAAAATTATAGTTGCCATTATTTTGAACTTTTGTAAGGGGTGTGAGAATATATCAGAAGCATTCTAGGGGTGCGGGGTATAGAAAAGATTAGGAACCACTGGATTAGGGGTATGGAGGCTAAAACCTATGATGAACAGTTGTAGGAAGGACTAGGAAGACTTGATAGCAGTCTTCCAATATTTGAGAGGCTGTCACAAAGAAGAGGGGAACAACCCATTCTCCAAAGCATCTGAGGGTAAGACAAGAAATAACAGATGTAAAGTTATCAAAGAGAAAGCCAACCTAGACCTAAGGAGAAATTTCCTGACAGAGAGAACACTTAACTAGTGGAATGCCTTGGTTTTAGAAGTTATGAGTGTTCTATCACTGGAGGTTTTTAAGAAGAAATTGGAGAGCCATTTGTTCAGAATGGTATAGGTTGTTGGGCAAGGGGTTGGACTAGGACTTCAAACATCCAACTCTGTTATTCTGTTCAGAGTGAAACAGACTGCCTCACATGATGGTGGACTCTTCTTCCCTGGACGTATTTGAACAGAAGCTGGATAGCCTTCTGTCAGGGATGTAATAATCAATAGTAATTGATTCATGGTGCAGAGAATAGGATTAGATGATAACTAAGAGATCTTCCAACCCATACATTTTATGAATCCATGATAACATTGTTGAAGCCAGTATTTTCCATATGGCTAACCACTATAGACATGTCCTGTCCACTTTAAAGCAATCTAAACTATTCTCCATGACCATACATTAATTATGTGCTAAGAGAAGACAGTTTATTTCAGATATTTCAACAAACAGATGCTAAGTTGTACAGGGCAACAACAGTGATTGGTCTCCAAACTGTTCCTTCCGAACTACTCAGGCATGTTTCTCTGTTAGATTACTGAACTGTGTTCCATACAAATTGCCTTGAATCCCCAAGGATCCAGTCCTCACATCTGTGACTCCTGTATTGTCTCCAAAATTGTAATGACATTGAATTAAGATATAATTACAAATCCAGTTGGCCTATTTGTTTGGAAGCAAAGAGCAGCAAAATATCCTGAGCCAGCCCTACTTTCTTTACTGGGTTTTTCATCATAAAATAACACATAATTAATAAAGATGAATGAGTACTATGGATTTGTAGTGTTGCCCCTTTGGCAACCAGTACAAATAAAATATTTTTAAAGTATTTTATTTACTGGATTTAGAGGGTACTTGACTGTCAGCAATTCTGGGCAGCTTACAAATCTAAAAGTAGGAAACAGTAAAATGAAAGAAAAAGCAACTTGTATATTTGGAATAAAAAAACTATACATCAAAAGAGAACTAACAGAAGCTCAACAATCACATTCATCCTAGGTCTGGGTGGAAATCTAGGTTTTAGAGATTTGATGTATAGCTACACAGTAGGAGTTCTTCAGATCTGCTGACGAATGATATTCCAAAAGCAGCATTATGGCAGAAAAAAAATTCTTAGGTCCGTAGACCGGAATGGGATAAATTGCTGTGGCCAACTTCACATGGCCATCTCGCCATGACCATCTCACCATGGCCAACTTGCTGCGACACAGTTTGACATGGCCAACTTGTCATGGGCCAACTTGCCGTGGGATAACTCAGTGCAATAAATATTATCCACCACTGTTTCTTTGACATTATTTCCATTGACAAGATGGAAATGGCCACAGCAGCTTAGCCATGGTGAAATGGCCCTGACGAGTTAGCTGTATCAAGTTGGCCGCAGAGGGAGGCAAGTTAGCCACAACGAGTTGTCCTAGACCCTCTCTAGAGAGGGTGCCATTTGATTGAAAGGACTGAAGCAAGTACACTGTATTCAAGCAGAGGCAGGCAGGCAGGCAGAAACTATTAGAGAGAGGTAGTCCCTTAAATACCCAGGTCCTTTGCCATGACAGGTAATAGCCAGCTTTCTGAATTCTACTTAGCAGCCAACTAGCAACTAGTGCACCTTGCAAAACAGCAGTGATGCATATTGTAACATGATGCACCTATCGTTGCCTGTGCTGCTGCAGCAGTTCCATGCAAAGCACATAGACGTAGTTCATTGTGAGGTGACTAAGGCATGAATGACTGTGTAAAGTGCCTTCTCTTCTATGAATGAGTATAACTGGATCTGTGCAAGGCCTTCCTGGCCCATGGCTAAGATATACTGGACTTTGAACTGGTGAATGATCTCACCCAATAGTTTCATATATATGTTAAACAGGAGGGCAAGATCACAGTATGTTGATGTCACAATAACATCTTCCCCTTACCCCATTATCACCAACTAGAACCAATCACATGGAAAGAACCACCATAACACAAGGCCCTCTCTTTCCTAATGCCCACAGACAGTCATATATATATTTTTCAGAAAGGCTCACATCAACAACCTGCTTAAAAATATTAATTCTTAATCTACCAGTCATTCAGCAAACAACCCAGAGCCTTAGGACTGTCAGACAAGAAGAAAGGGTTCTTCCTAACCTCTTTGTCACTCCTTCCCTTGACTATTATTTCCCCTAAAACTGCATTTACAGAAGAAAGCCCAACCCTCATGGCATTTTGGTTGCTGACAATGATCTGTTTTGAAATGAGGCAACCAGAACTTCCCACAGTGTTCCAAATACAGCCAAACCACAGGTTTACATAAATATATTGTAATTTTGAAACTTTAAGTGCAGTGCTTCTGAACCTCAGTAATTTTAAGATGTGTGGACTTTGTACTCTAGGGAATTCTGGCAGTTGGAATCTGAGGTTGAAAAACACTGCCCTAGCATATGTTGTGTTTTTTATAGCAACTATTTTAACAGCTAAGGTGATATTCTTTAAAGTTATTGTTTTTAATGTCCAATAGATTTCATTAGGTCTAAATGTCATTTCTTTCCCATTCAGAGCAAAAAAATTAAGACCACTTGGAGAATGTCCTCATATCTTCATTTACAGCAGAGGTGGGGAACTATGGACCCTTTATGATTTGTGGCCTTCAACTGCCAAAATTCCTGAGCCAGCATGGTTGGTTCAGGAATTCTGGGAGTTGAAATCCACAAGTCATAAAAAGGCCATAATTCCCCACCCCTGATTTACAGGATGCCTGTGAATGTGCTATGGGGAAAACAGAATTAAAATATTTCTAATGAAAGTATATGATTATCTTACTGTGGGACTCAAAAATGTTCTATAAATTGGAGGCATGAAATGAAAATTTTTAGATATTTGCCACAAAAAGGAACCCCTCTGTATTTTACTCCTCTAGTCATTGCCGACCATAAGGGGTAGTGTTCATCTCCATATCAATTCCCATAAATTTATCCAAAAATGTTTTCAAAGTTACCTGTCAAATCTCCACAGATTTTTGAACCCTTCAGGGCCAAAACTAGGAAAGGCAACTATCTTTTTTTCTACTAGCAGAAAGCAGAAAATGTGCATTTTTTTTAATGGCATGCATGTATATTAATGAAAGATTAGCCAATGATAAATTGATACAAAATACATACATTATTCCATTTTGAGTGATTGAACACATTAGTGAATCATTTTAAACCCAGATGTGGTCAAATGTGGCTATATAATTGACATTTTAACAGTTAAAGTAAGGAATCCATAAATGATAGAGTCAGTTAAAGACTATTGTTTTCCATCCCAAGGTATCTTATGTAAGCAAGAATCCAGATGTATTGATGAAAATAAATTTTCTAATGCTGGCAGGGACACTGTATAAGTCACCTTCTAAAATGTTGTTTTAACTTTACACTGTCACTATATGAACTGTTGTAAGTCAAGGACTACCTGTATTACCTATCAAAGCACTACAGTTTATGCAAAGCAAAGCAAAGTAAAGCATTTTGAAGTAATTCTTGATATCCAATAGGCATTCAAGATTTCAAATCATGAAAGCTGAAAAACAGAAGAGCAGAAGAAAACTACATACATGCAAGCTCTGCAAATAAATTAACTTGGCACATTGTTGTTGTTGTTTTAAAAAATAACATCTGGATATGTATTCAGTTTAAATCAATGATTTAGATTTAATTTCCACAGTTTTTAAAAGTTCCTGCATATTTTATTATTTTTATTTTGCCTCTTGAGGAATGTACTACAAAGGATAAAGCTCATTTTCCATGGCTCCTACTGACTCTGGAGAAATTAAGAACCATTGTGTGCTTTCAGCAGGAGGATTTCCTGTGTTAAATTTCCAAAAAGAAAACAACTGTTCATTTTGATTGCTTTATTTGGATATGAACATAGTAAACTTAAGCAGTTTGAGCAGAAAGAAGGATTGGAGTTAAATAGTTTGGAGACTAATACAAAACTTGCTACAGACATTTTTATGGAGATATATAAAAAGATGTAGGGACACGATGGCTCAATGGTTAAAGAAGCCTGAGCTTTGTGCAAACTGCCCACCTAGCAGTTTGAAAGCATGCAAATGCAAATAGATTAATAGGTACTACTTCAGTGGGAAGGTATCAGCATTCCATGAACCTTTGGCATATAGCCATGCTGGCCACATGACAACGGAAACTGTCTTCAGACAATGCAAGACTCCTTCAGCCAAGAAGAGTCATAAACAACTGAACAGGGAAACCTTTACTTTTTTAAATAAAAAAGTAAGTAGACATACTGTATGATGACTATATTAATGCAAACACTTCATCAAGTTAAAAAAGATCTAGTCATAATATTCACACAACATGGTAAAACTGGTTAGTGTTCATTTTGATGTAATTGCTTTTCTTGGCTTAGTGTATTGGGTAAAGTTTAGTAGTTTAGTAAATTTACAGTCCCATGTATTGAAAAAGAGTAAATTTAGCAACATAAGCATGTTAAGCCAGCCAAAAATTATTTTATCCCCACCATTAACCCAATCTACATGCCAATTCCAAATAAATAAAATACTGAATCTCAATATTCTTTGGTTCATATATACCCAGCTGTGTAAGGATACAGTGCCTCAAATCTATTTCAGTAAAAGTTGTGAACTTGAAGTTTGATAGTTAGGATTTAACTATATGCCACTGATGGCAAATTAAGGCACACAGTTTAACAGCAGTAGGTATAATTGAGGATACTTGACTTTATCTCCCAATAATTTTACACTGGAGGATTTCTGCGTTGTACCTTCTGCTTTTAATTATAGTATAATAGATTTATGTAAAACTATCAGGGGGCTCCAAACGCTCCAAATAGCACAATCTCTATGTTTTTCTCTTTTCATTTGAATTTTATTAAAGTTTTTAAAATACAGTTAACAAAGTTTTTATAAGATAAAAAGCAAAAACGACAAAGCTGGAACACTAAGAGGAACAGAGAAAAGAAAGAAAAAAGAAAGAAAAAAGTGAAAAAAGAAATTATAATCTCAACCCTTTGCTTTACACTTTACAACATTTCAAGCCATTTCTAATCATTTCAATTCATTCTAATAATCAAAACCTAAAATCAAAGTTTCATTTTTTTCCCATTTCATAAGCAAAAAGTCCAAAAGTGGTTTTCAAGTAGAAACAAAACAAGATAAATGCTTCTCTTTAATTTTAAAGGGTCAGTTTTGTCATCTCCACCAACTGCATCATATTTACCACCCATTCTTCCATTATGGAAATTAGTGTGTCTTTTTTCCTCTTTTCATTATGTGCCAAGCAGTTTGCACAAAGTTTTTGACACTTCCATTGAATACAATAAAAAAGTCCTCGCCTATGTACATGTGAATGTAAAATAACAAAGCTGCTGAATTCTATAGGGTTTTAAAATTGATACTGTCTTTTGGCTTACCAACCAAATACTAATAAATACTTGCAGAATTTCAAAAAAAACATTGTACAACATTGTAGAGAAAAAGATTTCCAGAAATCATCATCTTTTTGTTCCTTCTGGCAAATAGAATTCTGTGGCAATACTTTCATAAATTGTTTGCTTTATGACACAAATGCTTAACCTGATTACTGAATTAACCATTTTCTGCTTTGCACAATACATTAAAGAATGAATGTGAGAAATGACTAGGTTGGCTCAACACACTATCATGAAAAAAACCATCTCTTTCCAAGCTTCAGATACAGGTAGTCCTTGACTTATAACCTTTCATTTAGTGACTGCTTAAAGTTACAACAGCACTAAAAAAGTGGCTTATGACTATTTTTCACACTTATGATCTTTGCAGCATCCCCGTAGTCGTGTGATCAAAATTCAGACACTTGGCAGCTGGCTCATTGTGTCCCAGGATCATGTGATCATTTTCTGAGAAGCAAAGTCATTGGAGAAGCTAGATTTATTTTACAACCATGTTACTAACTTAACAATTGTGGCAAGAACAATCATAAATGGGCAAAATTCACTTAAAAATTGTCTCACGTAGTAACAGAAACTTTGGGTTAAATTGTGGTTGTAAGTCAAGGACTGACTACATTGTGTCAGTGCAAATGCTAGTGTGTGAACCTACCAAAATTTCATCAAGGCTGTTTAGCACAGCTGAAACAGCTATGCATATTTTGTTTATTAAAGAAACATGCCAAATTTTATCTGTTTGCCATACAGGATTAAGGAATAAAATACGACATTATTCTGTTTCATTTGATCTTCTTTGTGCAATGGACCAGATTCTAACTGCCAGGCCACAAAGGTATGAAATTCATAATAATCAATTTTGTAGACAACATACTTTAAAATGCTTTTTAAAATAGTTCTTTGTATATTGAAGTGATATTTTTGTAATTTGGTGGTGGAAAAATTTAATATCTGACACTATCAATTTAAATATCCAGAAATGAGTCTGTAATCCACATTTATGCATGATAAGAAGTATTAACTTGGATTCTTTATTACTCCAACAAGTCAATTTGTTTCTACTATGTTAATATTTAATATTAATATTGCTGCTATTTGAACAACTTGCTAATCATTAGCATAACTTTGCTTCAACAAAATCCTATTAAGTTCCTTTGAAATTGCTTATTTCTAGTTTGTATATTATTCATATACAAACTAGAAATAAGCAATTTTATTAATTGCTGTGGCTGCACTATATCTTAATGGAAAAATCAATGTGTGAAGAATAAACAAGTATGCTGTTTACTGTTGCTTCTATTTATTAATTTTTGCAATACTGACTCTTCAAGAGACATTCAGCTTTATAGCATTTGAATTCTTTAAACAAAGAGAAACAAACTCTCTAAAGATTACAGTGAATCAGATTTGTCTTTCTCTCCAAGGGGATACAATTAGATATTCCAAACTTTTAGATAATCACATCAATACAACAGACAGCATTTAACAATACATGGCATCTTAATTTGGTTCACTCATGTAAGCTGTAGAGAATTCCAGTATGCATGTACTATCTACATAAACAAAACTAAAATTATGTAGCAGTAAGAAAACTGGGACCAACAAAATGAAATTCAATGGTGAAAAATGTAAGGTTCTAGATTTAGGCAAGAAAAATCAAATGTACAGGTAAAGTATAAGTGATACTTTGCTCAATAGTAGTAACTGTGAGAGGGATCTTGGAGTCCTAGTGGACAATCACTTAAATATGAGCCAGCAGTGTGCTGCAGCTGCCAAAAAAGCTAACACAGTGCTAGGCTGCATTAACAGAGGGATAGAATCAAGATCAGGTGAAGTGTTAATACCACTTTATAATACCTTGGTAAGGCCACACTTGGAATACTGCATGCAGTATCACCACAATATAAAAAAGATGTTGAGACTCTAGATAGAGTGCAGAGAAGAGCAACAATGATTAGGGGACTGGAGGCTAAAACATATAAAGAACAGTCGCTGGAATTGGGTATGTCAAGTTTAATGAAAGAAAGGACTAGGGGTGACGTGTTAGCAGTGTTCCAATATCTCAGGGGTTGCCACAAAAAAGAAGGGGTCAAGCTACTCTCCAAAGCACCTGAAGGCAGGACAAGAAGCAATGGATTGAATCTAATCAAAGACAGAAGCAACCTAGAACTAAGGAGAAATTTCCTGATAGTTAGAACAAGTAACTAGAGGAACAACGTGCCTTTAGAACTTATGAATGCTCCAACACTAGAGGTTTTTAAGAAGAGACTGGACAACCATTTGTCTGAAATGGTGTAGGGTTTCCTGCCTGAGCAGGGGTTTGGACTAGACCTCCAAGGTAGCTTCTGATTACTATTACTACTACTACTACTACTACTATTACTACTACTACTACTACTACTATTATTAATCACTCAGTCAGCCAGATGTTCAGACTGGATTTGGCATTTTTGTCTACCTATCAAGTCCTTACCAGGCACCTGGGATAGGCCGATATGGATGTTTGAATTGATGGTATTACAAATATCATCGCAAGATGGAAGTTGTTCCTAGTAAGGCCGCTTTGTGCAATTGACTGATGTTGAAATTGTCAATGCTAATAGTGTCCAAGTGCTCCCGTTGTTTTGAGATTGCATCCAAATTGCCTATTACTATTGGTACTACCCTTTCTTGCCTTTGTCACAGTCATTCTATTTCTATTTGTAGGTCTTTGTATTTTGTTATCTTCAGTTCTTTCTCTTCTCTTCTGTATTATTATTATTATTATTATTATTATTATTATTATTATTATTGTTGTTGTTGTTGTTGTTGTTGTTGTTGTTGTTGTTGTATCAAACCAACTATCATAAAGTGCTGCAGAAATTCCAAATGAACTCTTAAGTTGGTACTCATTATTCTTCTGTTTTGACCTTACCATTACATCATGTGTCTGGACCATAATCACTCTCTTCTGTATCCTGCCTCACAGCAGAAATCTGCAATGATGATGATCACTTTCTAATGTTGCTTTGTTAACAATCCCACATCCTATTTTCAGTGATATATACAGTAAGTAACAATCCTAGAAAAGCTCTTTCACTTTCATTTGGCATGACATATGAAACAATAATAGGAAAGAGTTATTAAATATGATTGTGCATTTAAAGTACTATTTAGTTTGTTCCAAAAAAACACTCACATGAGACCAGCATGGTAGCACAAACATCTTTCTGAGAAACTGATGGACAATAAGATCAAATATAAAAAATGGAAAGAGGTCACATAACTAAAACAGAATACCAGCAAAGATGGAGTCAGGAAAGCCAAGGCCAAGAATGAGCTAAGACTAGGAACTAATGGCAAAAAGAATTAAAAAAGTTTCTTTCAATATGTAAAGAACAGGAAGGAAGGAAGGAAGGAAGGAAGGAAGGAAGGAAGGAAGGAAGGAAGGAAGGAAGGAAGGAAGGAAGGATTGGTCCAGTAATATACAAAACAATAATGGGCAAGTTAGGAATAACAAATTCTTACTTGAATATTAAATATGATTCTGCATTTAAAGTAATATTTAGCTTGTCCTACAATGTTTTTGAAAAATACTAAAGTAATGAAAACAATGACAACTAGAATTTTTCAGCCCATCATTGCTTTTTTCTTTTTTCAGAAAAAATATCTGAGTTTCTATCCTCCCATACCTAACATAGAATGCTATTCAAATGCTTTCATATTCATAAATATGACCAAAGGAAAGCACTTCAATAGAATATAATAAAACCCTTGAAAAAATATATCAGAAGCTCTGTATAGTCATTTTCATTTATATATATATGTCAGAGTTTCCAAGAATTATATTTTCAGTTCAATGACATGGCTTTAAAAAGCCATTTTCATTGCCATTATTACAAATGAAAAGTATTTTTTTATGGTGATGGTCAGACATTCTGCCAGCAGGGCAAAAAGGACTTTTTGATTAATAGATTAAGTTCAATTGCTATACACCATAATATTTAAAAGCGATTTAGCCAAAAGTGATGCCATCCTATCACTTATTAGTCAAGTGGTGAAGATCTCTAGTTCAGAGGTCCCCAACCTTTTGGGCACTAGGAGACAGGTTTTTCTGCAGACTGCAGAGTGCATGGTTTTGTGTGCTGCCTGCATCCCCGGGTGTGGCTTTGCTTGTTTGTGTGGACTGGTTGCTAGCATGCTGTGGCCTGGTACTGGCCCATGGACCGGGGGTTGGGGACCCCTGCCATTTGTATTAGTAGGCAAAGCTGGATATAGGTTTAACCCTGTGACTCCTATATCCAGTCCCATGTGTACATCTAAGAGTAGATGTATTTTTAGCCCATAGATTGCTTTTTATCCCTAAATCCTTAGAGTAGAAATGATGCCTAGGAAAGGATATAGGTAGAGCATAAAAAGTTATTACAGGGTTTTTGTTTCCAGTGGGAGTCATGGCTGACTGAAGATACAGAGATGATGACCGTTGTGAAGAACGAATGACCAGCAAATAAACTGATCCTTCAAATCTCTCCAGAGATTTTCCCATGAATGCTCTGAACTAAAGGATGAGGCAGAAAAGTTGGCTGTAATTTTTCTTATTTTAAAGACTGTTTTTAAACATGGATTGAAAGATTAATAAGTAATATCTCATAAAGGATACAGATTTCAATGGATAATTTCTTAGAAGATGAGAAAAACTTTAAAAAATCTTTACCTGAAAGAGAATTATAGAGCTTGATGGCATGAATGACAATAAAATTGCAGTTACCAAAATGAGAATACATAAGGCAAATCAAGAAAAGGATCTAAACATGCAACAGCTGCAACAAGAAATTCTAGGATTAACATCTTTATGACATTTACAAAGTCGTTAGTGAAAGCTTTGAAAACTCATTTCAAACGCTGAAGATGGTGGCATTCAGATCAAATCCTGGGATGTCATATGAATGATTTAAAGGTCAGGTTTGTGCCAAAGGAAGCAATATAAAGTTGGAGTATTTGACCAGGGATAAATCATTTGTTCAATAGTTCTGGTAACACCTATTGGACTTTTTGCTGCATTAGGATTGGGAAAAAATATTTCTGGATTGTGTATAGATAAAAGTTAGTATATGGGGAGAAGAGGTTTTTTATTGTAAATTTTTAAAAGTATTAAAAATTATATTACGTTATGTTGACTGTGATGAATGTTGGAAACCAACATTTGGAAACCATCTTTATTATAGTCTGTGTTGTCTTTTTTTCTCTCTTCTACCTTTTTTCTTTTTCCCATTTCTTCTAGTTTAGCTTGCATTAGTTTTTACTGTATTTATTAAAAACTTCAATAAAATATTTTTAAAAAATATTGCACAGTAACAGTGTGTTTAATTATAGTTCTCATCTCTAAAGCCACCCAGGTTCTTGGCAATTCAATCACAATGCACCAGAAATCTTTTCTTTTTGTCTGCTGTTCATGAGCTTCTGTTACTGCTCATGCAGCTGATACCTGTGGGTGGTAATGGAGTAGTTGGGTGGGAAAATCTATCAAAAGTTCCTTGCTGCTTTTGCAATTAAGACCTGTCCCATATCTTTACAGGTAAAATGTCCTAATCAGAATATCTGGAGGGAGCCATCTTTGAGAATGGAAGCAGACACTGCAGCGGTTATAAAAGTGACATTCAGAAATGTATCTTTACTGTAGCCAAATTTCTGTTTCTCCATCACATTTCAGTTCATTAATTACATAGCTCAGGGAGGCCTCATAATAGGTCTCTCCATGCATAGAACTGAAGCATCAATGAAGCAGTGGGATGGTACACGATGTCCTTCATTCCTATTTGTATTTGGTTTCCTGCTGGCCAGAACATGAATAGACGTTTCATCAAAGGAACTTATATTCATACAATTACATTTGCATAATTTTTAATACCAGCAGAAATCCTCCACAAAATTTCATGACGCCATAAGCATAACAGTTGCTTCCCAACTAATACAAAAAATTAAAAACATAAACATCCAATTATCTTATGTGCATTGTGACCTAATCACCAAATGACCCAAGGATGTCATAATGCAAAGGATCTAAAGTATATAATTAATATGATTTGGCTTTGGAAAGATATACCTCCTTCCCTCCCTCCCTAGGCAATAGCAACCCACACTTGTGAAATACGGATATATAAATACAATGCAATCCACATTTTTGTAAGCAAGTACACTTTTCTCAATTTAAAAGGAGACAGAAGAAAAATCTGTTTTTGTAAGAATTACTGCTAAGAATATAAGGAAATATAGTCTATTGATAGTGCCTTAATCTCTTATTGTCAGGGCTTTTTTTCTCATAGAACGCTCAGAACGGAGTTCCGGCACCTTTTTTGGATGGAACCTTGTACGGTAGGCAAGGCGGGTTGTATGACATGTGTGAGTTCCGGCACCTTTTTCTTTTACAAAAAAGCACTGCTTATTGTCCATAATAACATGGCTTTTTCTTAGGTTGGATTCAACCTTGGTGGGGGCTCTCCAATTATTATGCCCCTGTCATGGACCGATCATCATCTCCTGCGGCTGGTCTTCCGTTTTGCCACCCCCCGCCGTGGGTGTGTGGAACCAGTTAGATGGTACCGCCCCAGACGCTTAATGGATTCTGCGAAGTTCCAGGCAGCGCTGGGGTCCCCACCTGCCTCCCCCACTCACAGCTCGGCAGATGCCTTAGTGGAAGCTTGGGAAAGGGCAGCCACTGAGGCTCTTGACCGAGTTGTACCCTTGCGGCCCCTGACCCGATGCAGATCCCGTCGAGCTCCATGGTTCTCCGCGGAGCTCCGGGAGATGAAGCGTCGGAGACGGGGCCTAGAGAGCGGTTGGAGGTCCAGCCGATCCGAATCGGACCGATTGCGACTAAGAACCCATATTAGGTCTTATCTCGCTGCGATAAGGGTGGCGAGGTCTAATCACTTCACTACCCTTATCGCGTCCGCAGATAATCACCCGGCCGCTCTGTTTAGGGTGACTCGCTCCCTCCTTAATCAGGAGGTGAGGGAGGAACCCTTGCAGGGTCGTGCCGAGGAGTTTAACAATTATCTGTCGGACAAAATCGCTCGGATTCGGACCGGTCTGGACTCTGACTGGGCAGAGTCTGGCGATCAGGACGCGGGCGGTCTTGTCGATATCACTTGGGAGGAGTTTGATTCTGTGACTCCGGAGGAAGTGGACAGGATTATGGGGAGACTGAGCTCCACCACATGTTTATTGGACCCGTGCCCTTCCTGGCTGGTTTATGCAGCCCGGGAGAGGACACGCAGCTGGTTCCAGGCAGTTATATCAGCTTCTTTGAGTGAGGGTAGCTTCCCTGCCGTCTTGAAAGAGGCGGTGGTGAGGCCCCTCCTCAAGAAGCCTGCCTTGGACCCAGCTGTATTGAACAACTTTCGTCCGGTCTCCAACCTTCGCTTTCTTGCGAAGGTTGTTGAGAGTGTGGTGGCGCATCAGCTCCCTTTGGTCCTGGATGAAGCGGATTATCTAGACCCGTACCAATCGGGTTTCAGGCCCGGGCACAGCACGGAGACGGCATTGGTCGCGCTGGTGAATGATCTCTGGAGGGCTCGGGACAGGGGTCATTCCTCTGTTCTAGTCCTATTAGACCTCTCAGCGGCTTTCGATACCATCGACCATGGTATCCTGCTGCGGCGTCTCAGGGGACTGGGAGTGGGAGGCACGGTTTTACAGTGGTTCTCCTCCTATCTCCAGGGACGCTCGCAGTCGGTGTTGACAGGAGGGCAGAGGTCGACCGCGAGGTCTCTCGTTTGTGGAGTTCCTCAGGGGTCGGTCCTCTCGCCTCTCCTGTTCAACATCTATATGAAACCGCTGGGTGAGATCATTCGTGGCTTTGGAGTTGGGTATCATCAGTACGCTGATGATACCCAGCTTTTTCTTTCTACCCCAAACCACCCCAGTGATGCCCTCAACGTGATGTCCCGTTGCCTGAAGGCGGTTCGGGTCTGGATGGGGAGGAACAGACTTCAGCTCAACCCCGACAAGACCGAGTGGCTTTGCATACCTTCATCCCGGGTCTATTCGGATATTCCATCTCTTTCTATGGGGGGTGAATTATTACCCCCTGTAGATAGGGCTCGCAACTTGGGAGTCCTCCTAGATTCACGGCTCACCTTGGAAGATCACATGGTGGCTGTGACTAGGGGGGCTTTCGCCCAGGTTCGCCTGGTGCGCCAGTTGCGGCCCTATCTAAGCCGGGATGATTTATGCACGGTCACTCACACGCTCGTGACCTCTCGTCTAGACTACTGCAACGCTCTCTACATGGGGCTTCCCTTGAGGACCACCCGGAGGCTCCAGCTGGTACAGAATGCAGCCGCGAGAGTTCTGTTGGGAGTCTCCCGATACTCCCATGTTACACCTCTGCTCCGTGAGCTGCATTGGTTGCCAGTTGTCTTCCGGGTGAGATTCAAGGTGCTAGTAATGGTGTTTAAAGCCCTCCATGGCATGGGGCCGGAGTACCTCAGGGAACATCTGCTGCCGGCATCAAGCTCCCTGCGCCCTGTGTGTTCCCACAGAGAGGGCCTCCTCAGGGTGCCACTGGTCAGAGAATGCCGACTGGTGGCCCCCAGGGGGAGATCCTTCTCTGTGGGCGCCCCGGAGCTATGGAACCAGTTACCGGTTGAGCTCCGGACGGCGCCCGATCTGCGCTCCTTTCGCCACGATCTGAAAACATACTTGTTCGAGCAAGCCGGCTTGGCCTGAGGGGGGATTGGTGGGTTTTTTTATTATTTTTATTGGTATTTTTTACTATGTATCAATTGTATTTTAATCGGGCATGTATTTAATTATCTTTTAGTTTTTGTAAATTTCTGTGTTTTATTCTTGCCCTGTACACCACCCTGAGTCCTCCGGTAGAAGGGCGGTATAGAAATATTAATAAATTAAATTAAATTAAATTAAATTTGTCAATCTATTTTTGAAGTTGTAATACAAATGCATTGGGAGAAATCAGTGTCAAATAAGACTGATATAGCAGCCAAAATTTAGATCTTGAAAATATATCTCAAATACCTTTAGTGATAATATACATGTCTATGTTTAGGGATAAGCATTTGCTAATAAATCTACCATATGTGATCACTTATTGAAGTGTACTATATTAGTAATTGAGGCAAGCATGGTAGATATAAATCATTTACAACATTTAAATAATTATCTGATGCAAGAAGTCAAGGGAGACTGTCAAAAGAATAATTATTAATGAGAGAGCAGTCTGCTAAACAAACATTTTCAAAGGAAGATTTACAAGCTGTTCTGCTCGCTGCTGTTATTTATTATTACTTTACTTATTAACAAAATTTCTCTATTGCCCCAGTCCAATGCCTCTAAGCTGCGTATGAAAAAATATCACCATAAAAGCAATTCCAAAAATTATAAGAACAGTCATTAAACAATAAAGAAGATAAGTTTCATCTTTCAATTAGGGCTCCAAGGGACATGCGAAAACGAAAGTTTTGAGCAGTTTCTAGCTCCTGGAGCAAGAGAGGCAGTCTCCAGGAGATGCATATTCCATAATATTGGGGCTGCTATGAAAATTACTTTCTGGCCATAGACATTTGTTTCCCAAGTGGACAGGACTTTGAGCAGATACTTTCTAGGTGATTTGAAAGGATGGGCAAAATAATTTGGAACAAAGTTTTCCTCAAGGAAGTTGAGAATCACATTCTGTGGGATTATATAGGTGATAACCATCAATTTGAATTGGTTCCAGAACCCTATGGCACTTAGGCCCACAAAAGGGAGAGGTCTTTTATCATGCCATCTTGCAGATTTTGGTACACATGTCACAAAAAATGCTGTGCAGGCTGCTCCATGACTACAATGATCCATAAATTCAGATTAGCACTGCATGATTCATCAAACTGAGGCCTATCTGTCAATTAAAGGTGAAAAAGCCAACTCTGTCCAGTTACAGCCACTCATCCCACCAGGTCTGTCAGGAGGGGGATGTTGTGGAAACAACAATAACAAGAAACAAGTCCAGCCCTGTTTATTCTCCCTCATCCAGAGGCCCTGGAGACATTTTAATGGAAAATGGAAGGAAGGAAGGAAGGAAGGAAGGAAGGAAGGAAGGAAGGAAGGAAGGAAGGAAGGAAGGAAGGAAGGTCTCAGAATGGTATTTGTTGAGAAATTTGGTTTAAAGTCTTCAAAAATAGTTTTTATTCTCTTGCCTCCAATTCAATTATTTTAATAAATGCACCTAGATTTTTTTTCTTGTTCAATCTTGTCAGTTGTATGTACTTTTCTTGGCAGGGTTTTTCAGAAAATTGCCACTGCCACATTCCTAGGGCTGTGATAAAGTGACTGGACCAAGGCCACCAGATGGCTTCATGGCTAAGGTGGGAATAGAATTTATGGTCTCCTAGTGTCTAGCCTGATGCCTTAGCTATTACACCAAACTGACAAAACTGAGTAGTTGAAATGCCCCACACAGATGTGAAACAGCATACAGATTTGAAAGGTTTACAAAATCTTCCTGTGCTAAGTGCCTTATGGAACCTAGACTTGATTATCAAGTTCTGGAATATAGTCAGGCTTGCAATGTAGTGATACAATGTTCTGCAAACAAAGCATATTTTTGTATTTCCAATGAACTAAGACATATTATAAATCTTAGATTTCAGATGAAGAACCAGATACACAACTGAAAGTTGTAAAAGTTTCAATTCTTGGAAGAAGTTAGTACTACTAAGATGTTTCAAAAGAGAGCAGCAAGTCCTCTCCATCTTATAAAATTGCTGAAAATTTGACAGATTTATCAGATTTCAAGGTCTTCTGAACTGACTGAAGTAGTTATTCATACATTTTTATTGGGAAAGGTAAAATAGGAAGGACAAAACCTAGAAGGTTAGTAGCAAAATTAGGAACAATCATAAATCAAGGAGGCATAAAATATATAAAAATGTACATATGCCAAACCTGAAAAGAGCTTTTTAGGGTGAACTTAAGATACTAGAAGTAAAAGGATTTAAATCAAACATTTAAGTTTCCCCTTGAATGCTCGCTGAAAGAGTGGGAAATAGCCTTTGTTCCTCAGAGTTAATATGATTTTACAGGGAGAGATGATAAAATGGGATATAGCTGCTCTACAAGTTCTACACAGACACTCTACACATACACATACACATACACATACACACAAACAATCACACAATTAAAATTATTAAGGGGATAAAAAGGCTAGAGTAAGGGCATTAGCTAAAACTCAGGTAGCTTTCTTCCTAAATTAATAAAATGATTAAAACTTTTCAATAAAAATAAATAAATAAAATAAAATGTTATCATATGGCAGGGTTGCACATGGATATGGGCAAATTAAGGTTATATTTGCCCTTTCAATAGTATGTCAAACAATTCAAAATTGATTATTGATTATGTGCCATTAAGTTGAGGAATGCCGGCGGATTATCCCCAGGGGAAGGGCGTTCTCTGTGGGCGCACCAGCCCTTTGGAACCAGCTTCCCACGGAGCTTAGGACCGCCCCCGACCTTCGCTCATTTCGTAGGAACTTGAAAACTTGGTTTTTTGAGTTGTCTGGCCCAGACTGAGGGGTTTTAATTTTTAATTAACGGGGTTTTAGTTAAGTTCAGGGATTAATTTAATCTTAGTTTTAATCATTTTTAATTGTATATGATGTATTTTAACTTTTAATTTTCCCTGTAAACCGCCCTGAGTCTTACGGGAATAGGGCGGTATATAAATTTAAATATAAATAAATAAATAAATAATTGTCAGATCTTAGCCACCACTTAGACAAATTTTCTGTCTCTAAATTGGTCTTTCAGGTTTTCCAATGGGCTCTCATCACCACCATAACTGAGCATCCATCTTGCTGCTGGTCATCCTCCACCATTCTCAGCATTAAGACCTTCTCCAGATAATTTGAGTCTGATCATTTGTGTGTCAACCCCCTGCTTAAGCAGGAGACCATATATCATTTCAGACAGGTGCCTGTCCATTGTCTTCTTAAAAACCTCCCGTGATGAAGCACCTACAACTTCTAAAAGCAAGCTGTTCCACTGGTTAATTGTCCTCACTGTTAGGAAGCTCCTCCTTAATTCCAGGTTGCTTCTCTCCTTGATTAATTTCCATGCATTGTTTCTTGTCCTGCTCTCTGGTGTTTTGGAAAATAAGTTGAGTCCCTCTTCTTTGTGGTAGCTCTCAAATACTGGAATACTGCTATTATGTCCTCCCCCCATTTTTTTTCTCTAGACTAGTCAAACCCAATTCCTGCAACTATTCTTCATATATTTTTGTCTCCTGGCCTTTAATTATCTTAGTTGCTCTTTGCAATTTTTCCAAAGTCACAATGTCTTCTTTTGTAATGTAGTGACCAACTACAAAATAATACAGTATTCTGTAGTTTCCTGGGTCTGTTTTTTTCCCTTCCTTTTTTGAAGATGGAAACCACATCAGCTATTTTCCAATCCTCAGGTAATTCCCTGGTTTTCCAGGATTTTTGAAAGATATGGTACAATGGTTCAGAGATGACATCTGCCAGCTCCCTCAGAACTCTGGGATGTAATCCATCAGGTCCCAATGTTTTATATTGGTCAAGATCAGATAGGTGTTCTCCAACAATTTTCTTGCTTATTTTAATTTTTATTTCTAGTTTGTCTTTAACAGTTAAGTTTTTGGTAGGTTGGGATATAGTTTGTTTTTGCATGAAGACTGATGCAAAGAATGATTTAGGCAGTTCTGCTTTTATTCTGCTGCCCCTTACTTCCTTGCCACTTTCTCTCTTAAGTGGACCTACTGTTTCCCTGACTTTTTTCTTGTTATTTATATATTGAAAGAAACTTTTTTTATTATCTTTGACTTTTTTTTGCAAGTCTTTGTCCATTCTGAGCCTTTGCTTTCCTGATTTTATCTTTGCAGATTCAGACTATCTGCTGATACTCTGCCTTAGTTATGTGTCCCTCTTTCCATTTTTTGTACGTCCTTTTTGTCTTTCAGTTTAGCTGAGTGATTTTTGTGCAACCATGCTGTTTTTTTCTTGAATTTCTTGTTTCTCTTTTTCAGTGGTATTGTGCTGAAATGGGCTTTTATGATCACATTTTTCAGTTTTCCATGCTACTTTAGTTGTTTTCCCCTTTAGGATTTTCATCCATGGAATTTTTTGTAGGCTCTCTCTGAGTTTGTTAAAATCAGCTCTTTTAAAGTTTAAGACACTGGCTGGATTATGTACTATTGCCTGTATTTGCATTATATTTTATTTTATTCCAGTATGACGTAGTCACCCAAAGTTTTGGCAACTTCAATTCCCTCTATCACCTCTTCTCTATTAGTAAGAATTAGATCCAGTTTAGCTTTTCCTCTAGTTTCCTCCTCTATCATTTGGATGACAAAGTTTCAGCTAGGTTGGTTAGGGATCTGATCTCCCACTTACTTCAAAGTTTGTCTGCCAGTTGATATCGGAGTAGTTAAAGTCTCCCATTACTACTGTGGTATATTTCTTACATACATTTGTTAACTGTTTAGCAATCTTAGGAAGCAATTGTCTAAAAACAGAATTTCATTATCTGCAGTATTATTGAACAAATAATTCTTAAAGTAAAAAGAGTTTTTTAAGAACCTTGTTGAGTCAAAATGTTAGTTTACATGGGTGGAAGAAATAAGTGATGAATATAAATCACTGGTTAAAGACTGCATGATAAAGTGGGCACAAAATATTCAGGAACCAATTTCGTTGGACACCTGGGAGATAATCTGGGTCAGAAATGTTAAATTTACTCAGGCTCAAAATTTAAGAGAAATTTTTTATAAAATGTTTTATAGATGGCATCTGGATCCCAAGAAGTTGTCCAACATGTATCCTAATTTACAGTCTAAATGTTGGAGGTGTGGTAGTTTAGAAGCTACCTATTTTCACATGTGGTGGACTTGTAGAAATATAAAAGCTTTTTGTATTAAAATTTGGTGGAACATTCAAAAGATTTTTAAGAGAAAGATAAAGTTTTCCCCGCAATTGTTTCTATTGGGTATTGTTGTAGATTGTGATGTTAAAGAAACTAATTTGATGTTGAACATGATAACAGCAGCACGGTTACTGGTGGGACAATATTGGAAGAAGGATAGTTTGCCCACTATAGAAGAATGGGTGTTTAAAGTTTTGAATCTTGCAGAAATGTCTAAGATTTCTGCTTATTTGAAAGATCATTCACAGGAAAGATATATTTCAGTTTGGAGGAGATGGATAAATTATATTCAGAACAAATATGGGACTAAAAAGTTCCATTTAGCTTATGAGTAGATTTTAGTGGGATATTCTTATTGGCACGTTGTTTGTAGTTATATTAAAGGGGAGTTAAAGCACATTATGAATTTGGTTAATTGTATATTATGCATAATTTTTATTTAGAATATGATTATTGTAACTATAATCCTGTATTTAGCTCTGGGAAGTGGGTGGGTTTGGGGTGGGAGGGATTTGGGGATATGTTGTAAAATTTTGTTTTTGTAAAACTCTTTAATAAAAAAAAAGAATATAAATCACTGGGACCTGACTGATTACATCCCAGAGTTCTGAAGGAGCTGGAAAATGTTATCTCAGAACCATTACACCATATCTTTCAAAAATCCTGGAGCACCAGGGAAATACCTAAGAACTGGAAAACGGCTGATATGGTTCCATCTTCAAGAAAGGAAAAAAAGACCCAGGAAACTATAGACCAATCAGTCTAACATCAATACCTGGGAAGATCCTGGAAAAGATAATCAAAGAACAGATCTGCGAACAACTAGAAGCAAACAAAGTTATAACTAGTAGCCAGCATGGGTTTGTCAAAAACAGATCATGCCAAACCAACCTTATTTCATTCTTTGATAAAGTAACTAAACTAATAGATCAGCGAAATACTGTGGATGTAGTATACTTAGACTTCAGTAAGGCATTTGATAAAATAGACCACAACCTACTCCTAAGCTAGAAAAAGGTGGAATAGGCAACATCACCACTAGATGGATCTGTAGCTGGCTGACAAAGCATACTCAACAACTAGTCCTCAACGGTACTGCATTCACATGGAGAGAAGTAAGCAGTGGGATACCACAAAGTTCAGTCTTAAGCCCAGTACTCTTCAATATCTTCATAAATGACTTGGATGAGGGAATTAAAGGGGAACTCATCAAATTTGCAGATGACACCAAACTGGCAGGAGTAGCCAACACCCCAGAAGACAAACTGAGGATCCAAGAAGATCTTGACAAACTTGAACAACAGGCCCTGTCCAACAAAATGTGGAGAAAACCAAAGTTTTACATTTAGGCAGGAAAAATCAAAGGTACAAGTACAGCCTGGACTTGGCTTAAAAACAGTAACTGTGAGAAGGATCTTGGAGTCCTAGTGGATGATTACTTGATTGTGAGCCAACAGTGTGCAGCCAAAAAAGCTAATACAATCCTGGGTTGTATAAACAGAGGCATAGAATCAAGTTCATGTGAAATATTAGTGCCGCTTTATAAAACCCTAGTAGGACCACACCTGGAATACTGCAGCCAATTTTGGTCACCATATCACAAAAAAGATGTTGAGAGTTTGGAAAAAATTCTGAGAAGAGCTGCTAAGATGATCAAAGGCCTGGAGACTAAAACATATCAAGAACAGCTGCAGGACTTGGGTCTGGCTAGTCTAAAGAAAAGAAGAAATAGGGGAGACTTGATAGCAGTGTTCCATTATTTGAGAGGCTACCACAAAGAAGAGGGGGGTCACATTATTTACCAAAGCACCAGAATGAATGAATGAACCTTTATTGTCAAAGTACAACCATGTATACATTGAGACTGGCTGAGAGAAGCAACCTAGATTTAAGGAGAAACTTCCTGACAGTGAGGACAATTTACCAGTGGAACAGCTTGCCTCCAGAAATCATGGGCGCTCCATCACTGGAGATTTTTAAGAGGCTAGACCACAGGTGTCAAATTTGCCACATCAGGTGACATGTCGCAACGTATCGAGACTTTTTTTGCATTGCTGGAGCTGGGGTGGGGTCAGCCTACTCATGATGCAACCAACCCTTGGGCCGGCAGTTTGCCACCCCTGGGCTAGACTGTCACTTGTCTGAGATGGTATAGGTTCTCCTGCTTGAGCAGGAGGCTGGATTAGAAGACCTCCAATGTTCCTTCCAGATTCTATTCTATTCTGTTCTGTTCTGTGGAAATTGTTTTATTTCTGATTGGGCAAATATTCTTTCCAGCTGCTGTTGAGGTAGGGGAAGTGGCTGGTGTAAGCTTGATGTAACCTACTCAGTTTTACATTAGGCTTATGACTAGGCACCTTTTGATTGGGCTGTTTTATGAGCATCTTTGGATCCTAATATGTTCCTTCTTGTTTCATTGCCAGGGTTTAACACATCCTGCGGGAAAGTTCGTTGAACCTCTGTCTGTGGAGTAATGTCTATGCTGAAATAAGAAGAAACCACACAAGTGGGGCAATATCCATATGCCACTGTCTTAACTTTCCCCAAGCAATTGCAGCAGGCATCAATGATGCCTGAGTGCCTGGGAAGAAAGATGGGAGAAATACCCCTGGTTATTGGGGCCAAGCAGATCATTGGATCCAGCACTACTGAATTCTCACAGAATCTCCACAGAACTCAGCATAGTTTATATATGATGAAAGTGTCTGATAATAAATCATGACGAGGGAGCACACAGGATGAGACTGTGGGATTCCATAAAAGGATAGCTCATCTTTTATTTTAAAAGCAACTGAGTATGTCTTAAAAGGAGATTGGACTGAAACATTGGGAGTCATAGCACTCTTTCTTTCCATAGTTCTTTTTTTCCAAACTAATCTTTATACTATTAAAATATCTCAGTGCTTGGTGTAATGGTTGCTTCAGATTCAGGAAGGCCCTTGGTGCTCGCTGAGCTTGGTTGTTTTCTTGCAGATTTTCATTGCCCAGACTAGGTAATATCATCAGTGCTGATCAGATTCAGATTCAAATCACATTTGGTCATGGTAGTTGGTGACTTTGGACCAATCAGTTCTTCAACCTAACTTATCTCACAGACCTGTTGTGGGGAAAGTGGAAGGTAAAAGCACCATGAGGTCCTGAATAGAAGATGGGACATGTCTCTAGAACATCACTCTCTTATTCTCACTCTTTTCCTCCCTCCTTCTCACTAACTACCTACTTACCTGTGTGTGATAAATACCAATAGGCCAACTGTTGGGGCAAAAAATATGATGAAGCAAAAGCTCCTTCTACCTACACTATTCTACCAGTGACCTGATCCCAATTCATTGTCCAAGAATTCTTGTTCATAAGCAAAATTTTAAAAACTAATTTCAGAACCAAACTCTTATTTATTCATTAACCAAATTTGTATATGGCTGTGCACCTTACAAAAACCAACACTGGGAGACATACAGCAGTCTTTTAAAGAAATAAAACTCTTTAAAAGGTCATTAATTTAAAATTCCATACATTTGTGCTTGCAAAGTTTACATTCCATTAAAAAGCGCATTAAAAAATAACTACATGGGTCCATATTTCTATGAGTTTGTTCATCATATCCCAAATAAACAAGATGCAGTGTTCCTTTTTAGCCACACGAGAGCATAAAGACCACAGTTCTGGGAAGAGAGTTTTACAGTTGCTAACTGGTGAGACCCAATTCACTTTTAAAGCCCTGGCACCTGCTGCGGGAGAATCTTCTTCAAATATTGCATGTAGCACTCTATAATCACCTATCTCAAAAGTATAATGATTATTACTCATTATTTGAAAGCCACGTAGTTATCTGTATTGCCAGTATTCTGGGCAAAGATTACTTCACATTCCTATGAAGTAGTTAGGCAATTTCCTACTTGAGGCAGAGCACAGAATCAAGCTATAAAAAGCTGCTAAAGAAGCTTTTTTGTATTCTTTTTTTTTCTGTGTGCATTTTTTTTTAAAAAAAAATCCAGTAAGCAAGATCAAAGGATAAAAAAAAAGTTTGTTTTCTTATGATGGAAATGTTTTACTTGTTTATTGCTAATCTACAAAGCAAAGCCTGACTGTTCAAAAACGTAACTTAAAGCTTCTGGAAATGAGTGATTTCAAAGAAACAAAGATTGAAGAATACATTTTTGTTTCTACATATTACTGGAAAGGGCATTCATTATTAAGTTGATCATATGGGCATCCAGGTTTATAGTATTTTGAAAGGGATCTTTGAAGTTACTCAGTATAATACAGGGACTGATAACACACTCCTATGTGTGTGGCTGTTGATCCCACAACAACAATTTCAACAAATTTCACAAGCTGTTGGCATTCTTGACAAGGACACATTTGAGCCTTTGGATGTATGACCACTGAGACTACATACAAATGCATACTTCTTCTCATTATATGAGACCTGGTGAAGCTTTTTAGATGATAAGCGAAATGTCTTCAATGAAAAAAACAAAAAAGTTTAGTTGTCTCATGAAAAAAGCCTCTTTGGGGCATTCTGCCCTTTGTTTCAGCTCTGAGAAAATAAAATTTCTCAATGCCTCTATCTGAAGCATTTATTTTCTGCATTTCTAGATTATCTTATCCATATGGAAGCAGCCTACATTCCTTAAATTCATTTTATTCTCCTTTGCTGTCCTTTTTTTTCTCATTCCTTTCACCTGTTTTAGCAGGAGGCTTGAAAAATCCATTTGATTTCCACCCACTAAAATGAATGTTCCAGAGCGAAATGCAGGCTGATTTGGGAGATTATTAATCACCTCACAATGTAGCTCCCAACATTTTGATAAATGAGCATGCAACCAAGAAGTGACTATTCAATGGCTCCAAGTACAGAAAGTAATAAATTAGCAGCTGAAAACTGGAGGTATTTCAAAGAGAAATTGACTTCTCCTTTTTTTGTTGATGGCATGATTTCTATTGGGATTATACACTAAATGTCTCTATGTACAGAATTCAGACTAATCTAGTGATAAATGGGTCAGAGAATTCTTATGGACATGCACATGTTTTTTCTTCCAATTAGATGGCTCACTATGGCACTGATAAATATGATTTGGTTGGTTAATCATACAAAGGAAACCAACTGGATAAAAATAGCTGCACACGATTTTTAAAAATCGTATGTTGTCTTCCATGTAGATACATTTCTTGAGGATGGTTCATACAATTAAAAAAAACAACTCTATAATAAGCTAGGCCCAGTAGATTAAAAATAAATGTGCTTTTTATTTATTCTTTGTTAATAAACCTGATCGGTTGTTGAAAAATACAATGAATAATAATAATAATAATAATAATAATAATAATAATAATAATAATAATAATAATAATAATAATAATAATAATAATAATAATAATAATAATTTAATTTTTATACCGCCCTTCTCCCGAAGGACTCAGGGCGGTGTACAGGGCAATACAATAAAATACAATATATAAAAATTAAAAGAAATATTAAATACAATAGCCCAATTTAATAGATTAATACAAAATGTTAAAATACCCCTAAACCCATCAGACCAGGCCGGCTTGTTCAAATAAATATGTTTTTAGGTCACGTCGGAAGGAGCGAAGGTCAGGAGCCATCTGGAGCTCCACCGGTAAACGGTTCCAAAGGTCTGGCGCGCCCACAGAGAACGCCCTCCCCCTGGGGGCCGCCAGTCGACACTCTTTGACCGACAGCACCCTAAGGAGGCCCTCTCTGTGGGAGCGCACTGGACGAAGGGAAGTTGATGCCAGCAGCAGATGCTCCCATAAGTAGCCATAAGCATCAATGGGAAAATTGTAACTTATTTTTCTTTAAATCAATATTTGCATGCTACTTTTCTATTTATCCAGGTTATCTATATCTAATGTCAATATATCTAACAAATTCTGGAACTGAAATACATATATAAATCTAACCAGTGCTTTTTTTCTAAAAAAAAAAACGTGCTGGAACTCTCATTTTGCCGGGTGCAGGAGGCGGGGGTGGCAGCACTGCTGCGGTCATGGGCACGAGGGGTGTTGGTGGCAGGCTGCCCTCCAGGGCCAGAGCCAGTGCAGCTGGTGCTGTGGGAGCAGCAGGGCCTGCTCTACACAGCAGAGCTGCGCAGGGCAGGCAGCGGAGGCGGTGTGGGCCAGGCGCTGCAGGCCAGCCACGTAGGCACACAGGGCAAGGCAACGGTGATGCAGGTCCAGCACTTGGTAGGCCACCAGCCTGGCTGACACGGGTGAGCACAAGGAAGGAGTGCACATGGACTCTGCAGAACCCACCTCCCACTCCTTGTCCTCCCTTACTTACCTAGTTGAGATGGTGTAGTTGGGCAGCAGGGAGGAGTAGAAAGTTCCTGATAACTCGCTTTCGCTGCAGACAACTTGCCTGTGCAGCGTTTGCCAGGCGGGTCTTTTGGCGTGCTCAGCAGCAATTCCTATTGGCTTTCGAAAGCTAATAGAGGGAGTAGCACAGCTTGTGCAAAAGCTTTTTTTGTGTGTGCAAAAAAAGGTGCCAGAACACCGTTCTGAACATTTTATGAGAAAAAAAGCCCTGGTTCTTAGACTTATGACATGAATTTACAGCACATAAAGCTTCTAGTTTGTATCTATGTGGCTCCGCTAAGATTTCAGAAGAGTGAAGTGCCAAACAGATTTCAGTGATGGGGGGGGGGGGGACAGTTCATAGCAAGATATTAAACTCCTAGTTATATAGAAAATTAAAGGTCGTGTTTCAAATATACATTCAAGTATGTATATATATTTAAATACACACTAAATAATATGCATCAATATTCTTTAGTGTACATAATTAATTTTCTTATCTTATAATATCAACCTGTCAAACTGGCATAATTTTGATACAAAATGATTTGAGCCTTGATACGTATATTCAGGACATATACCCATTCAATTTTGCTAACAATAGTTGGAAAGGAACAAGTAAAAACATGCTCTTTGTATGCAAAACGTATTGGGGGGATTGTCTTTCTTAAGTGGCTCTTCCAAGACAATTGTTTCTTCATCAGTTTGGGCACACTGTTTCTGCTTTTATTCTTTTTAGCTGAAGTTCATGTCACAGTTTGTCTTGTACTGTTAGTGGGTCTTTTTGCCTTTCTTTCTATCCTTTTCAGTTAAACAATTTATTCTATCAAAATGTGGAGAAATGTTCTTTATTGGTTGAAATCCTTTGTTACTGAAGTAAAGCAAGAGAAAATATATATACCAAACAGATAATAACTCTCATATCTGATGCTTAATAAAAACATTTATTCCATTGTTAGTAACTCAAGATAGAAAGAACGGCAACAAAAAAGTCAAAACAAAAATAGCATTCTTTTCATTTAAGAATCGCTTTTACAGACATGGTAAAACTTTATGATTGTCACTGCTTCCTGTTATACAATGTATTTGAATTGGAAAATGAAAAGGATGGATCACATGAATAAGGACAATTTAATTCATTTCCTCATAATACTAGAATCCAAACCATACCATGTCAGATGTGGATACACTATTGAACTATTTTTTTTTCTCATATAAGGAACTTTCCCTGTTTTTTTCTTTTTAAAAAAATCATGGAGTAGGTTTCAAACACCAGAAGTTTCCGAATGACCACAATCACTACTCGAGCACTACTTGAGAGAAAAAAAAGGCAAGGGATCCCGCACCAGGAGGTGAAAGTTACAGAGACTGTTCAAGCAGGTTGCTAAGCAACCTGTTCACAATTAACCCTTCTTACCCTCCCACTTTTGAATTAGCCCATACGGAACGCGTTTCCTTTGATTTGAGCCATCTCAAGGCCCGTTACTGCAATGCATTCTGGTGCTCTGCAATCTGGCTGCCTCCTTGGTGTGCTGCTGAGGAGAATTTGGCTCTCCAGAACAGTTTCCTTCAGCTTTTTTTTGGTGTGTGTGCAAAAAAAGGTGCCGGAACGCTGTTCTGAGCGTTCTATGGGGGAAAAAGCCCTGAATATAACTAAATGTCTTCAGTCTTAGCCTTTCTCATTTTGATAATTAAGATTTCTCTGTGTGTGTGCGTGTGTGTGTGCGTGTGTGTGCATCAGATTGCACTGCTGTAGTTGAACAATATAAATGATCTAAAAATTTATTTCATCCAGTAATTTAGGACATTCTTACACAAACAATATTGTGCATCAACCTGAAAGAGAATTGGTAGTTTGCTATTTATATTGAGATCCAGTTTGGTGCAGTAGTTAAGGCATCAGACAAAAACTGAGAGATCATGAATTCCAGTCACAAACCATTTCTGAAAAACCTTGCTAAGGAAACCACAGGGTCTTGTCCAGTGTAAGAATTGGACAGAAAGAACACACCCTAAGATGCAACACATTTACTAAGAAAAATGTTGAATTTGTTTATTTTAATTCTTTTATTATGGTTTGTTGCACAGTCAGCCTGATATTTAGACTAGATTTGGGTTTTTTAAATCCATCCATTAAACATGGGATAGGCAAATATTATTATTATCATTACTGAAATCTACACCGAAAGAAATACACAATACACAATTGCTCCTCTTCTAGATATATTGTCAGGTCTGGTGAAGTTACTCCTACTTACAGGTTATCTCATGATACTAGATAAACCCAGTCCTTGGAAGCAAAGATAACTAGGAATCTTCAAAAAGTTGCTGAATGTTTGTACAATGTAATAGCACTTGGCTTATTTTGGACTTGGAAACAAGGAAAATTTGACTGGACCTTATTAATATGAATAGGATTTTTCCAGGGAATTCCAGCACTGTAAATTAGATTGAGAAGTAAATGAAAAATACCTTGGAAGAAGCCAATGGGAAACCATTCCTACATGCTTGCCAAGATAAGTGCATTGATGTGTCCATGAAATTCTCTGGAGATGATATTTTTTTAAAGGAGACTTCATTTTATTTACATAATTCCTGAATCTGTATCAGAGATGGTCCGCTTCACTTTTCTTGAATGCCAAACTTTGCTACAGATAAGAATGAACCAAAGATGTTTTTTGAACCAAGGGTGGTTTTTTTTCTTTCAGGGGGATAAAAATTATATGAGGTGAAATGACTGCTTTAAGCATCTGCAAGGTTTGAAGTACTCATTTTGCCTTTTAAAATCCACCTCATTGTAAAAACAAATCTCCATTTTTCCATAGGAGCCACATACAAAGTCTTATGCAAATACTGTTTATGTCTCTTGCCCTGTTTGGGTGATGCATTTTCTATTATTTGCAACATGAATATTTCCAAAGGCAAGGAAAGAATTGGGATGCACTGAGAGCAAGGTTTAGTGACAATCCCAAAGTCTAGAGCTGAACACTTTGTTTTTTCTATCCTAGTCTAATCTTTATCCTAGTTTATTCCCTTTAAAATTGCCTTGATAAGTACTGCATTGATTCATAGCATTTGTGAATTTAATAGATGTCAAATCTATCCTACTTCAGCAAAAGGAAATTCATCATCCTACTCATAACTGTTATTACATAGAAATGAGTTCCAAATTACTCATAATTAGTATTACGTAGAAATGAGTTCCAAATAACCCCTTTCTACTCAAAGATTCCATGATGCTGCTTTCCCTTATTCCTGTCAACATCTATGTGATGCGTAAGGGCTCTCGGCTTTGTGTGGAGTACAGAGATGGTCTTGAAGGAAATATGCAGCAACTGTTGAGAAAGCAGGAACATATGAGAAAGAAACTCAAATTTGCCAAGTTTTGACTCTTTTGTATTAGAGAGAAGGAAGGAGAAATGCTACCGGGCTTTGAAGATTTGGGTCTCATATGAATAAAGTCAAATACTGGTATTTCTGTGGTGTCTGTTTTCTCACCTGATTGAAGGGCTGCAATTTTGAAGATAATTGCCCATATCCCAATACAACTGTTCCCATTCATACAGACTGTAGATTGGAATCAAACAGACCCCGGGCTTTTTTTTCTCATAGAACGCTCAGAACGGAGTTCCGGCACCTTTTTTGGATGGAACCTTGTAGGGTAGGCAAGGCGGGTTGTATGACATGTGTGAGTTCCGGTACCTTTTTCTTTTACAAAAAAAGCACTGAACAGACCTATATTTCATGATGTAAGACTGGGCCCTGTTTTTTTTTAAAGTGTAGCATTAAAAGAAAAATGATAAGAGAAAGAAGAAAATTATAAGAGAGAGAGAGGGGGGGGAGGGAGGGAGGGAGGGAGGGATAGAGAGGATGGCTAGAGAAGAATAGGAAAGCTTTGGAAGCCAAACACTTTCTCTACTTATACCTCATCATTATAGACTTGTGGAACAAGCTTTGTTTTGTGTTTTCACTTTCGTCTTTTGTTTTCCTTTAGGAAATGGCATTAAAATTGTCTCATATAGTAGACTATGGCACAAGAGCATGGCAGGGAAAGAAGACTAATATTTTCCAGGAAACATAGCAGGAAAGTAATTGTCCACTAAGAACATATTACTTTTCACATTTGCATTTTGAAATGTGAGTTGTCACATATAAAGTAGAAATTAACAACATTTGCTTTTTAAGCTGAAGTGATACATGGCAAGGAGATCAATATTTTCTGATAAGTTTCCCTTCTATAAGCAATCAAGGTGACCATACATTTGCCCAGTAATGCAGTAATAAATATTAGTCAATCATTTCCACTTCCTATCTAGCATATACTTGCATAGGAGAGAGAGAGAGACAACTAACTTACAACATATTCCAAAAATTATTTCTTGCAAATATCATTAACTGAATAACTCTCCTGACTGTAGCCTGCTGTACAAAAGTGATAACAGAGAAATAAAAATTGCTTGGAAAGCAGCGACTATTATTCTGATGATAGAAACTGCCCTTTGCAAACTATTTTAAGAAAGATTTCCAAGGAACTGACAAATAAAACCTTGTTTCTAGGACACACTGAGGTTTTCTAGGTTATAATGGATCAAAATATTCAGTTTGTTTTAAATTTAGTATGACATCTGTAATGCATTGGGCTTGTGTTGTTAAACACCACATGGTATTGCTGGGAGGCTGTTAGAGCAGGGAAGCTAGCTAATGGCTCCCAGCTCCTCAGACAACCCGTCTGCAGCGCTGCTATTGGTTGCCCCTAGGGCAGCAATAGGTTGCTTCAAACCTATTGACTGCCGCCTAGGGGCCAGGGTATAAATTGCTGCACCTGCAGCCCTGTTCTCTAGTTCAGATCCTGCAAGCAATAAACCATGTTCTTTGCTGAACTCACTCGCCTCATCTTCATTCCTGTGGACCGAACCCAGTACACAACAACATCATTTTGCCAGCATAAATGTTTATCTTTATTATGTTAAAGCTCTGAACAATCTCATTTGATTTTTTTTCTAAATTGCATTAGTATGATGCTGTAAATTACTAACAGTCATTACTCTGGTTAACAGTAGCAGATTGGTAGCAGACTAGGAAGAAATTTAAGAAAACAGAAGCAAAGGATGACATGCTGTCTATTTTTATTGTAAAAATGGTATTGTTTTCATTTTTGGAGACAACTGAAAGGAAAAACCATAGTTACATATCTTGCTTTTTTTGCTTTAATATAAACAAATGCATTTACTGGTGTTATTTGGAGATAACACTAGCTGGAGATTCAAGAGCTATTGGGTTAATAGGGAAGTAAAACAAATTCCAAAGAAAGTAGTGGTTAAACACTTCTTTATTTTTGCAAAGAATCTTCAGCTTTAATCTGTAAAAAAAAACTACAGATGGAACTCTGGACAATTAAGGAGCATTAAAAAGAAAGAAAGAAATGTTCAGCTCTTCTAATGCCATTTATTTATTTTGCCTCTTGATAATAGCTCCCCAACTAACACATTTAGGTTTCTCAGCACACAAGTGTAGAAATATTGGACATCTGTGGTCAGGGATGTGTTGAATACAAAATGAATAGGGTATAAATAAAAATATCAGCTCTAATTTAAATTACCAAAATACCAAGTTTTGCATGAACCCAGAATAGTATGAACCTAGCTCAAACAAAGTAGGATTAAATATGTTATAAACCCTGTGAATTGTGATTTCTTCCATAAGCCATGATTAAGCAAACCATGATTTCATGTATTGGGTCCATGCAAATAAACAAGATTTTTGCACACACTGTTTGAAGAGGTAATTGAAAAATACTTTTTCTGGGTTGGGGCAGTTATCTTCTGGACGATCCTTTAGACCAGGCATGTCAAACTCATGTGCATGTCACGTGATGTCATGCAACCCATTGCCGGCTATGAGGTGGGCACGTTTTCAGTATGAAACATCCGACTCGTGGGCCAGCAGTTTGACATGCCTGCTTTAGACAATTGTCCTTATATACCTGAAGCAAATGCTAATTTTTCTTAGCCAACTTAGCAATTGACAGTGTCATGACCTTCTTCCTCCAAGTCCAGCAGGAAACACCTAATGCATGAAACTAATCTTAAAACTCTGATGAAGTTTATTAGAAGGAATAGTGAAACTAACAGCATAGTAATTACAGGGAGTGTTTGCGATCTTTTTAAATACTTTAGCAGTGAAGTCTTTTTCCATCTTTTAGTGTTGGATAGAGATTTGGTACTTTTGTGAAAGCAGACTAAAATGCATATTTTATACTTTTTGTCATTGCCAATCCTATTAGCAGTGTTAGAAATAACAACTGCCTGACCTTGTCTAGGTCAGAAGCTAAATAATTTAGCATTTCTGGCTAACCAAATCAGTCAGATGTGCCTGGAATCAGGTATTATCAAGCATTTTCATCTGTCTATAAAGTTGCTCAGTTCTTCAATATGTAAAACTATCTGTAAACAAAGTAAGTGATCACCGATTATTACTGTTATTGTCTACAGCAAAACTAAAATTTCCCAGGAATTTAGAATCTCACAGAGATATTATTTAAGAGATTAGAGACTTGGTGATAAATTTTATTTATTTTATTTTATTTTAATTCCATTTATATCCCACCCTTCTCCGAAGACTCAGGGCGGCTTACAAGCTTAGCAGTAAATGTATGACTTACTCTTGCAGGATTCTCATGGTCCAAAGTAAGATTATATGAAATGTACTACACATCTGGCTTCTTCAAAGAAAAACAAAAAAGTTCATTTGCCTCCTGAAAAAGCACCTTTGGGAGCTAAAGTGCTATGGATAGGCCTTCCTAATCAACTCGTTTGTCCCACAGAGGTTTGAATAAATCATCAATCCCATCAGACAGGAATATTTCTACAGATAGCAGGTGGGAGGAATCCATAGGCTTTCTTCACAGCAAAGAATCAGCACCAAAACTGAAGAAGCATAATGGCATCAGAGGTTTCCCTTGTGACTTTTAAACAGCTTTGTTTTAATGCAAGTCTAGAAACTCAGCTTCGGAAGAACCAAGATTCAAAATAATCTTGCCTTGTTTTTCCTGAATGCTGAAATGTGTCTCAGATCTGGAATCATATTGTATTTAATTCTGGCCTTCAAATAATAGAAATTCAGGCAAGGATGTAAGTTGGTGTTTTGTTAATATAAACAACTAGCATGTATACTTGTAGGATGATGTAACATCAACTACAGACTGTTGCAGGTTATCCCAATTTATTTGTTTTTTGTAGGCACATAAATCCTATACATTTATATACATTAACATTCCCCCTTGGTCTAGGTTTGAAAATATTTAACTTAAAGGACAAGGCTTTTGGGAAACTGAGCCCATTTACCCTCTGGAACATACTGTATATCTCATGATATGATTCAGAATAAGGGTGAACCAGAACTATTCCAATTAATGTATGAACTGATCATATTGCCTAGTTTGGTAATGAAATGTCTGCAAGAAAACCACCAAGCTTAGGAAGCACTAAGGACCCCTCCATGTATAAATTACAAATGGTCAGTTAATATGAATCACAATGGGGTCAATCTAGGTCACGGGTCGGCAACCCGCGGCTCCGGAGCCGCATGCAGCTCTTTGAGCCGTCTCCTGCGGCTCCCAGCCGCCTGGTGCACGCGCACCTCTTCGAACGGGCAGTGCTGCGCGCGCACCTCTCCAAATGGAGAGTGGCACCGCCCATTGGGAGAGGTGCACGCGCACCTCTCCCAATGGGCGGAGGTGCGCGCGCACCTCCCCAAACCCCAAACCGAAAGCGGCAGCTCTGCAAACGGGCCGTGGCAGCTTTCCCAACAAGCGGCGCCGCTGCCCATTCTGAGAGGTGCACGTGCACCTCCCCAAACCTTTGGAGAGGTGCGCGCGGACCTCCGCGTGAATGGGCAGCAGCGCTGCTTGTTGGGAAAGCTGCCGCGGCACGTTTGCAGGCTGCCAAAAGTGGCAGCTCTGCAAACGGGCCGTGGCAGCTTTCCCAACAAGCGGTGCCGCTGCCCATTCCGAGAGGTGCACACGCGGTGGAGAGATTATTGAACGGGACTCGTTTCCGGCGGAGGGTTCCAGGCAGGCTAAGGGTGCTGCGGCCCATCTTGGCTCCTCTTGGGGAGGGGGGAGGCGGCTGTGTAGCCGGCACCATGGACGAGGCCTACGACGTGATCATGCTGGGCATCGGCTTGACCGTGAGTCCTTCAGAGCCACTCACCCTGCCTCTTCCTCTCCCCATCCCGGCATCTTCCACCCCTTGCGCCCCTCTGTGCAATTTTGCATTCCTTTCCCTCCGGCTCCTGCATCCATGTCCGTCATCAGCAAACCGGGAACCGGTTCCATCACACATAAAAAAATGGCAACCGCGCGCGTCCGTGCATGCGCAAGAAAAACCCATTTTGCGCATGCACAAAACATTTTTTGCGCATGCCCATGCATGGACGCATGCACGCGGCTCCCACTTTTTTTTATGTGTGATGGAACCGGTTCCCAGTGGCTCTTTTCCTTTTTCAGGTTGCCGACCCCTGATCTAGGTTCTTACACATCAGTCAGCAACAGAAGTGGAGCTGTCACTGATAATATATTCATATCAGTCTTATTGATGCTATTAGTACAGTGTTTTGAGATTACAAAGAGTGATCACTTAACCATTTAGCTTGGACCATAATGTGGATATGTGGAAATGATGTAGCACAAGAGAGCCATAATATAGAAGGCATTATAAAAACTCAGAAATGATTAAAGTGGACATTTCTCCTTGGCCAAAGCTGTAAGCTTAATGCTATATAGTCCAACAATGCTACAGCAGATGGTTACCCTTCTTCAGAACCAGAAAATACAGATAGCTTATATGAGGAAATGGTTGGCAATCTCAAACCTCTGGCAGAGAAAATAACTGAAACCAGAATTTCTTGGTTTATCGATGAATATAGACATGAAAGAAAGGAACTGGCTAGACTAGTCAGACAAATTAAGAAGAATAAATTATTTTACAGGGTACAGGCAATGAGAGATGACATGGGAAATACCAAAAACTGATAAGGAGTAACAAACAAGATTACCATAAAAGCCAGTGGCAAAAATTAAGACTGTTGTGTTTCCAAAACAGAATTATTCTGGGAACTACTTTCCCAAGGCCAGAGGGAAATAAAAGTAATAACAGAAGCAAAGGTTTCACTTGAAGTTTGGATAGCTTATTTTAAAAGTAAATTTGAGGATATTAGAATACAAACCAACCATTAATGGGAACAGATTTATTAAAATCATCCTTAAAATTGTCCCCAGTAATTGCTGCAGAAGTTAAAAGAATAATTCACAAGAGACAGCTAACAAAACCTTGGGAAAGGATGTGTTACCACCAGAAAAGCTTAAGACATTCCCTGACTGGTGGGTGCCTACCCTCACCTCTTTATTTATTTATATCATTAACTTAAATAATTAATGTGATTTCCTTTTATTTGTTTGTAGTGTGTATACTTTGATGAAAATAACAAATCATTTCACTTATTTAAGACACTGTAGGGAAAGTGGCTAAGCTTATTGCTGAAGAAACATTGATACCCACAAAGAGCAGAGCATTCTATTGGATCAGGATTGCTTCAAGAGAATGAGCCCCTCTCTATGAGAAGCAGGGCTTTTTGTCTCATACACAGGTCTGTGACCCGCGGCTCCGGAGCCGCATGCGGCTCTTTCAGCCGTCTCCTGCGGCTCCCAGTCCTCTGCCATGTGTAGTCCCCCCCCCAAAAAAAGTGGGACTAAAAAAGTTCAACCAATCAATTCAAATATGCAGGGTAAGTGCATATCTTGCCTTGGCTCCACTCTTCAGTCAAACTCTGTTCTGCACATGCGCGCATGTACGCGCATGTGCACACATTTTTTGCGGCTCCCAGTTTTCCTTTTGTGAGGGAACCGGTTCCGAGTGGCTCTTTCACTGTTTCAGGTTGCTGACCCCTGGTCTCATAGAACGCTCAGAACGGAGTTCAGGCACCATTTTTGGATGGAACCTTGTAGGGTAGGCATGGTGGGTTGTATGACATGTGTGAGTTCGGGCACCTTTTTCTTTTACAAAAAAAGCACTGACGAGAAGGTACAATAAGATCCAAATACACAGTGAACAAACGGGGCTATCTGGTGGCTTCTGATGTTTGCGATAGTGGTGACATACAGACAACATGCAGACAAACATACAGTCATGGCTGAAATTGTTGGCACCCCAGAAATTTTTCCAGAAAATCAAGTATTTCTCACAGAAAAGTATTGCAGGAACACATGTTTTGCTATACACAGGTTAATTCCCTTTGTGTGTATTGGAACACAACAAAAAAAGGGAGGAAAAAAAGCAAATTGGACATAATGTCAAACAAAACTCCAAAAATGGTCCGGACAAAATTATTGGCACCCTTTCAAAATTGTGGGTAAAGAAGATTGTTTCAAGCATGTGATGCTCCTTTAAACTCACCTGGGGCAAGTAACAGGTGTGGGCAATATAAAAATCACACCTGAAAGCAGATAAAAACGACAGAAGTTCACTTAGTCTTTGCATTGTGTGTCTGTGTGTGCCACGCTAAGCATGGACAACAGAAAGAGGAGAAGAGAACTGTCTGAGAACTTGAGAACCAAAATTGTGGACAAATATCAACAATCTCAAGGTTACAAGTCCATCTCCAGAGATCTAGATTTGCCTTTGTCCACAGTGCACAACATTCTCAAGAAGTTTGCAACCCATGGCACTGTAGCAAATCTTCCTGGTCGTGGACAGAAGAGAAAAATTGATGAAAGGTTGCAACGCAGGATAGTCCGGATGGTGGATAAGCAGCCCCAAACAAGTTCCAAAGGAATGCAAGCTGTCCTGCAGGCTCAGGGAGCATCAGTGTCAGTGCAAACTATCCATCGACATTTAAATGAAATGAAACGCTATGGCAGGAGACCCAGGAGGACCCCACTGCTGACACAGAGACATAAAAAAGCAAGATTACAGTTTGCCAAAATGTACTTGAGTAAGCTAAAATCCTTCTGGGAAAACGTCTTGTGGACAGATGAGACCAAGCTAGAGCTTTTTGGTAAAGCACATCATTCTACTGTTTACCGAAAATGAAATGAGGCCTACAAAGAAAAGAACACAGTACCTACAGTGAAATATGGTGGAGGTTCAATGATGTTTTGGGGTTGTTTTGCTGCCTCTGGCACTGGGTGCCTTGAATGTGTGCAAGGCATCATGAAATCTGAGGATTACCAAAGGATTTTGGGTTGCACTGTAGAGCCCAGTGTCAGAAAGCTGGGTTTGCATCCGAGATCTTGGGTCTTTCAGCAGGACAATGACCCCAAACATATGTCAAAAAGCACCCAGAAATGGATGGCAAGAAAGCGCTGGAGAGTTCTGAAGTGGCCAGCAATGAGTCCAGATCTGAATCCCATTGAACACCTGTGGAGACATCTTAAAATTGCTGTTGGGAAAAGGTGCCCTTCCAATAAGAGAGACCTGGAGCAGTTTGCAAAGGAAGAGTGGTCCAAAATTCCGGGTGAGAAGTGTAAGAAGCTTATTGATGGTTATAGGAAGCGACTGATTTCAGTTATTTTTTCCAAAGGTTGTGCAACCAAATATTAAGTTAAGGGTGCCAATAATTTTGTCCGGCCCATTTTTGGAGTTTTGTTTGACATTATGTCCAATTTGCTTTTTTTCCTCCCTTTTTTGTTGTGTTCCAATACACACAAAGGGAATAAACCTGTGTATAGCAAAACATGTGTTCCTGCAATACTTTTCTGTGAGAAATACTTGATTTTCTGGAAAAAAATTCTGGGGTGCCAACAATTTCGGCCATGACTGTATATGTACCTGCCCTTGGTGTTCTGATCAGTGTACACTTGAGCACTTCATGGCAGAGCGACCAAATTCAGTGTTGCTAGTTTCTGAGCAAGAACTGTTTAATTTGTACATATTTTAATCTTGTATTTTATATTTTAAATCTATGTCATATAGTATGGCTTATTTTAATTGTGATATTTCTGACATGAATAAATAAACAAACAAACTTTAAGAGAATAAGGTGCTGGTACTAGGACTTTTCATGAATCTTTTTGCTTATTGTTGTCCAGGGATACAACTATTATATTAAGCTGGGAGAGGATTACAATACCTGTAAGGTTGTATAATACCCAGAATCTTTTGGCATTTCTTTGTTGGAAGCCAAACACTGAATCAGAATTGCTTGGAGCTCTTGGGTGAAAGACAGCTGGTCTTTTCAGATGTCCTTATATGCCCTGACAAACTGATTACCCACAAGAAAAGAATTGCTGATCATAAATCAAGACATGCAGCTGATTTGCCAGAATTATTTATCCATACATCCCATATAAAATATGCATATGTTATGGACCATGGAGATGTTGCTATGAACTTTAGATGTTCTCAGCTCCTGCTATTTTTTTTTGTTTAGCATTTTGAATACCACAAATTTAAATCTAACTGCATTTTTAAAATGAGGCAACTCTAAATTGTATCTGTTACCCTGGGAGTCTCTTCCTCAATGTCAACTTATAAGAATGTTTTTAAAATCAGCTGTGAAATGAAAGTAATTTGTATGTGTTTAAAGTAATTATCATTCATTCAAAGGTTTCGGAAGAAGCACATGGTTTCATGATGGAGTTTGGTTTTCAGTTAGCACATTGTGTGAATCTGAATCTTAAGTGCAACTACATATAGTTATCAAGCTATGATTTAACATAATGTGTATATAGCCAGTTGTGGCTTTCTCAATAACCTTTGGTTAAACAAACTGTGGTGTACCACAATGTGCTAGTCCTATTAAAGTAGAATTCTGAACACCTAGCATCAGTGTCTATTAGCTTAGTATATATTCCCCACCTTTCTCTTTTTTTGCCCTTTTAAAATTTGTATTCATCACTTCAATGAATAATTGAACTGAGGCCAAATTCAAATAGAGTCACAGATTTATATATAGCAATAAAGTGGGATACAACAGAAGCTATTTCCACTGAATCTTTCTGTGTATAGATTACAGCACAGTTTAGGTCCACTTATTGGATATAACCGTGTAGCCAAATGTAATAGTTCATTCAAACCGATAGAATTAAATTTCCCTTTTTTACTTGTTAAATATAAATCTATGAACTTCCTTTGGTTGAAAATAATTGTTACCCATTTTATATTCCTATCTTGCCCATGTATTTCACTTATTTACTTATAAAAACAAATGTTTTGGCCACTTGAGTGGGCAAATTTTATTCTTTAATTCCCAAGGTGAAAGTGGGTCTGACCATGGAAAAAGGTTTAGTTTTCATATTACAAGTTTCCCATTTTCATGTTATAATTGCTCATAAAGTATACATTTGTAGGAAGCTCACAGTGTACTGCATTAGGAGTTCCAAAGATAAAAGGAAATTATTTATAAATGTTCCTGTGAATATTCACTTTCAAAAGGTATTTTTTAAACTTCCATTTGAACCACTGACACCTGGCTTCCTGATTTTATGGTGGGAATATCCAACTGTGTCAACTTTCATGCTAAAGTAAATAAAGGCAATGCATTTTTAAGTGGCTAAAGGAAGAAAAATCAGTTTGCCCTCTGGTGTTACTCCATGCATTGGAAATAAATAACATTGTCACATTAAATGTGATAGTGCTAGCAAAACGATTTAGATGTACCTAGATGGATCTGTTAACAGCACAAACAAGAGTTCATCAGCTGGATTTGTAGCACACATTTTCAGCAGATAAATCCTTGGCATTTTTTGAAAAAATAATCCTACCTTGTCTTTGAATGGTAGGGGCATAGATAAGCTAATGTTAATGCAGTAGGTATTTTGAGTGCAGTTTCTATTTTTAATATATGTGCTTTGTTTACCTAAGCCTGTTGGCATTAAATTAACATTTGTAAGGTTATGTTTAAGTTAAGTAGGTCAATCTGATTTAGGGTTTGGGTGGAATGGACTTGGGTGAGGCACTTGGGGTGGAGTGTGCATATATGTGATAGGTGGCACAGGGCTGATGAGGGCTCTATATGCAGTCTGCCAAACTATAAGGGTAAATAAACATCTTTCCAAGTTTGAAGGTGTGTTGAAAATATAGGTCTTGCTTTCATTTGATGCTTGTGTTCTAAGTTATAATAGATTGGCATTTGATATTTCTAATCTATTTTGGGTTCTTATACCATATTTTCATTCACTCTGTTAAGGAGTTCGGATCACAGAACTTAATTTAGAGGGATGAACCTTTAGATCTATGCTATAAGATAGGAGGGATAAACAAAGAGTTTAAAACAACTGGTACATACAAAATTTTGAAAACAAGTTGTGGATACTCTCACAAAATGTTTGTCAAATTGGGGGTTGGGCTTATCTACTATGAGTGACTGCCATTTATTTATTTTTTATAAAATTTATAGGCCGCCCCCCTATAACTGAAGGTCATTATGGTTTGTAAAGTAATGACTTTCTTCCTTTCCAAAAATTACAGTTCCAGCTTGTCTTTTTTCAGGGTAGATATACATACATATTAAAATAGCATTTATTTATTTTAGATTTCACACTTCTTAAACTCTTCCGCCCCCCCCCCATCTCCCTCAGGCGGGTTCTAATTTGCAGCTGTTTTTATTTTCTAAGAATGCTTTCGTACCTTAATGTGACAGAGTAACCATTTTGTAAACAAATATGTTTTTAAAAGTGGTTACTTTAGCAGCATTAAGGATTAACTGTTACTTCATTATTATTTCAAAAATTAAAAAATAATTTTAAAAATTGAGATCTAGTGATAAGCAGCTTGGTTGGATAGAAAAAGTGATATTCACCAGTACATTAGCTCTACCCCTGCTGCTTAAATTTGGATTTAAGAGAGAGAGAAAGTTATAAAAAGATTCAAAGAGTTAAAAATGTTAGGATAGCTACTTCTACCAAAGGAAAAGAGCAGTTGTCGAAATGGCATATCACTGAACTGAAGAAATCTCATTTTCAACAAGATTTATTTAAGAAAATATAAAACAAGTGTATAAATACAAATATGCAAAGTATAAATAAAGTATCCCATTTTCACATTTACAAGAGTGAAAAGTCATAGGCTCAAGGTAAAGTAACAAACACTGGCAACAAAAAGTGGTGGCAAGAACCCCAAATTGTGTTAAAATTATGAAACAGTGATTTGCTTAACATCAAAAGATTACAGTAATGACATTTCTGGAACATGCTTGTAAAGTGTCACTGAATTCTGTGCAACACAGAAAAATCCTTCTTTTTAGTAATTGCTTGTCTGATCCTCAAAAAAAAATACTCAGGAGGTCTGCTGATTGAGTGGAATATGATGGTTATGGTTCTGTTAAATCCCAACCTAAAACATCTTATGAGAACTTAGCCAGTTTGGATATTTTAGTAGCTGGGCTGATGTTCCTTGAGAAGTTATTGGATTAGTTCATTCTCCAATGCAGGAATTCAGAGAAATTGCCCACCCAATCTCCTTGGGTAAGGAATTTTTTAAATGCCACCATTCTAGTTAACTCTGGAAGTCATATTATGCACAAGTTTAACTTTCTTTTCAGAGACAGCCCACATGCAATACAACATACCACAATAGTCCAGCTTGAATGGAATTCAATGCATGTCATTCTGAAAAAGCAAGTTGCTGATGCATCACACAAAACTGATGAAAGTCACTTTAGGCTTCAGATACTGTTTGGGCTTTTATCCACCTAACAAGATCCAAACATGCACCATAGTTCTTCAAGTTTGGATGAAATGTTTGAAGAAAACAACAGGATTTGATGTCCACATTTAGCATCTACTTGAGTGCAAGTTCTTGGACAATTGTCAAATTCTTAGTAAAAATTGTATCTTGTATCCCGTAAACTAGCAATTTGACTTGTTCCATATCTGTCCAAAGGTTTCACTGAAACTTCATTTATAGCAAGGTAGAATTCTTTTTAAGAAATACCTTACACTGATCACGAGCGTCTCCCTGAAGTTATCTCCCATTAGGAAATAAAAGATGGGATTAATTACACTGTTCAAGAAGGCAATAGGCCTTGTTATCGTGTAAGCAGCTTTAATCAGGTCGTCTGTGCGTTTGGAAGGGTTCCAGAATGATGCTCGAGAGGCAATTCGAACATTGCGCATAATGTGATAGGGAACAAAGAGAAGTGAAAAGATACTCACTGCTATAATGATTAGCATGAGAGGCTTCTCCAGGGGCAGGGCAGTGGTGAACTGCAAACTGTGGTTTATAAGGACAGCGCGAGTCTTTATGTAAAAAGTCCACATGATGCACAATGGGATTATAAACCCAGTGACTGTCAAGATCAGGCTGTAGATCAGGCTGGGGAGGGCATCTCCTGAACTTGCATAATCTAAACAATGGCTACCATTGCTGTTATTCTGAGAGGTGGTGAAGTAGTATATAGGAGACAGTTCCAATATAACCCAAATCCATATGGCTACTGAGAAAACAATAGCCGTGGTCTTCTTCTGCAGAAAGTGATTTTTGAAGGGATACTTTATGAGCAGATACCTGTCAATACTTATAGCGGTCAGGAAAAGGATGCTTGTGTACAAATTAAAGAACAGGATAATTCTGTTAAATTTGCACCACATGTTGTCATCTGTTCCTTTGGAATAACTTGACACTAGCCATGGGAGCGTGCAAAGGAAAGATAAATCTGACAGGGTTAAGTTGATCAGGTAGATGTTGCTACTTTTCCAGGTCTTCCAGTAGAAAAGTGAACCCAAACCAACAACAACATTTCCAGAGAAACCAAAGATGAATTCAAGAGAGTACAGGGTGGTAAGGTAATATTTTTCCAGCTGATCAGATGGTGTCATGCGTTCTCTGGTGCCATTTGTGTCCTGAAAACATAAAACTGGTGTAAATAATGATTTTTTTTGAAAAAGTATTTAATTTATTGTTTGTATTTAATTTATTCTTGTGAACAGTTGATCTCTAGGTAGTCTTTACTTACGTTTAAAGCAATATTCATTGCAAGACTGTTCTCAAGGGAAAGAAGATCCTTCTGATTCTCTTATTTGGTTTCATAGCATGTTTGTTGCCACCTAGTGGTCATTCAGAAATTTTCATCTATATATTGTAGCTTCTCAGGATCTTTTTTAAAAAATTTCCCACAACATATTTGTAAACAGATAAATTTTTTAAATGAAAGTTATGGGAGGGAAATCTTTGCATATGCCTAAAACCAGAGCCAATAAATGTAGTGACTGAGAATTAACAAATATTTATGATTTGCTATTACCTGACTTTCTGCTGAATTAAAAGACTGCTTGGAATTTGCAGCTTGAACCTCTGGTGGGAAAAATTCACAACTAAAGCAATGTTTTAAGGAAGGATGCAATATAATACCACCATATTATCAGAGGTTTCCCTGACTGTACCAATTAAATTTTGAGACTAAATACAAAGGCAGCCCACGATGCTACCATGGGGTGACATGATAGGAATGTTCCAATATCTCAGGGGCTGTCATAAAGAAGATAGAGTCAACCTATTTTTCAAAGCACCTGACAGCAGGATAAGAAGCAATGAATGGAAAGTAATCAAGGAGAGAAGCAACCTAGAACTAAGAAGACATTTCATGACAGAACAATTAATCAGTGGAATGACTTGCCTCCAGAAGTTGTGACTGCTCCAAAACTGGAAGATTTTAAGAAGAGATTGGACAACTATTTGTCTGAAATGGTATAGGGTTTCCTGCCTGAGCAGGGGTTTGGACTAGAAGACCTATAAGGTTCCTTCCAACTCTGTTATTCTGTTATAGGATACTACACAGTAATTCTGTAGATTACCTGTACATGCACCCCAACCTTTAAGGTTATTTCCTTCCAAGATAAAACATGTCTCAGCTGAAACTGATATTAAGAGATATTGCGGGTTTCCTGAGCCAATGCAAATTGAGATAGTCCTTCAAACTTCAGATTTACTATAAAAGAATGAACAGTACCTTTCTATCTACTTCCTATCTGCTATCTCTCCAAAATTGTAATTATTCACAGTAGATGTATCTATCCTTCAGGGATTGAGTTTAAATTCAACATCCAACCCACTGCCAACAACAGCAGGTGTTTGGAAAGCACTGGATTTTGCAGTTATTCCAGAAGATACCATGATACATGGTATCGAAAGCCAATAATTCAATAAGAGCTAACAGAATCATCTGCCCTCAAGGGACCCTCAAGATTATCTCTCCGGCATTCTTAACCCTGGGCTCTGCGATAAAGTCAGTTGAAATTGTGTCAGGATAATTTGTCTACCGGTCAGATGCAGAGGAGCTCCTTTGAACTCCATCAGACTTGAATCAACTCTCTTTAGTGTTTGGTTTCAGTCAGAATTAATGCAGCTAATTCAGTCTAAATTTAACTCAAGACCAAAGAAAAGTATCAAACTGTCAATTCTGAGATAATTAAGAACAAAGTTGATAACTGAAAGCCAGCATACACAATGCTTTATTTTTGAAAATTACATGAGTTTTCTTAAAGAAGGCAATTCCAGAAAAGACATGGATTAAATTCATATGTATGTGTGTGTGTTTAAATTAGGGATATATTTATAAAGTTTCAATATAGAACTATTCAATAATTTAATTAATAAAATAATTTCAAACTGCATAATAATTATGACTGAAGAAGCAGACTTTAGTAGCAATACTAAAAGCAAAACTATGATTTTTTTTAAAAAATTGTTTACATAGTTGTTTAACATTCAGGATAAAAATGTTGTCTTTAGCTGATACCATTAATTCAAGAATATTTGCATTCCTATCTAATCACAGTTATAAATACAAAGCATTGAAAACTTCTCATAATATTCCAGATAATAAACTATCTAATAATTCGATTTGATTCTATTTCCTTTAAGGCAACTTACCATTCTGTAGAATGGGTATTGTTCTTACCAGATATGTCTTGACCATGTTCTGAGGGATGAGCCAGGATATAATGAAAACAGCCCAAGAGAAGACACTCTGCCTGATTTGCATACTGGATTGAAAGTGGTTAATGATTCAGTTGTTACTGGAAGTTTATTGGCCGGAGCTTGGTAGGCAGAGCCACTGTAGCAGAAGTATTGCATGACCCATTCTGAGAACACTGAAATAATAAAATAATTATTTGCCTTCTGTGAGCCACTAGAATCTAGCCAAGTGTCCCATAGTTAAAGGGACAAATCCATTTATAAAGTTCTGCTTGAGCTGATTACACAAAAAAAGGTTTTCAATTACCAGAGAATATAAGAACTTTTTTTAAAAAAAATCTTGTTTTTTTGATCAAACATTGTGCAATTAGAGTAAGAATTATTTATGTCACTGAGTCATAGAAGGAGATGCCAGGATAACTAAAGCTAACTACCACTTCCTTATTTATTTTAGCAAACCTTTAGAAATTACCACACCTTATATTCCTCTATTTAATCAACTTAAGTTGATTGCTAGCATGAAATCCGAGATATCTCAATATGTTAAAATTTGAAAAATTATAGTTCAGATTCCATCATGAGTCATCTGTATATTGAACTGGATGTTTATATTTGTATGAAAAATGCTTGCCAAATCACCCTGACAATGTCTTCATTTGTTCAACCTCATAGTGTCCTCTAACACGGCAAGCTTGAAAGGTGGCTATTTTTTTGGCAAGAAACTATACCTTCTCCGTTCAGCCATTGGTTCATAATGAAAGTATGTGTTCCTGTACTTTAATCTCATGAATACTGAGATTTTATCTATACCCAGATGCAGTTTTAGAACCTAGCACATAGTTACACAAGATAATCTGGTTGTCCCTAATCTTGTGCCTTCCAGACTACAGCTTCCAGCTTTCTTTGCCATTTGGCTCAGAATTTGGGAATTGAAGTCACATCACACCCGGAAAGCATCAGCTTATGGAAAGCTAGGTTAGTGTTAGTGTTTTTCACACTTGGCAACTTTATATGTGTGAACTTCAAATCTCAGAATTCCCCAGCAGCACACTGCAAGCCAGCAGGCTGCTTTTAAAAATTACATAATTTTACTAATATAATTTTGAGAGCCTGTAGATAACATCAAAGGAAGTTATGAAGAAGATAGTGTTGCTCATCCCTGGCCCACGAAGTGTCTTTCAACATGCAAAGAGCTTTTAAATAACAATGAAGCTTCAATGCCATCAAATGTTTTCTAATTTCATTCTCTAACTGTAGAATAGTGAAGAGACCTTTACCTTGTATAAATTTAATGCTACAGTGTTGAATTTGGCTAGTCTGTAGCTCTAGACCAGGGGTGTCAAACTGCCGGCCTATGGACCGGATGCATCATAGCAAAACTGCGTCCACCCCACTGCCGGCAATGGCAAAAAAGTCACAATACGTTGCAACACGTCATGTGAAGTTGCGAGTTTGACACCCTTTCTCTAGACCAGGGGTGTCAAACTCAATTTCATTGAGGGCTGCATCAGCATTGCGGTTGCCCTCAGGGGGCCGGGTGGGTATGGCCAGGGTGGGCGTGGCCTACTGGGTGGGTGTGGCTAGAGTGTGTATGGCCTACTGGGTGGGCGTGGCTAGAGTGTGTATGGCCTACTGGGTGGGCGTGGCCAGCTCTACATCGTTCGCATCAAGGGTGCCTATGGGGGCCAGGGCAGGAGTGGGACAGATCTGAGGGTCTCTGGTGGAAGGAGGGTCTCTGGGCCAGGGCCAAGGCAGTGGGGGCCGTTCCCTCACTGTTTCCAGGATGGCTTTGCGGGCCACATGAAACCACTTCACGGGCTGGATCCGGCCCCCAGGCCTTGTGTTTGACATGTCTGCTCTAGACAGTGTAAGAAACATAAAAGGAAAAGCAAAGTCTTAATAATGGGCCACTTCTAGGAGTAATTCTCACAAGGGGAGAATTACAAATTACAAATTGATTTATAAATTCAAACAAAATTAAAAATTAAACTGGGACAGGGATATTAGACAAGTTAGTGCACTTATGGACACCACCTCAGACACCTCTTAAATATGGGATGAGGTTCACAGAAGTTAAGTTGGAATTAAAACTGTGAAAGTTAGTAGACGAAACAACTGAATCAGGTAAGACATTCCAGACTTTGACAATGAATTTTGGAAAAAAAAATAAGTTTAAAGCGGTTTACATTGAAGTGCTTGTTCGCAAGCATTACATTCTGATTAAAACTAAAAAAAAAACATTTACAGGTAAAATGTTACTATGTATGATTTTGTATGAAATACCTAATTGTATATGCATTTTAATCACCATCCAGTCCAATGACTCCCTTACATGATATATAAGAAAAAATTAACACATGATTGAAATATTAATAAGATAATGATTATAAGAACCCAAACTAAAAAATGTAATATAATCAAAAATGAAGAGAATTAAAAGAAATAAATCTGCATTCTTGTGCAGATCATGAATTCAGTTAAAACCTATAATACAATATTCCATTTTGAGCATCTTTCTGAAAGCCAACAAGGAGAAGATCTTTATGGGGAAACTATGCCAGTTTCTATGCCACCATGGAGAAGCAGTGTCTTCTTTCACCTCTTTACTCTCAGAAATAAGAGGCAATGTAATTAGATACATACATTGTAATTAGATACATACAATGTAATTAGATACATACATTGTAATCCTACTCCTAGTCTTCCATTTCTTTTGGTTTTAACCATACTGCCTGATGATAATGATGGTGATGATGATGATAATTTTCAGTATATATTCACATAAACCAGATCACAAAATCATACCTAGATTTTTAGTTATGCTGGGGACAATCTTTGAAAAGTAAAGAGTGATACAAGGACAAAAGCTAAATTTGGTTCAATCTCTTTTATCGTTGAATTAATTTAAATCAAATTTATTTAAAATTTATTTTCCTACAGTGGTGTATTTAAACATTATTTGCTTCTGTCTCTGTTTGATCATGACCACTGCAGTTTTTGAAGATGAGACTTGAGACTTTGGAGGAGGCTCGTACAGTTGCTGACTTAAGATGATAAATTATATGAGCTTCAAAGTTTTGTAAAAAATGCAAACAAATACTTTTTGGACCATTTTGTTATTAAAAAAATGCATGAAGGAAACAGCTGTTGAAAATGCACTATGTTTCTCCTCTGGGTAAGCTACTTACCGTACATGAATAATGGGTTACAGCTGTCAAAGTTAGCACAAAAGTAATTTGCACCTTTATCCTAACTGAGAATAGGGAAAACAAAAAAATGCCAAACAATACCAGTGACGGTAAAATCAAATTAATCATTTCAAACATCTCAGATCTGATTTTGGAATTTTAAAAAACCCCAAACTTTAAAACTCTTTATTCTGTGGATGTTACTTTTTAAGCAGTTATTTATTCATAATATTGAAGGCAGCTATCCAGAAAAATGTTACAAGGTCAGCCCTGACCCAACTTTAGAAGAACTAAGAGGCACAAGCCCAAAAGTGTATTTGAAGACAGCTACTTGCCAAAGCTATAACAAAGCTAAACAAACTAAAATTTAAAAAAACCCCCAAAACTAGAACAGGCATTGGCAAATTATTATCATAATATCACCCTCACCCCATAAAAAAAATCCTACATGTCTCACCTATGGAATTATTTTAAGTCACCTTGATGGTGTTCAAGTGGTGCTCCAGTTATTTTGGCATTAGACCCAAGACACCTATTACTATTGATACTACTTTTGCTTTCTTTTGCCACAGTCATTCTACTTCTATTTTCAAGTCTTTCTATTTTGTTATCTTCTCCAGTTCTTCTTCTAACTCATGAGAGGACTTGGACAAAGATGTGAAAATGATTTGCCACTATCCGATTCCAGGTTTGGGGTTGTTTTTTCTCAGTTCTCAATCTAATGCAGTGTTTCTCAACCTTGGCAACTTGGAGATGTGTGGACTTTAACTCTCAGTATTCCCAGCAAGCAAGTCCAAACATCTTCAAGCTGCCAAGGATCTAGCTTTCAGCTCTTATCCAGAGCAACTTGAATTACCTGTCTAATTGTGCCTAACAACAAGCCTACATTTGGCTTCCTAACCTTCATGTACTATCTGAATTTTGCCATTTGGTAGAAAATGTCTTACTCTTCATTTTGTCATGTGTGTGAATGAACATGTTCCAAGAGTGGTTACTCCATTCTGCTCATCTGTATGAAGAAGCCCAGGTTACTTCCTTCTAAATTCAAGAGGATTGGTGTTTTAAATTCACATCCAACTCAAAATAGTGTCTGACAGACTCAAACACAAATCTCCTTTAAGAAGTGGGAATATGATATGTCAAGTAATAAAGAGAATGCAAGTGCCTATTAATTGACTGGGAAAAAATCCAATTGACCAGGAACATACTTTAACTTTTTAAGATGCTTTTCAGTGATAAAAGAAACAGAGGTTTACATAGAAAGATTACTGGAAATGAAACAGTTCTTACAACTCTCAGAAATTCCTCATACTTTATCTTTTCTCTCAAATAAGCACACGCCTCAGAAACAGGACTTGCCACTTGCGTAGTACAGGATTATGTAACCTAATCAGGAGAGCTTATGTTCTCAGTTCATTAGAAAGACTTCCAGTATAATAATTTAAACTATTAAAATGGTGTGTCTCATTTGCTGTAATTATACAGTACTGCTAATGAACTTCTTAATGTTTTTCTCCAATGATGCAATAAACAGTCACCTTACCATGTTTGCTAATGGAATATCTATGGACAAATAGAATTAATACTCTATGGACAAATAGATATAATACTCCTGCTGGAAAACTCATGCAGGTATACATAAAATACACAGGGCTTTTTTTCTCATAGAACGCTCAGAACGGAGTTCCGGCACCTTTTTTGGATGGAACCTTGTAGGGTAGGCAAGGCGGGTTGTATGACATGTGTGAGTTCCGGCACCTTTTTCTTTTACAAAAAAAGCACTGTAAATACAGATATGTAGATGTAGGTGGATTATGTGAAAGCAAGAGGCTTGTTGACTCTTAGCAGCCACATAAATCCATCAACAGTCCTGCAGGTCTTCCAACAAAGTATGCATTGCCACTGTAACTGAATCCATCTATTTTGTTGCTGGTCTTCTTTTTCCTTCTGCCTTTCCCAACATTACAGGTGTTATAAAATAACTAAATATGTCTAGTATAAAATCATGTGATCATTTAAAATGACTTAAATGCGGTATTTTGTGCATCAAATGAAAACTTTGGATTGAATTGTCCAATGGTATATATTATTTTTTCTTTTTTTCTTTTTCTTTTGGTTACCTATGGCATTTCAGGAGTTTTCTTACGCACTGAAGTGTTGGAGAAAAGGTCAAAAGTGAAAATATACTTTCTATCCTGCTTCTTCCATTTCCACTACCGTAGATTGTGACGGAGAAAACCACTGGCTATGAATTTCTGATCTTCGTAGCTTTGTGCAAACTGTGGTTTGTCATAGCCTCTGAAGATCCTTTTCCAAAATCTTCATTGCTACTCAAGTGCCAGGCTGCAGCATACTTTTTAATCTGCTGGTTTCTCAACTATTTTTTTTTTTGGGGGGGAAGGGATAGGAATGCCTTTGAGTCAGTTTTTTATTCTTGCTGATTGTCCGGACCAGTTCCTGCAGTTTTCTTGCTGAAAGAGAGTAATGGTGAAGGTCACCCAGCTGACATCATGCTTCAAATAGGACTAGAATTCCTGGTTTTTAATCTGTTGCCTTAACCATTATACCAAGCTGGCTGTTTAACTGTTGGTACTCAATTCTCAAGAAATATCAACAACCTAAGATACGCAGATGATACCACTCTAATGGCAGGAAGTGAAGAAGAACTAAAGAGCCTCTTGTTGCGGGTGAAGAAGGAGAATGCAAAACTTGGGTTGAAACTTAACATTAAGAAAACCAAGATCATGGCATCCGGCCCTCTCAATTCCTGGCAAATAGATGGGGAAGAAATGGAGGTAGTGACAGATTTTATTTTCCTGGGCTCCAAGATCACCACAGATGGAGACTGTAGCCAAGAAATTAAAAGACGCTTGCTCCTGGGGAGGAAAGCCATGGCAAATCTAGACAGCACACTAAAAAGCAGAGACATCACCCTGTCAACAAAAGTGCGTATAGTCAAGGCTATGGTCTTCCCAGTTGCAATGTATGGCAGTGAAAGTTGGACCATAAGAAAGGCTGAGCGCCAAAGAATTGAGGCCTTTGAACTATGGTGCTGGAGAAGACTCCTGCGAGTCCCTTGGACTGCAAGGCGATCAAACCGGTCAGTCCTAGAGGAGATCAACCCTGACTGCTCTTTAGAAAGCCAGATCCTGAAGCTAAAACTCAAATACTTTGGCCACCTAATGAGAAGAAAGGACTCACTGGAGAAGAGCCTAATGCTGGGAAAGATTGAGGGCAAGAGAAGAAGGGGACGACAGAGAATGAGGTGGCTGGATGGAGTCACTGAAGCAGTAGGTGTGAGCTTAAATGGACTCCAGAAGATGGTAGAGGACAGGAAGGAACGTTGTCCATAGGGTCGCGATGGGTCGGACATGACTTCGCAGCTAACAACAACTCAATTCTCAAAGGCAGAAACTAGACACCATATACCTCCACCTACATCTTAGGGAAGTTAACTTTGTAAATAGAACAGTCTCAGTCTAAAGTAATATAATGGACAAAATATTAGCAATTTTTTAATGGTTTTGTGAACATTTTTGTTACTTTTAGTTGCCAAAATTCAGCAGTGCAGTGTGGTACTCTCTGGGAAGCTTCCAGTATTTTTCTTTGGTGAAGGAACTAAGGGGAAACATCAGAATCCAAAACTTACTTATTCATAGAGTATTCTCTTTCATAAGCCCCTGTATTCTATGCACCTGAAACAGGTTTATTTTGCAATACAGGTAGTCCACAACTTACCATAGTTCATTTAGTGACTGTCTGAAGTTACAACGGCACTGAAAAAAGTGACTTACAACCATTTTTCACACTCATGATTGTTGCAGCATCCCCATGGTCATGTGACCAAAATGCAGACTCTTGGCAACTGATTCATATTTATGACGGCTGCAGTGTCCCAGGGTCATGTGATCACCTTTTGTGACCTTCTGACAAGCAAAGTCCATTGGGAAATCAGATTCATTAACAACTGTGTTATTAGCCTAACAACTGCAGTGATTCATTTAACAACTATGGCAAGAAAGGTCATAAAATGGAGCAAAACCCACTTAATTGTCTCACTCAACAACAGAAATTTTGGTCCCTATTTTTATCGTAACTTGAGGACTACCTGTATACAGATTAACTTGCCTTCTCAAATATCTCAATATATTCAAACAAATGCATACAAACATACATAATTAGAAATGAGAACGAGGCATCTGGTCTATAGTCATTAGTCCCTTGATGGAGGGTTTCTTGAGCACTGGGATGATAGTAGAGTGTTTGTAGCAAGAAGGAACATAACACATGTCTAGTGATTTATTAAAGATGGGGGTAAAGATGGGGGCCAGTTGATCAATACAGATTTTCAAGCAAGAAGCAGTCACTCTGCCTGCGCCTGGTACTTTTCCAGTGTTTTGTCTGTGAAATACACTTCACACCTCTTTTTCTAAGATCATCAGAGGTAGGGGACCCAGAGAGATTGAGTCAGTTATAGAAGACTGTTGTCGGTGTATCTGAGATGGGGAGTGTAGCAGTAGCTAACAGTGGTCTGTCTATGGAGATTCTCAGTCATCCAGGTCATAGTTGTCCCAAAGATGCTTTTTCACAAGGCAACTGGACTTTCTTGTTTTCCTTTGAAGATATTTTGCTTGTCATCCAAGAAGCTTCTTCAGCTCTGAGAGAAAGTCCAGTTGCCTTGTGAAAAAGCATCTTTGGGCTAACAGTGGTCTCCTCTCAAACCTGCAGCATATGGTCATCTGCCAGTTGTCAATTCTCTTCAGTAAGGGAGGGAGGTCTGCTATAGCAAGTTATATTTTTCAGACCTTTCCACACATTTGCTGATTCATTTGTTGAGAGCTGATTCTTCAGCTTTTCAGAGTAGCTTATCTTTGCTGCCCTGATTTCTCTTGTTAATACATTGCTGACTTGATTGTACAGCATTCTATCTCAGTTCCTGGAGGCTTCCTCTTTGACACAACGTAGCTTGAGTTTAGCTGTGAACCAAAGTTTAATGTTACTATCAGGGCTTTTTTTCTCCTAGAACGCTCAGAACGGAGTTCCGGCACCTTTTTTGGATGGAACCTTGTAGGGTAGGCAAGGAGGGTTGTATAATGTGTGTGAGTTTCGGCACCTTTTTCTTTTACAAAAAAAGCACTGGTTACTATACATGTGTAGACTTTTAGTTGGCACACATTAGTTCTCACAAAAAGTGATGTATGATGTCACTGTAACAGTGAGTTCATCCAAGTCTGCTGAGGCAGTTTCAAAAACGCTCCAGTCTGTGCAGTTGAGGCAAGCCTGTAGCTTAAATTTTGTCTCCTCAGTCCAAGACTTCATTGTTTTAACTATTGGTTTTATGGTTTTAAGTCTTTGTCTATAAACAGGTACAAGGTGAATCATACAATTTAAAAAATATATTATAAAAAAGGTCAAAGATAAAGATCTATTGTTAAGTTTTCTAAGGTCATTCTATAATACAATGTATATGTCAGCCAGCAGAGTTTATTTTGCGGTGGTTGTTATGGATATGCCTTCCACCATTTAACTAACAAACTTTGACAATCAAGCTATTCATTAGTAGAGTCACAATTGCAATCATGTAATAAACATGCAATACACAGTTGAAAAACAGATGACTGATGCCAAAGGGTTGTTAAAACAGTTAAGTGCTTTCAGAATAATTATGGCTAAGTGTATGACGGATTGCTGTTTCTAGCAGTTACTGGGTTAGAGTCCTGTAGCCCTGAATGCTGATTATCTTGGTTGAGGCTAATGACATATGGATCCAACAATATCTAAATGACCTCAGGTTCTCTAATTCTATTGTAAAGAATGAAAGATTAATCTGCATAAATGGTAGAAAAAAAGAAAGAAATCAGCATTAGATTGTTATATTTAGCTCCAAGCCAATGTCACAACTAGGGAAACTCTTAAGATAGATATACACTTCATCCATTTTAGCATTTAATCTTAGCATGTGAAGGAATCAAAGTATGAAGAATTAATAAAAAAAATAGGATCTGACTAGTAGCATATTATAGGCAGTGTTTTTGCCATAAACTATAGTGGTTTTGTTGCTTGATTTCTTATAGTACTTAGCCTGTCAAAGACAAATCTCTATCATGTTCTTTGTTTTGTGCATTGTTATACAGAATTATATATTACTTTTATAATTGTGTGCCATACGTTAGCTAGCCCATGGTGGGCAGTCATATGTGACCTTGAAAATTAAGTACAGAGTAGTTTTTGGGAATGCATCCATACTGTACAGACCTTCTTTAACATTCTGCTTGTAACTGACTTGATAGTTGCTTGTTCTATAAGTGTTGACATGATGCAAATAATGATGTTTATGGGTGGACTTACAGCTAGAGTTCTCCTGGGAATTCCAATGTAATTGACTAGATTAGGAAGTTGAACAACCATCCTAAAATAAAGCACTAGTACTTCTATGTTGTTTCTAATGAAGTTGCCTAGACATGTATTTGAGCTCAGTTTGAAAGAAGTTTTACTTTAAGAACAAGGAAGAATGCTCTGTCTCTTGCTTATTGCCATAACTTTGTCAAAAACAACCTTGCATAGATATTCAGTTATAGGATATATAGGACACTTCTTCTACTAGTATAAAGTGGGTAGCACAGGTTTTATCTTCTGTCTACACTGGCTGCCTCTTTAATGCTGTGACAGTTGTCATGGAAATATCTCAAATCATGAAGATAAATGGTATGTATCCATTGAAAATGTCCCGCAGGGCTATCTTCAGAACATAATTATCCTTTGCTTTCTATGTAGAGTGATCTACGTAGAGTGATATATATCATAAAATATAATAGAGTGGTTTGCTTTTTATAAGAAAAATCCCCACATTCATTATTACTTCATTATGGTAGGTGTGGTCCTTGTAAAGAGATTTCACTTTACTCAGTAGCATCTTTCTGCAATGATCATCCATTAGGAAGTAGAGGGTTGAATTAATGGTTGTTTAAAAAGGCAAAAAGCCTTCTAAATGCATTAACAAACCTGATGAGAATGTAGTAAACAGAAAGATCTCAGATCATTATCTCAGATGCAATCCTAATATTGTGCATAATGTGATACAAAGGGAAAAGTAGTGAAAATATATGCAAACCTGTGACAACTGTAGAGAATAATCAAGGTGACTTTGCATAAATATATAGGAACCATTATCTAGGCAAAAAAGCTGAAACATTTTATAGGCTCAGAACAATGATAATATTTGGATATGGCTCAAGAAGCCATGCAAGAGGGGGAAGGAGGCACCGTACAGACTTGGAAGATTATGTTCTTCTTGTTAAGATGAAATCTTCAATTTGTTTCAAGTCTGGGACTGGTAAAAACTTAATAGTTCAAGTCTTAACCAAGGACCTAAGAACTGTTAAGGTAACATCTGAGTATATAGGTGTTCTGAGTAAAGTGATTTTTTTTGCAAAGTCAGAATTTTCAGGTCCAATAAGTTCAAAATTTCCAGGCAACCCTTTGGGTATTGCTCCAAGGGCTCCTGTTACTACTGGTACAACCATTGATTTCTTCTTCCATAATCACTCAACTTCAATTTGCAGATTGCAGTATTTCATTATATTTTTCTCGTTGTTTCTCTTCAATTCATGCATCATGTGCTATTGCAATATCAATGAACCAGACTTATTTATTATTATTATTATTATTGTTATTGTTAATTTCAGTTTTTGATTCCTGGCAACTATTTGAACAAGTCCTTGGACTTTTCTTGGCAAGATTTCAAAAGTGGTGTGCCATTGCCTTCTTTCTAGGGCAGGGAAAGAGCGACTGCCCAAAAACCATCCACATAGCTTTGTGCCTAAAGTGGAAGTAGAATTCACAGTCACCTGGTTTCTGGCTTGATGTCTTACCCACTACACCAAACTGGCCTTTTTGTTATTACAGCCAGTTTCAATTAAAGTAGTTTTAGTCTTCCTGCGAAACTGACATCTAGTCTGGTCTATGTAGTGGGGCTGCCACAATTTAAGGAGAAAGATTTTATGAGCAGTTAGGGTTATAATTCAATGCCCAGTTATCTTCATACACCATCCAGAAAATTAGAGTAGTTGACCTTTTAAGTAAGGGGAGGCAAGCCCAGATTTTGACCCACAAGAAAGTATACTCGAAAAATTTAAACAAATCTTTACTGTGCTGGAAAGCTGGTACTGTTGTCTAGGCAATCCAACACCAAAGAGCAGTTAAAACAAATCTTTTGATAGAAATTATTTTAGAACATTCATAGTTCTTAAAATAACTACTGCTTTTGTCAAAGAAAGTTGAACTAGGATGGAAGGACCATTAATAATGGTTGAAGGCCTCTGAAAACTTGAGTACTACTTACAAAGGTAAAATATTTAGGTACATTTGATAATAAGTGATGTGAAAAAATTAGCGCACTTTGCATTTTTTGCTGATTTGTCAACTTTTATTTTTTTTTGTTTTTTTATTGAAAAGTTTTAGAGTACATTTTATCTTTAACAATCCCCCCCTCCCCCCACCCCTACCTATCCCTCCCTGCCCCTCCCCCCACACACATGTTTTATGTTTTTGAGCTAACACATGTGTACGGCTCCTCTCATCCCCCCACACACACATACAGCAAGAGTTCTACAGTTGTTTATTCAAACCCTCCAAACAGATACTCAGAAAGCATGACCCACCCACCCCATTGCACAGATGACCTCCAAGGTCCCTTCCAACATTACATCATCATCATCATCATCATCATCATTATTATTAATCTGATTTGAAATTTTTCATGTGTTAATAAAAGAAATGGGTGAATCTGAATCCCATCACATGTATGACATGTATGAAAAACCTGAAATCCTGCTTGGCAAAGATCGAATCAAATCATTAAGTTATGTTATTTCTTTTGTCTTTCTTTTGAAACAAAAGAGCAGTCTGGTTCCACAGAGATGTTACTTTCAGCAAAGCCATTTATCTTTGCATACAAAATCAAGGTTTCAGTCCCTATTGACCAGAGCAGACTTGTTGCAAATAGTAAAGCACTCTTGTCTGCTTTTATTGATCTATTTTTGCTTCTGATTATGTGAAGGATTCATTTTGTTGATGGGGGATATTTGCCTGATTTTAGTAATTATCTCCATGTAGTTTTCTTGAGCATATTATGAAAGTGATTTGCCATTGGCCTCTTCTGAGATTTTTTTCCCCCTCTTCTTCTTTTCCCTCTGAGTTACCTATCTTAACATAAAGGTTGCAGCATTATTGAAATAAATTAGTAGAAAATTCCTTATGTCCCTGAAAACTTTACAATAAGGCCAGACTATATGTTTTGCATCTGCAACAAAAAAATAACTAGGCACACATAAATTATTACAAAATTGCTTTCTCAACAGTTGTGTGATATCAGTAAAAACGGAGTAACAAAAATAAGGCAAGACCTTATTTTTCAAATTTAGCCCAGATGTTCATGCTAATCAGTGACATGGTGAAATCAACCCAAGGTGACTTTATTTAGCATTTGAATATTTGTTCTATTACTCCCCCATGTGGTGAGATTCAAAATGTACATATTGGATTCTACAGAACAGCAGGCTAACTTAAATTCAGGCTGATGGATATTCCCATAACTCAGATGAAAGAGAAGTTGTTTTTTACACCTTTGCCCTCCAGCCTCTAAAATGACTAATAATAATTGTACAACATTTATGCCTCATCTATCTACAATCTGAATAGGAGATAATATATGTAGTATATATGTTTATTTCTTACATCTCAGTTATCTCCTGCTTATGGAGGCATAGATAGGTTGACATCTAGAATCTTTTCCTTTGTTAGTTTGCCTAGATCCTTATTAGATTAGGGTTGAAAAGAAAGCTAAATAAACTTGTTTATTTTTTTAAAAAAATATTTTGCTTTAATATACAAAGTGTGGGAGGGAAAGGGAGAGGGAATGGGGAAAAGAGAGGGCAAAATTTTGGGGAAGCAGAAAAACAGTACATAACTGTTGTGTACTGGGTTCATTGCGCAGGAATGAAGACAAGGCAAGTGAGTTCAGCAAAGAACATGGTTTATTGCTTGCAGGATCTGAACTGGAGAACAGGGCTGCAGATGCAGCTATTTATACCCTGGCCCCTAGGCGATGGCCAATAGGTTTGAAGCAATCTATTGCCGCCCTAGGGGCAACCAATAGCAGTGCTGGAGATGGCTTGTCTGAGGAGCTGGGAGCCGTTAGCTAGCTTCCCTGCTCAAACAGCCTTCCAGTAATTACCACATGGTGTTCCCTTAACAAAGCAAGCCCAATACATTACAATAACAAAAACGGATTATGTTACATACAGTATAGAAATCATTCAGCATAATTTTTAAACATATCATTCATCCTCGACTGGAATGATATTGACTTGTTTTTCCATTACACTGATAGAGAGCCAGCTCAGGAACACAAAGTAAACATATACAGTATATCTGTATTTCAACATAGCAACCTGGGATTGTGTTATCTTTCCAACAAGGAACAGCAATCTTTTTACTGTAGCCCATGCTTGATAAATCCCCAATTCTTCACACAGTGGTAAGTTCCAAGTTTGGTATATATAATTCAAAAGTTTAAATCCTATTATCTTTGAAATGTGAATTGGGCTTTATATCACCAGATGGACATTAAACCAAAACCATTCAATAGTGAAAACAACCCATATCATATAAATGTGTCCCCAATCATTTTACACTTCCAGCAAAATGACATAGACTGCAAATCCTTTAAACATTTGGATGTGCAGCACATGTAAAAAGTATAATTTTGCTGACTGTTCAATGCAGGGGCACTAGTTCATATGATATGGGCTGGTCACACTATTTATTAAATGTTAAATTACTTTTGCTTTATATCCACATGTTTACAAAGTTTTAAAGGTCATCAACAACATACATAATATTCTTTAATATCCCTAGCTGTTAAGAGATGTTCCAACTCATTTATTCCAGAGTTCTTGCAAATAGTAATATCTAACTTGGTGATTCTGTTTAATTGTTGATTGAAAAAATACTGTATGCTTACAATCCTTCAAAGCATATTCTAATACTGATGTAATTTAGAAATTTTAAATGCTCTGAATCCATCTCAACCAAACTTTGAAATCAAGGAATGTTGCAATCGACTAAACTGCCAGTTTGCAATTTTAGGCAATCCAAATTCTTCGTGCAAGAATTCATATGGTTTAACTGAATAGCAATAACATGATCTAAAATTGTCAACCATTAATCTGCCCATAACTTCTCCCCAATTTATTTGCAATTTTTAAAGATGCAAGACTTTTCCTGTGAATAATGATAAAATGTAACTTGCAGCATTTAATGCAGGACCCTGTGTCTTGGTATACTAACAATTATTATGATCATTTTTCTTAGTCACGGTATGTATTTTTATAGTGTTTTTAATTGCTTTAGAAATGTTCGCTACCCAGAGTAACTGGGTTGAGATGGTTGGCTTTAGAAATTAATTAATTAATTATTTAAATATTATGGTTTGTTGCAGAGTCAACCAGATATTTAACTGGGTTTGGCATTTTTCTCTAACTCCTGGATAGGTAGATATTGTTTAATGTTGTTAAGGACATCATTGCAACATGTAAATTGTTCCAAGTAAAGCTGCTTATTGCAATTGACTAACAGTGATTTTGTAAATGCCAACGGATTCTCAGTCATCCAGGTCATGGTTGTCCCAAAGATGCTTTTCAAAAAGGCAACTGGACCTTGTTTTTCCTTGAAGACATTTCATTTCTTCGGTTGTTCCATGAGATGCAAAACATCTTTAAGGGGAAAAGTGGGCCAGTTGCCTTTTGAAAAAGCACCTTTGGGTCAATGCTGAGGGGATTTGAGTGGGGCTCCAGCTGTTTTGGAACTGTACCTAAGGGACATATTATTATTATTATTACCTTTGCTTTCTTTTTGTCACAATTGTTCTACTTCTATTTCCAGATTTTTGCATTTTGCAATTTTTCCCAGTTCTTTCTCTTTTATTCTGCTGTCTCCAAGTATTGTAATATTCATTTTCCAGAGTTTTTTGTTTTGCTTATCAACAACTGTATTAAAATAATTAGTGGATCTAAACCTGAATGTGAGATCTGAATTTTAAAAAAGCAAAAGTACCTGCTTCAAAATAATTTTGATGAATACCTCTGACTTTTTAACAATTGCAGAATATCTCTCCAAAAGCACAGTTAGATAGTATTTTTAAATGTAATGTAAATGTAAAAGATAGGACAAAATAGAAAAATTATATTTACTTGGTATCATGCACATTCATTGTAAGATGAAAATGTGAAGAAATTGAGTATATTTAATATTTACAAAAGAAGATGAAGATGAAGACCACACCTGGAATATTGTGACCAATTTTGGTCACTATACTACAAAAAAGATTTTGAAACCTTGGAAAAAACTCAGAGAAGAGCAATTAAAATGATCAAAGGCTTGGAGACTAAAACATATGAGGAATGGTTGCAGGACTTGGGTATGGCTAGTCTGAAGAAAAGAAGAAACAGGGGTGACATGATAGTCCTGTTCCAGTATTTGAGGGGCTGCCACAAAGAAGAGGGTGTCAATCTGTTCTCCAAAGCACCAGAGGGCAAGACAAGAAACAATGGTTGGAAACTGACCAAAGAGAGAAACAACCTGGAATTAAGGAGAAACTTCCTGACAGTGAGGACAATTAACCAGTGGAACAGCTTGCCTTCAGAAATTGTGGGTGTTCCATCACTGGAGGTTTTAAAAAAGAGTCTAGACAGTCACTTGTCTGAGATGGTATAGGTTCTCCTGCTAAAGCAGGGGGTTGGACTAGAAGACCTCTAAGGTCCCTTCCAGCTCTATTCTATTCTATTCTATTCTATTCTATTCTATTCTATTCTATTCTATTCTATTCTATTCTATTCTATTCTATTCTATTCTGTTCTGTTCTGTTCTGTTCTGTTCTGTTCTGTTCTGTTCTATTCTATTCTATTCTATTCTATTCTATTCTATTCTATTCTATTCTATTCTATTCTATTCAGATGAAGAAGATGAAATATTAAATGACAGTTACACAGAAAAAGATAAAAGGAAAGAAATTCAGGTAGAACATATAGGAGGGGCATGGATGAGTACTTGATTCATTGCGAGAGTTATTTCTACACTGAACATTCTCAAGAGGCAGCATAAGATGTACAATCACCTTCCTCCTTTTGACAGTTCCATTTTCAGTAGCATCTCTAATGCAAGCTGCCTTGCTAGCTTCATAAAAATGATTTATTTCACTGGATTTATAGGGATCCAAAGTGGTACACTTCGCACCCTTTCCTTCAATTCTTCCCTGCAGACATTACTAAAATGGAGCATCAGATCATTCACACCTGTGTTCTGTTGTTTACACTGTCCACTAGCTCAGAGGTCCCCAACCTTTTGGACACCAGGGACCGATTCCATGGAGAAAGGTTTTTCCACGGACCGGAGAGTGTGTGGTTTTGTGTGCTGCCTCCATCCCATGGATGGGGTTTTGCTTGTTTGTGTGGACTGGTTGCTGGCATGCAACAGACTGGGGGTTGGGAACCCCTGCATTAGCTGACAAAAATACAAGACACAATTCTGCACCTCAGCAATCTACTAAATGGCAGGATTTATACAATTATATTTGAGTAACTGAAAATAATCACAAGACTGAAAACTCCATCAGAATTAACCATTGTTCAAATATTCATGTCCTCTCATTGCTGTAAAGATTCACTCTGTTCTATTAGGCTGTGATGATTCATCATCTCTCTCTCCCTAATAGACAAAATTTCAGGATTTCTGTCCAGATTGTAACACAGTTCTGGTTAATATTTGGCTGGGGAAACTGCTTTTGCCTTTGCTGGGAAATTGAAAAATCGTAGAAAAGTCAATGAGAAAGTACTTCTGTCATGCTCTCAGGCAAACTGCATGGATATAACTAATGTGAGCTGAGCTTTATTAGGAGGCATGTCAATATTTACTTTTATTTGTATTCTTTACTTGATAATACATATTCCTTGAGTATTCCTAATATACCTTGCAGTTATTCTCTATGGAGCAGTGTTTACTGTGTGTATTGTTGCAGTGATATCCTGACTTAATTGGACAGATGTTACACAATATAAGTGATCTCAGGGAATACAAGCATTAGGGTTAGGGAATACAAATAATCAGAACAAGCAGTATGTCTGTAATTATAATCATATTGCCAAATGCACAAAAAGTGTACTATAAGTATACCATTTTTTTAAAAAAAAATCCTCCCGGTTGCACATTATAATTTCCTTTTCTCTAAAGGAATTATATAGTATTCCTGGGCAAACAAGGTTTTTCCTCTGGAGAAACATTATTCTCTGAGATACATTTCCTCACTAAATCTTTTGAATGCACCATGCTAATTATTTCTTGCAAAAAGTATTGCTTAACTGTGTAGGAAAAAAACACATCGATATTAAAACATCTTCCTTTGTTTTAGCCATATGGGGGCAAGAGTATAAAAATAGGCTTTTATTTGCTTGCCTTGTTCTCCTTTTCCAAACTGATGGATTATACGCTTGCCCTACTGTTGATGTCTGTCAGTAGAATCAAATGATAATTAGACACGATAAGCCACGTACCTCAGTGATATGGCCTACTTCACTATGACACCTGATACTGCAGCACCTTTAATGGATATGGAATAGAGCTAGTACTGAAATTCCTCACTGCCTCAAGTGGAAGAGAAAAAGCACTATTTTTCTCGTAAGTCACTTGTTCAGAGTGTATCTGGCTGTGAATACATAATTCTGTTTTCTCTTCTCATAGCACATTCCCTTTGTTAAGTCGTGGGCTCTGGTGAGCAGGAATGAAGACACATAGCTGAGTACAGAGGAACTCATTCTTTATTCAAGCTGGAACTGTACTAGGACTTGGCTGCTCCCGGCCACAATATATAGCCAAACCCTATGGTAGCAACCAATCAGATTGAATCCGTGCTTGCCACCCAAGGCTGACCAATTGCAGGACTGGAGACATCCTGTCTGGGTTGCTGGAGAGCTGTTAGCTCTCCAGCAATGCATGTGTTGTGGTACCAAAAGCCTAGTACATAACACCCCTCCCTCCTAAGATCAGGCTATAATTCTCTTAAATAACTTGACAATAGTCAAGACTTATGAATCACTCCCAACAACCAAAATACATAATAACAAAAAAAATGCTTGTTAATTCAAGGTAGTTAGAATGACATTCTTTGTTCTTTGGCCCTCTACTACTATGACATCCAAGTGCCCCCAAAACCCTTTAAATTTTACCAATAAGGGTGCTTCACCCTTAACTTTAACATGAGCGTTCTGAAACTCTGTTAAAATAATATCTGAGGGCCTTAGTTTAGCCCAATGGTTACAGCATGTACACACAAAGTTGAATGTGTCATGCGAGATGATTGATACCGCCGAGCCGGAGTCCAACTCCATCTTACATGGAACTCCTTGTAGCTCTACCACGAGCTTGAGTTTAGGCTTAAGGGGGTGACGAGCCCCAGTGCGGCAAATGCTTCTCCGACTTCTGAAGAACTCCACACTAACTGGACCCTGGGCCCCAGTACCTCTCCTAGTCGGTTCCTCCAACTGGTGTTTGAGTGACCAGTCTCTCTGGCGGGCTCTGCAAACCACCGCGATTTGGCCGGTCCTTCTGCAAGCTCTACACGTGGCTGAACGAAAACTGCAATTGGCGCGGAAATGGTTGCCTCCACACCCTTTACATCTAGGTAAGAGAACTGTCTTGTAATCATTCTCTTGTTGGTGGTTGCTGCGGTTTTACGCATTTGGCTGCCTTTGGAGCTTGTTCATTTCGGGTTCTTCATCTTCTGATGATTCTCCAATGCATTTGGCGACCTCAAGATGGACAGAATCTTCTACTTTTGAAGATTTGGTGGGCTGCACTGTTTGCACTGCACCTCCGGCTGCTTCGTCAGCCATGACCTCATCCTGTGCCTCGGCAAATGTGAGATTGGGTCTAGCAAACAGTCTCTGCTGGAGGGTTCTGTCTCAAAGGCCACAGATGAGTCGGTCTCTCAGTCATTCCTCTAAATTTGAGAACTTGCTGCACTCTTTGGTTGAATTTAAAACGCCACACCATCGCCAACATCTTGGGCTGAAAATGCCCAGTCAGCTTCTTCTTAAGGTCTGCAAACAATACTGCTTCAATGGGCATTGGCGCAAAAACATTTTTCGCTAGGTCGAAAGTTGCTGGCCCACACATGCACAGCCACGTGGCAGCTTTTAGGCCTTCCTCTGCAATCTGGTTTGCTCATAGATAGTTCTCCACTTGTGAGAGGTAAGACGGCCATTCTTCTGGATTCTTTACATCGAACTCTCTGAGTTTGTCGACTTTCGGCATCTTTCCTCGATTCCTGCATTCTTGGATCCTGCTTCTTGGGCTCAGGGAATGTGTCCACTGAGCATGCGGCTGATAGTGTAGCTTTACTAGCCAACCTAGAGAGGAGGGGGAAGATGCCTCTTCCTTCCAGCAAGTAATGCTGACCCCTCATGAACTTCAGCGCTTTAGGCAGTGAAGCAGGATCCCATCCTCGTCGCCACTGTTAAGTTGTGGGCTCTGGTGAGCAGGAATGAAGACACACAGCTGAATACAGAGGAACTCATTCTTTATTCAAGCTGGAACTGTACTAGGACTTGGCCACTCCCACCACAATATATAGCCAAACCCTTTGGTAGCAAACAATCAGATTGAACCCATGCTTTCCGCCCAAGGCTGACCAATTGCAGGACCGGAGATGTCCTGTCTGGGCTGCTGGAGAGCCGTTAGCTCTCCAGCAATGCACGTGGTGTGGTACCAAAAGCCCAGTACATAACACCCTTCATGTCTGATTATGACTTATTTGCACAAAATCAGTTCAAGGGAGTAACCATCTCTGCTTGCAAATTGCTAAACAACTTTTCTCATCCTCTTCTCGTTTTCTTTCTCATGTAACTGTTTTCCTACTATTAATTTAAAAAGAGGCAGGAATACACACACACACATATGTACACAACACACACATATATACATATATACGTGTGTGTGTGTGTGTGTGTATGAAGAGATGAAAGGAAACAAGAAACTTTTGTAATTATTGAAATATAGTCTTGGTGGAATATGGCCCTTATCCTGGAACAGATTCACTACTGTGATATAAACAGTGAAATGGGGAAAATATAATGATGGTGGTGGTTGGATGTGGATGAATATTTTCTTTTTAAATGTGTCTAAACTCACTCATTACAGACTTTCACCAGTCCTCTAAATAATATAAAAATTTGAAAAACTTTGATAAAACTAATCATAGTATAGAAGCAAGATTGTATCATTATAACATCCAGTGTTGGTTCTGCACCATATTCAAATTCTATACATTAATACTTACATATTATGAATCAGTTGCAAAAAGAAAATATTAGAAAGAGATTCAAAAATCAGTGTAGATTGGTGTAGAATGTCAAATAGCTTAAATGACATTATTTGGTCTGTTATTCATACAGCCCTTTCTTGTAAGCTAAAAATCATAGAGCTTTTGATCTGTCAGGGTGATCTAACTGTTTTTGAAATCACATTTGAAATATTCAAATATGCTTTGTTAATATCCAGTTGGCTGTGAGATAAAGTCAGATAGATATTAGAAATTGGGGAGAAAATGGAGATCCTTGGAGAACTTTATAAGGAAACTACTATAGAAGGCTCTTTCCTATTATTATAGTTGTTTTCCACCCACTTGGTAAGAAGCAGAACCACTATATCATGGAGTCCAATTCCAAACCTTCATTAGCATTTCAGAACAATATGGTCCTTGATAGTATCAAAAGCTACCAAGAACTCCCAAAGCATCAGGAGATATGAGCTGTTCCATGTCCAAGCCTCATAAAGATCATCTAACAGGACAACCAACGTAATTTCCATGTCACGCTTTGGAAAAGCAGGCTACTTAAGAAAACTGCAGTCACCTGTGATAACTTCTTTCCCTCCCATTTGAACTTTTTACCTGAAAAAGAAATAATCTTGAAAGGTGTGAGAGGAGAAAAGATGAAATGCTATTCATAGTTTTGAGTTCTGAAGCCATCATTGAACAGAGAAGGGCAGCAACAGAAAGACAGGAGGTGTTTTGCCTTCAGAGGGAATGGACAGTGCAGAGAAACAAAAGTATAGAGATCCAGCAAGAAAAAGCACAACTTAGAGAGGTGGAAGGTGCTTCTACATGTTAGCAGTAACAACAGAGAAGTAAAAATAAGACAGAGAAATTAACACAGAACAGGTTCTGTAAGAGGGAAACATTGCTATGCATTAGTAACAGTGAATCATATAGAAGTAATAGTAATAAAGTATAGAGACAATTGTAATAGTAATAGTATAACGGTAACACAAGTGAATAAATGAACCTTTATTGTCGAACTACAACCATGTATACATTGAGATTGGCTGAGCCTCCCTTCCTGCCCCCACCCCCAACTCACAGTGTCACAAACCCTCCATCTTATTACACCATGTGAGCTAATTGCACAACACACTGGCCTTGCAAGTCAATCATGCATAAAGTTTATAAAATTATTTCCCGTTCAAAAGCCTGACAGCCCATGGATAGAAACTGTTCTTCAGCCTGTTGGTACGGCTGGCTATACTCCTACTGTATATCTCCCAGATAAATTTATAGGCACTATTACACCCATCTCCTTTGACACCATCCATGCAAAATCCAAACAAGAGAAAACAAGAGGTTTTATTCATGAAATGCTACTCAAGAGCTTACAATTGTCTGCAGCCAGATATTGCTTCCCAAAAGGAACAAGTTATCTTTAAAAGCCGACTGGGACACATTTGCTGATGCCAAAAGGGTATAGAAATAAATCATGAGTTTTAAAGCAATCCTGAATAACCTCAAGACCCAAGGCTATAATTTCACACATTAAATAGTCAAAAGCTTTATTTTTCACTTTAAATTATTAATCATTTAATGGTTATGCAAGTCCCCCACATATTCTTCCAAGCTTCTTATACTTATTCAAACAGCAGGAAACAAGAGATTCTATATCAAGTATAATAACTGCAGAATTACAGTGCCAAATTTATTGACCAAAAAGATAATGTCCCTGGGGAAAAAAATATAAACTGAATGAAACCAAATGAATCCAAAGCAACCGTCTTCAGGTGACATATGCTTGTTTTCATAAGTTCTTATTTAGCCACTCAATGTAGTTGTTAGCTATTCTGTGTCCTATATTTAGTACAAAAGGACCTGAAAGTAATGTTAGAACACCATGAACAGCATTGTCAGCATGTTCATGTGTTACATGAACTCCTGCTTCCCTAAGACGTAAAACATAAATGATTCCATCATCCCTCAAGATATCATACTGACAAGTGAGAACATACGTGAGTGGTAAGCCCCGAAGCTTGATTTCATCAACTAAAAGTGGTGCTAGTCTTGGATCCACTAACCCAGGGTATCTGTGTCCAATGTTGGAAATTCTATGTGATGGTTCAGTATAAATGTGGCCTTTTTTAAATCTTTCAGGTAGCCAGTTACTCCAGTTTACAAATTTAAACAAATGGTTAAACTCTGCAGGAACATGTTGGTTGGTCTCTAAAGCTTTGGCAAAAGACTCTTCTGATGTAATATATTCACTGAAGAATTTGATGAGTATTGTTTTAGGCAGAATTGGCATGTTTTTATTATCTTGATAGGATGGCAATTCCAGATCAATAGACTGAAGAACAGGGTATATTAAAGCTTGAATCTTGAATTTAGTTTTGACATCAGGGTCATCTAGAAGCTAGAAAAGAACAGTATTTATTGGAAACATTCCTATGAAAGATGGACTCTTTAATATGTTTTGCATTTCATAATGTAAACAAAACAATCATTAAAATTTCAAAGCTTATACATTTTCTATCTCTTTTATTCAAAATTGTAGGGGGGAAACCTTACCTAGTATGTTTTCACAGTATTTGTAATCTGCCAAATTTGAGGAAAATTGCAAATAAAATATTGGAACATATCTTACACTTGCTATCCAAAGATATCTTAAGAACTTCAATATGTTCCAATCTTATCCATCAATGACTATAATTTAACCAGTGCTTTTTTTGTAAAAGAAAAAGGTGCCAGAACTCACACATATCATACAACCCGCCTTGCCTACCATACAAGGTTCCATCCAAAAAAGGTGCTGGAACTCCGTTCTGAGCGTTCTATGACAAAAAAAGCCCTGAATTTAACTATTCTTTATCACTACTCTGTGGAGTTTAGATATTTTAGGAGTTATTGACTCTTTTTCAATCCTGCCATAATCAAAATAGGCTGGGAAGATTTAAAACTCTTCTCCTTGCAAAGTACAGATAAAGATTTTCCCCGTCCAGTCATGTCCGACTCTGTATACTAACATTGTCCCAAAAAGTGTCCTCTTTTCCCCAAAAAATTATTTCCTCTCAGGAAAGTTTTTTTTGTCTTATGTCATTCACAGCTCACACAAACATGTTAAATTTACTTTTATGGTGTTGTTGAGCTTGCTTTATTCTTGGAATGGGGCTGAAGTTACATATTTCATAATGAAATAACCATTGACAAGGTACTATTTCCTCCTTCCTTCCTCAGTTGTCTTCTCAGGCTTTGTTGGAATCATGGTAGATGCTTTGGAGCAATCAACAAATGAAAAATCTCTAGGACTTTCTTTTAATGGTAATGTAAAGGTAAAGGCTCCCCCGCACATGCGTGCTAGTCGTTTCCGACTCTAGGGGCCGGTGCTCATCTCCGTTTCAAAGCCGAAGAGCCAGCGTTTGTCCGAGGATGACTCCGTGGTCATGTGGCTGGCATGACTAGATGCCAAAGGCGCACGGAACGCTGTTACCTTCCCACTGTAGTGGTCCCTATTTTTCTACTTGCATTTTTACGTGCTTTCGAACTGCTAGGTTGGCAGAAGCTGGGACGAGTAACAGGTGCTCACTCTGTTACGCAGCACTCGGGATTCGACCCGCCAAACTGCCGACCTTCTGATCGACAAACTCAGCATCCTAACCCACTGAGCCACCGCGCCCCTTTCTTTTAATGGTAGATACCCACTTTTATCCTTCTAATGTGAAAGTCTCAGCAGTTGCACCTGATTGTTAATTGCTGCAGCTGGTTCTTATTTATAACCAAAGGTGTTGTGTTGCATGATGATTTCAGACAGCCCACATGCATAATTCTATGGCCCTCCATTTTGGACTCATTTCATTCATTTCATTTATTAATCCTTAGAAGACCCTGAATCTTTCAAGGTAATTAAAAATTGTGACTTCCTACTCTTAGCCATCCAATGTGGAAAGCCCCAACAACTAGCTCTTGTTTATGATCCAAGGTAATTAGTATCAGGATGACTTCAGATGACATGTATACTTCCATTTTGGATTCTTTTACTTTCAAATGGGTAATACTTACCTGTTGGGTTACAGCTGCAGCTAAGTTACCTCCTGCACTGTCTCCTGCAATGCCGATTCGGCTTGGATCTACATTATATTTCTCCAGAATGCTGCTTTGTAGAAAGTACTTTGCTGCTGAGTACACATCTTCGAATGCAACTGGGAACCGATATTTTGGAGCTAGTCTATAACTTTTGGGAATTGGTTAAAAAAGACAGTGGCAGAAATATGTAAATTTCCTGTTGTTGTAAAACAAAATTGATTTTACAGTATTTTACAGTAGATTAAATAAGGCGATTGGCTTCCATATAGAAAACTCTGTGAATTTGCTTATCTTTTTTGAATTCCTGACTTATTTGTGTGCTAAATGGTCTATAAAATGTCTCTTTTACTGACTAACTCTAATCTGATCTGTTTTGTCAATAGAATAATTACATTTCATAGGAAATCATGCTTTATGGAAGCTATAAATTATATGGAATAATTTGAGACAGAATAATCTTTAACTTTGAAAAATACCATTAGCTTCTTTTTTAAAGCTGCTGCTAAGCAACACTGATGTAATAATCTGTGGAAAAACCCTTAAGAAAGAGGAGAAGGAAGAGCTACAGCCAAAGCTATGGTGAGATAAGAGTCTTCTCAGCCTACAGAAGGAATGGGGCATGGAAAGCATCTCAGATGGGACCATCCTGGTTCCCTTGAAAGTAAGAGGAAAAAGATTCTGTTACTATAAACTTGCAATAAAGGTAGTGTTAGTACTCATAGCATTGGTTTCTTGTCTGGACTACTACAAAAGGTTGACAACTGGGATCATTATATTTGTATATTGTGAAATGGAGGTTTTAGTCTATCGAAATTATTTGTGCATTTCTGTTTATGTATTTAAATATTATTATACCATCTTCCAATCATATTCTGTTTGTTTACTCTTTGCCAAAAGAGTAAGATAATTATAAAATAAACATCAAGAAAAAAATAACCAAAGCTCTCCCCTTAAAGTATAAAAGATGTAAATATAAAACTACATTAATTACCCATTATAAATAGAAATAATACTCATAGCACAGCATATGCGAGGAAGTATAATTTAGCGACCAATAACAATATACATATGGGACTTCAATTGCCGGTTTGTGCTATTACTAATCATTAATTAATTTTTTTGTTTGTAGAAAGATATAAGGAAAAGGTTAATGAACAAAAATGTCTATTTCAAACACTATTCTTACTCGACTGACACCACAACAGCAGTTAGTCTTTCTGACGTCCATCTTGATAAGAGGTCATAGGATTTCATGGCTGTGAAAAATAAGTGGAAAAGTATGTTTTATTACTCTTGCAATACCAATACACAGTACATGCTTCCAAAACAACATGGAACAAGGGCTTTAGGCTCCCATAAGAGTGAGCCTAGCATGTCACCATACAAAGCTAAGAAGCATCAAGCTCCTTTTATGAAGAGCAGAAATGTTCCTGCCTCATGTTCATGTGAGGTCTGAAGTCCTAAACCTACACAATTCTAATGAGTTTTTATCTCTTTTTCTTGGGAGTGACTTTCTGGAAACTTTCTCTGAATCTTTAATCCAGTGTTTCCCAATCTTGGCAACTTCAAGATTTGTGGATGCCAATTTCCAAAATTCTACTGCCTGAGTAATTCTGGGAGTGGGAATTAATTTTGGGAGCATCATAAAATTATTGAGCCAGGGAGAAACTGTTCTAATCTCTACCATTCAGTGAGATCCTCAGAATGACAGTGCTCCTGCTGAGGCTGTCAAGACTACCAAAGTAGAGAAGCAAGTAATCAACAGGATGTGAAGACCTTTTTAAATGGGTTTTGAACATTTCCATATTTAAATTGGAGTAAGGACACTTTTTCATTGATTAAGCACAGTTTTAGGAAGTATCTTCCTTCATCTTTGAGAAGCTCAATGTTCTGTCTGATTTGAAAGAAGTTTTTTTTTGCTTTTTGCTTTTTTATATAATATTTTATTATTTTTCTAATTTTACAATTAAGTATTTAAAAAGCAACGTGGTGACTGGGTTAATCAATATTTCAATAACATACATAAGTCTTTAGTATAAATCTCAAGTTACAACATCAAATATTTCCTCTCTTTTCCCCTTAATATCTACTGTCTCATATTAGGCTAATACAATTCTTGTTATTATCAACTAAGTAAAAACATCCTTGTTACATTTATCAATAGTTTTTAGCTTATACATATTTTAATTGTGTTTGCATTCAATCCTTATATATCATCAATGTCCTGTTATTGCTTTTTTCCCCAAACTTTAATTTCCCATCAATATTCAAATTAACATTTGGTATTTATAATTTCCAAGCTTTAGTTAACCAAAGTTTCCCTTATCTCAACTTCTTCCTTTTTCCCTTTTCATAGCAAAATCTAGTATTCTATTTGAATATAGTTTTGTTCTGTTTTCTAAAAGTTATCTGTTTTCCACCATATTAAACTTTCTAATTAATAATACAGTATCCCCTCTTATAAATCAAAACCATTATATGTATTTCTGGGTTAAACAATAAATCAGTAATATACATTTTTTTACTTTAGGTCTAATTTTTGAAAGCTCAAATACTCCCTCTCTTTTTCTAGTAATAATAGATATTACTAGAAAAAGAGAGGGAGTATTTGAGCTTTCAAAAATACTGGGCAAACAGTATTGGGCAAACAGAATTTTTATATTCAACTGAGTAAAAAATTTTTTGTTACATTTATCAATACTTTTTAGCCTATACAAAAACTTTAATTTCCCATCAATATTCAAAAAAGAGGGGGGGGGGAGAAATAAACAAAAACACTGTTATTTATGATTTCCAAATATTTTATATTAGGTGACCAAAATTTCCCTTATCTCAACTTTTCCTTTTTTTTCTTTTTCATACTAAAGTCTATTAGTCTTGTTACACATCTTACCTATTCAATTGTAATGTTACTTTATTTTCTAAAAGTATCTATTTTCCACCATATTCAACCCTCTCGTTAGTAATGTGATATCCCTCTCTAATAAATCAAAGCCATTATTTTCTTCAGCCTTACTCTGGCTTTCTTCCTTTGTCAACTAACCTTCCATGTCAGTGCCTTTGAATCATCAAATAGTTCTCCCTCTATTATTATATATTTTATTTGGAATAAGAAAGACCATTTGGTTGAAGTTTTTTGGAAGAACTAGCCCATTTGTATTCATTAGATCGCCTCCCTATTACTCCAATTTTCCACAATTGTCCTGATAGGTTTATCTTCCATTCAATCTGTTCTTCTTGTTTTTCCTCAAATTTCTTCTGATTTTTGTAAAAAGTCTTTTCCATTTTCAGTGTTGTCACTCCCTTTTCTGATTTTTCCGTTGGCTGTATCTGTTGATCAATTGGGTCCTCTGTCTTAGTGTTTAGTTCTTCCACTTTTCCTGTTATTTTCTGCATTGTTAGTTCTTTGGTTGTAGTCAAGATCTGGGTTTGTATATTTAAGTTGGCATCTTGTTCCTTTATATTGCATCTTATTTTGTCACAAGCTGAAAGAATGGTTTCATGTATTGATTTCAACATTGAAAGGATTTTTTCCTGATCTCCCACCATATTCTCTTCATAGTATGTTGTTAAAGACTTTAGAATCAAACATTAAAAATAGTTTTTTTTATAGCTAGGTATGGGACATCTGTTTCATGTGTTATAGTCTTACTTGACAAAAAAATTCTACTATAAAGTCCAAGGTATTCCATCATCTCATATAATAACATATGCTTCTTATATAAACAAATGGGAAAGCAATTCCCCAAGTATAGCTCTAAAAGTCAGTAAAAGTTTACATTCATAGTTCAAACAGGCCAGATATGCTGCCCAGACGTTCCTTCTATGCTACTGGGTTTTCACAGGTAGTAGCTGTCAAGGTCAAGGAAAAAATTTTCTGGAGTCTGGGCTTCAAGCCAAATCTCTTTAGTTAATAACAAATTTGTAATACCATACTTCACCACAAGATTGATTGATGCCACTTAAAGCTTTTTAAGTCCAACGTTTTTATGATAGTTTTTCAAGTCTTATTTCTCTTTTAGATAAAAACAAACATCTCTAGTAAGAATAGGAACACTTTGCCACAATGAAAAACCAGAAGTCTCTTTTTTTTTAAATGGGAAACTAACATGCTACCACAAGGTAACAGTCTCATACCTTCTGTATTTGAGAACCCTTCTTGGTCCTACATCCCATAAATATCTCTAGGAAATAAAAATAATGGGATGGCAGCAACTTAGTACTTTGTTTTCCCCAACCCCTCAGTTTACATTGTAAACTAAAATTGGCAAGCAGATAAACTGGCAAGAGCTAGAGAGGTTGGAAGGAGCAACCTCACTAATTTACCTTTTGACAGTTGAGAATCTTGTACTTTCTATGTAGTTCATTTTATGACAATCATCAGGATGGTTTTTAAAAATTAATTAATTATTTGCCTAAGAAGTTTGGATACTTCTATTTTATCTTAGTGAAAGCCCCGAGACATCAGAATAAATAGATACAGAGACCCACATTAGTGGAATTAGTGGAATAAAATACTTATGTTTACTTGCTGATAAAATACACCATCCACCTCCATGAATGAAAATCATTGCTCTTTTCAAGACATCTGCCTGCTTTGTAGGAATGTAAAGACGTACTGGAACATGGTTAAATTCTGTGTCTGTTACAATAACTTTTTCATCAGATGTAGGTGCTGTATATTCAAAAATTGTGTACAAATTTAAAACATCCATATAGTGTCCAAGACCCAACTTCTCCACAATTGTGGCCTGCAAAACAAAAGAAATGTTAACATCCTTGTGCTAAGCAAAGGCTTCATAGTAATCTAAACTTCCACATCTTTTCCCACAAACCAGTGTTTCTCAATCTTGGCAAGTCTGAGACCTCAACTCTCAGAGTTCCACAGCCAGCAATTTGCTAGGGGCTCAGATACGACATCCATCAGAAGGGGATCAGGGAGAATGAAAAATCAACTGAGTGGAGTCAACAAGGATCAGAACAAGAAGACAGTTAATGAGATAATCTAGCACTCATTCCGTAAATACACAGAAAAGGACTGATATGCACTAGGCACCAGATATGGGAGAGGAAAATATCCACAAAAGCTTTGGAGAAAATTATCATGCTAGTTTTGCTTCAGAGGAAGACCTGGATCTGTTGCCCTGGAGAGGTCACCATGAGATACTCCAAGGCAGTGGTGGGATTCAACTACCTGAACATCCGGTTCTCTGTGTAGATGCAGGCCTGGGCCTCCAAGGCCTAGAACAGACTTCTGGAAGTGACATACATGCACTTCTGGTGGGCCGTTCTAGGCCTGGAGACTTCCTCCAGGCTCTGAGGCCTAGAATGGACTTCCAGAAGCAGCATGGGTTCAGCCGGTTCTCCGAACTCAACAAAATTTAGCTACCTGTTCTACCAAACTGGTGTGAACTGGCTGAATCCCACCATGCTCCCAGGACATTCTGAAAAGAATTCATGGTAATGGAGCCCATAATTTCAGATATCTGCAGATACTAGAAGGAACAAGGAAGAAACTGTAAGGGGAGAGAAAACAGGGAGGTAATAAAGTAATAAAGCCATAAAAGAGAAAAAGAAGTATTAATAGGACATAAATAATAATGGAGAATATGAGATATAAAATGAAGACCTCAATGTTCAGACAGAGTCAGAGTTAAAAGTTAAATGCTAACTATAAAAATTGTAATTATATAGAAATATAATAGGATAATGAAGGAACTAAAAATATAACTGTTCAGTGTTTCATGATCTAATGACCGCAAAGGCCCAGTAGGATGTAGATAGAAAATTAATAATTTAGTATACTGGTTTGTAATCACCTACTCTTTGTCTAAGAAATACCTAATGGTTTTTGTTGTGTAGTGATTTCGTTGTGCAGGAATGAAGACGAGGCAAGTGAGTTCAGCAATGGTCATGTTTATTTGCTTGCAGGATCTGAACTGAGGAACTGAGCTGCAGCCTGCAGCAATTTATAGCCTGACCCCTAGGCGGCAGCCAATAAGTTTAAAGCAACCCATTGCCGCCTAGGCGCAGCCAATAGCAGCACCGGAGACAGGGTGTCTGAGTTGCTGGGAGCCGTTAGCTAGCTCCAGCTTACTATGTGGAGTTACATTTAAGCCCAATACATAACACCCCCCCCCTCCTAGAACGAACAACATCATAGCAACAATAAGCAAAATAATACAAGTTACAAGATTTAACACCAGAATGAATAGGCTCCCAGTAACAGTACCAATAGACAGTTAACAACATTATAGCTTCATTATTGTTCAGTACAGTATCATAGTCAACAATTAACACAAGTACATACAACATTATAGTTCCTTTATTTTACAATATAATCTGCTAAATAAGCAGGAGGCTTGCATGACTTTGTGGAATGCCTCAGGGTTTCAGTCATTTTCTGGTCTACCAGCTTACCCACCGGGTCGGGCAGACCAGTGTCCTTTGATGCACTTGAGTCAAAAGGATTGGATGCTCTCTGGCTGGCTTCTCCAGGTTGGCCCACCCCAGAGTCAGATTGTTCAGCAGAGTTAGCACAGTGGCTGTGGAAATCAGGTTGACTTGCTCCGTCAGGGGATCCATGTTGCACTTCTGGACTCCCCTCTTCTACAAACAACTCATTGCTTGTGCTGAGAGAGTCTTGAGAGTACAAGCATGGGATGGCTTGGCTGCTAGATTGAGGACCTTGGGAGGGACTTATGATGCAGTCCTCACTTAGTGGCCATTCTGGAAACCGCTTTCTGAGTTGATCAATGTGGTGTCTGACAACTCACCCTCCCTCCAGCCCCACTTCGTAAGAGAGGGGACCAGATGATTTGGTAATTTTTCCAGGAACCCACAGATTCCCATGTTCATAGTTTCTGGCCCAAACCCCATCGCCCACTTGCAGCCCCCTCAGGGGTTTTGGTTAAGAGATTTCTGCTGCCACTCTATCTGGATGCAACCTGTCCAGTTTAGTGATCAGTCGCCTCCCCCAACGTAGTTCTGCAGGGCTTTTTCCAGTAGCAGTGCAGGGCGTAGAATGCTGGCAAAGTAAAAAATCTGCCAGTCTGTGATGCCAGTCCCCTGTTACTATGCATTTAAGTGACTCCTTTGTGGTCCTTACCATACGTTCAGCTTGACTGTTAGTGGAGGGGTGAAAGGGGGCAGACGTTGCGTGTCTGATGAGATTTGCTCTCAGGAAAGCCTGAAATTCAGCAGCAGTGAATTGGGCCCCATTGTCTGAAACTAAGACATCTGGCAACCCATGTGTGGCAAAGAGTTTTCTCAGCACCTGGCTGGTCCTAGCAGTAGTCGTGTTTGCAACTGGGATCACTTCAAGCCATTTGGAGTGACTGTCTACCACTATGAGGAAGGGCCCAGAAAAGTCTAAGTAAATTCTAGACCATGGACTGTGCATTTCCTCCCACCTGTGAACTGGAGCGTGTGGCATTTCAGGCCTTGATTGCTGGCATGTATAATATCCATGCACCTGTGCCTCAATGGCCTTGTCTAGGCCTGGCCACCAAAGGTAGCTTCTTGCTAAAGCTTTCATTCGGACAATACCTGGATGGCCTTCATGTAGTGACTGTAAAACTCTATCTCTCAGTGAAGTGGGAATTATGACCCCATAAGATGCAATCCTTGTGAGCTAATAGCTCATGTCTTCTAACAAAGTAACTCTGGAAATCAGAGCCTGGGCTTTTATCTGACCACCCTGTGTGCACCCATGAAAGCACTCTACTAAGTGTTTTATCAGTAGCTGTTTCTGCAGCTATGTCCCCAGCGTGGAGGGGAAATTCTGGCAAGTCCTGAATGGACAGAATTCTGGCCACTGGGGTCGGATCTGGTTCCATTAGTGGCAGTGGGAGTCTGTTCAGGCCATCAGCATAGCCCATTTCTTTGCCAGGTTTGTGAACCAGCTTAAACATGTAGGCTGATAGAAAAATAGACTATCTCAACATTCTTGGGGAAAGTATGTAGGGTGTTTGTTTGTCTGTTGTAAAGAGTCCCAGTAGTGGTTTGTGGTCAGTGAAGATCGTGAAGTCCCTGTCATATAAATAGTCATGGAATTTTTTAATTCCTGCTAAAATGGCCAAGGCCTCTTTGTCAATTTGAGCGTAGTTACGCTTAGCAGAGGACAGTGTCCTTGAATAAAATGCAATAGGGACTTGTGTTCCATTCTTCTCTAAATGACTCAAGACTGCCCCCACCCCATAAGGGGATGCATCACATGCTAAACAGACTAGTTTAGACTCCCTGAAATGAGTTACAGTGGATTTAACTGACAAAAGTGCCTTAAGTTCCTGGAAACTTTTCTCGTGAATGCTGGTCCATTTCCATAGAGCTTTCTTATCTAAGAGCCTGTGAAGAGGCTCTGCCAATACAGCCTTCTTAGGCAGGAAGCCATGGTAGAAATTGAGGAGGCCCAAGAATGCTTGTAGCTCTCCTTTGGATTTAGGGCTAGGTGCCATTTGAATGGCCTTCACTTTGGATTCAGCAGGGTGAATACCATTAGCATCAATGCAGAATCCCAGAAATTCAGTTGAAGAAACCCCAATACTACATTTACTCTTTTTTAATTTGAGGCCTGCTTCATGCAGCCTCTGTAGGACAGCTCTGAGCCTGCTAGCTAACACCTCTGTGGATTCTCCAGCAATAAGTACATCATCAAAATAAGGGCAAACACCCAGAATGCCTTTAAGTGTGCATTCCATGATTCCCTGGAAAATACCTGGAGCAACACTAACCATAAATTGTAATTGCTTCACTTTGAAAGACACCCTATGAGTCACAATCGTCTGGGCTGCGGCTGTGGCCTCATTGACTGGCAGTTGCTGATAGGCCTGTGCCAAATCTAACTTTGTGAAAATGGTGCCTCCTTGCAAAGATGCCAAGATGTGGTTCACCACTGGGCAGGGTATGTGTGTTGCTTAAGGGCTTTGTTAATTGTGCATTTATAGTCTGATAATTCCTCTGAGCGTTCGGCGTCCTCATGGTGGACTGTTTCTTTGCGTTGCGTCGTTTTGGCAGGCTGGATTGTTTGGACAGCACCACCGGCAGCTTCATCTGCCATGACTTCGTCTTGGGCTTCAGTGAAGGTCAGATTTGGTTTCGTAGGCCACAGACAAGCCGATCTCACAGTCGCTCTTCAATGTCAGAAAATCTACACAGGCGTGCGGCCTGCCTCAAGGCCGCAATGTATTCTGATGCTGTCTCACCGGGCTGCTGCATTTGTTGTTCAAAGGCATAACACCAAGCAATCACCGACATCTTCGGCTGGAAATGTTCTCCGAGCTTCTTTAGCTCAGCATAAGAGACTGACTCCAGCGGCGTTGGCGTGAACAGGTTTTGAGCCAGATCGAATGTTGCTGGGCCACACACAGAGAGCAGCGTAGCGGCCTTCAGTCCATCTTCTGCAACCTGGTTCACCTGGAGGTAGTTTTCGACCTGGGACAGGTACGATGGCCATCCTTCTGGTCGCTTGATGTCAAACTCTCACAGCCTTCTGACCTTGGGCATTCTTCTGGTCTTCACAGCTGGTTCCTGCATCTTCTGATCCTGCTTCTCTGATGCCCAGGGACTGATCCATTGAGCACATGGTCGCTAGCGTGTCTGGCTAGCCGACCGTAGGGGGGTGAAATGCCTTTTCCCACCAGGCGTGCGCTGCCTCTCCCCTAGTGACTTTCAGCTCCTTTGGAGAAGCAGGATCCCACCTTCATCGCCAGTGTTGTGTACTGGGTTCTGGGTTCGTTGTGCAGCAATGAAGACGAGACAAGTGAGTTCAGCAGTGATCATGTTTATTTGCTTGCAGGATCTGAACTGAGGAACTGAGGTGCAGCAATTTATAGCCTGGCCCCTAGGTGGCAGCCAATAAGTTTAAAGCAACCCATTGCCGCCTAGGGGCAGCCAATAGCAGCCCTGGAGACGGGGTGTCTGAGTTGCTGGGAACTGTTAGCTAGCTCCAGCTTACCATGTGGTGTTACACTTAAGCCCAATATATAACACCCCTCCCCTCCTAGAACAAACAACATCAGACATGTCAAACTCATGACATCATGTGACATTGCACATATTGGGATGGTTTTGCCATTGCCGGCAATGGGGTGGGCACGGTTTCTGAATGAAGCATCTGGCCCACGGGCTGGCAGTTTGACACCCCTGGTTTTGACTATTCCCCTGACAGGATATTGTTTACTAGGTGCTAACATTTGCCTCTCCTAATAATGTATTGATTGCAAATGAATGTCTCTTCTATTATAATAATAAAACCTGTTTTACTAATCCTGGCTTAGGTCAGGTTTCCACATTTAGGAATGCTGGCAGAAAACCATATGAGCTGAGATTGTGCCCCTGTGGACAAGGGGCCATTGATACTATAGCTCATGTTCTGCTACACAGCATCTTATATAAGGACTCATTTTGTAACACTTTACCTAATAAAATATCTGGGAAACACTGACCTTTTTGAAGTGCAACTACTGTTATCAGGTCAATATGAAGTAGTTTCTCTGAATGTGGCCAAATTCTGCTATGCTGTATGTAAAACAAATTCTGCTATGCTTTATGCTGTAGGCAAATTTTAATTGCCCACTGTTAATCTACCACCAATTGCAATATATTATTTTGCCTTTATTTTCATTTTTTTCAATTATTATTTTTAACGCTAATCTGCAACCATAATAAAAATTGATTGAATATTTAGGAATGCTGGCAAGCATACATAGAATATCTTGATCTCCAAGAATTATTACATTTTTATTTCATTTTTTTCCCTGAAAGGTGGCTAACGTGTGTTATCCTCACAACCCTCTGTATTAAGAGTGAGTGGCTGGCTATGACGTAACCTCCATGGGCAAGTGGGATTTTGAAATTTGTCTAAATCCACCACCTTAACTTTAGCTGACTTTTTATCTTAGAAGATAGATATATATTATAATACTAAGCCCTGGGACAATCAGACAATCAGACATAAGCAGAGCTATCCCAAGTACATGATATGTGCTTTTCCACAAAACAATCTTCTCTTTAATCATCAAGCCTTTGTGTACATTTCTCTGCACAATCTACTTAACTCTATACCACCTAGTCTCATTTTGAATTGTATCTTTCTTCCCTGCTCTGCCAAATGACTCTATTCTAGTTATTCTCCTGGCTTCCCTTTATCACTTATTTTCATAAGCAATATGGCAGGTGTTTCAGGTGAAGGAGAAATAACTTGGCCTAGTAAAGTGGCTTCAGCTTTTACTTAAAAAGCACTGACTTGGTGAGAGAAAAAAACAAATGTAGGAAAAGGTTTTGCAACTTGATAATGCAGAAGTGAGATCTCAAGAAAGAATTGTGAAAAGATGAAAGAAGTCCTGCAGGACTAATTTTTAATTTTTTTTTAATTTTAATTCCATTTATATCCCGCCCTTCTCCGAAGACTCAGGGCGGCTTACAAGCTTAGCAGTAGCCTTCATTCTATGTATATGCCTGCTTATTAGGGCTTTCACACACCCCCCCAAGCGGCATTATTACAAAGTCAGCTTATTGCCCCCAACAATCTGGGTCCTCATTTTACCTACCTCGGAAGGATGGAAGGCTGAGTCAACCTTGAGCCTGGTGGGATGCGAACCTGCACTAATTGCAGGCAGCTGGTGTAACTTAAGGAGGCATTAGCCCAATGATTATGATTAATGATTACTAATACTACATTTGCTACTATTAGATAAGGCAAAGTGTACTTTGAGTTGACCAAGGGAAGTGAATTGTTACTATGGGAATCATTATCTGACCACACTTGTAATATTACTCTATAAATTTAACTTGCCAAACGGGTAGAACATTGTGTTCTCTCCCAAGCAGTTAGATAATATTGGCTCAAATCAGAGTGACGTTTCCACTCGCTAAAAAGGTACTTGTTTTCTTTCCCTTCACAAATACCCACAGGCAGATGAAAACTGATATGCTGCAGATGCAATCCCAGCAAAGATTTTTGCACACCTCAACAGACACTCAGAAGGCTGATCATGCAGCAGCATGCAAAAAAGACTACCGGTAATCCATTTCAGTGCACTGGGTGGACCTGAAAAGCTAAAATGTCGGAACAATATATATCAAACAATGAGTGTTTACTTTAGGTTTTCTCTATTTGGAATGACTTGTGGAACCCAATAAAATGCAAGTATGGGTTTCCCTGTATGCAAGCACAAGATAAACTGGCAAAATACATTACATGCATTACCAATTAAGCATTACAATCTGGAAATGAGATCGTGAAAAAAATGCAAGAATTTACTCAATTCAGCAAACAGATACATAAGATATTGCTAAGCATATTCGTTTGTGCTTAAATTGTAAGCCGCCCTGAGTCTTCGGAGAAGGGCGGGATATAAATGGGATTAAAATAAAATAAAAATAAATAAGATGTGAAATAAGTATTTTTCTTTCTTTTTTCCCCCTAGTACTTTCTCAGAGTGCAGAGTTTGTTTGTTTTTCTTGATCAACCAAGAATTGATCCATTTAGTTACAGAAGGAATTGATCGCACAGCTGGCTTTCATGCCTAAAACAGTTCTAGAATTCAGCCTCCAGGTTTCTAATCTAGTGCCTTAATCACAAGACCAGACTGGTTCTCTTGAGTGTCTGAAATATAAATTATATTCAACATCAAAAAAGGCAGATGACTCTGAGCAGTTCTGGAAGAAAATGTTTTGTAAGAGGATAAGTTTCTAAAACATAGAAAGGAAGTTGCTCCTGTATTTATTATACATCTTTTAATATATGAGATAATTATATCCAGAAAAGGAGTATAAAAATATATAAATGCCATATCTCTTTTCCCCTCCCTCCCCCAAAAACATTCAGTGTCCGCTTCAGTATGATGAGTCTTCATTTTACATATACATGTTCTTCATACTTGGTTGTTGTTTTCTCTAGCACAACTTTCAACCTTCAAGCTTTCTCAGGTATAAGCACAGGAAATAAATGTCTCAACTTACCGCATGTTTTAGGCTTCTAAAGCTAGCATCTAAAAGCATCAGCTTCCAGGGTTCTTCCACATTCTCCGGTAAAGGCCTATAGATGTAGTAGGCTATCAGAGCTGAAGCTACTACAAAGAAAAAGAATTTTCCTCCCATCTTTTCCTCCGTCTGCTTTACTCAACTCTCGCTCTCACTGACTAATCTCAGGAGGATTGCAACACTGACAAGTCAGCTGATTCTCTTGATCTCAATAGTAAACTTAGTGTATTTTTTAAATATTCCCCAATCTTCAATTGATAAACACATTTTGCTTTGGTGATTACAGGGTGAGACAGTTCTTTATTATTAAAACTTTTTCCCCCAGGGAAACTGGTTCTATATTCAAATATTTAAGGATTGCAACACACTTGCTTCACTTTGTCCTGGAAAAATTACAGAACTGAAATTATAAGTTGAGAAGTTCCTAGAGACAAAGTAGAATTGCTGGATTTACAGAGAAGAAATCAATAGAAAAATCATATGATTCAGACTGATAAAATAAAGATGCCATCACATTGAGCAGTTTTATTGGTTACAAAAGTAATTAGTCACTGCCTTCTTCCATGCTGGTCTCTTGATTTTAATAAATAATATTTAATTTTAATTAAAAATTAATTATTAAATTTAATTAATTGTTCAAACATATTTAAGAATATGTTTTAGGATATCCTATGCATTTTGCTAGGTAAGCAGAACCAGCTAAGGGCACCTTTACTTTGGCTGAATAATAATTATTATTATAATTATGTGATTCACAGTGATATGAAATCACCACAACTAGTTTTTAGCTGATGTTGGTCTTCATTCATACTGAGTTCTTCCCAAGAACCTAGGATGTCAGTATGTATTGGCATAGTATATGCATCGATTCAAGCAAAGTGCTTTTTGCATTAAATGTACAGATTTTCTAAGTACTACCCAAGGCTTTCTGGTGTAGGGCTTAAAAAATCCACACATTGATAAACTATATCTGAGGGATATCTGAGGGAACACCTGCTGCCAGCATCAAGCTCCCTTCGTCCTGTGCGCTCCCACAGGGAGGGTCTTCTGAGGGTACTGCCGGTAAAAGATTGCCGGCGGACAATACTCAGGGGCAGGGCGTTCTCTGTGGGTGTGCCTGCCCTTTGGAACCAGCTGCCCGTAGAGCTTAGGACTGCCCCTGACCTTCGCTCATTCCGCCAGGACCTGAAGATCTGGCTCTTCGACCTTTCTGGCCTGGACTGAGAATATTAACTGGGGTTTTAATTGTATTTTAATAGTTACTGGGGTTTTTAGTTTCAAGGTTTAGTTTAATCATTTTAATTGTTTTTAATCTATGTAATTTGTTGTACTGTTTTAAAAAACCTTGTGAACCGCCCTGAGTCCTACAGGAGAAGGGCGGTATATAAGTCTAATAATAAATAAAATAAATAAATAAACTATAATTTGGTTGAATCTTGATCAACATTTTTATTACTTTGCCCAATGCCCAGTCACTCTGGGTGGTTTCCAAATTGTTTAAAGTATTATAAACAACAAAACAGCAAAGGATAAAAATGAAAGATAAAGATATCAAGAATGACAAAACCCCTGTCAGCAATTTTTAATAAAAATTAAAAAAATATTAACTTTTTAATAAAAGCATAATGAGAAAACATAAAATACAGACAAATTAAATCAGATATTTGTGGAGAGATCATTGCTGACAGCAATTTTGATGCCTTGAAAACCTGGTTATAAAGTACCTTCCCAGCTTGACAGTGACATTCTTAAGTTGCTTATTCATGCCAGCTATATTAGCAGAAAACATTTAGCTACAGTATAGTGAACTATGGTTTATTCAGTTAACCCAATGTTCAAACTAACTAAGACAACCTGTATTATTTATAACAGGACAAAGTCAGTTGGAAAGGACTGCATGCTTGTGAGTGATAATAAAACTAGAAAAAAATTCTTTACAATTTGCCCAGTCCAGTGGTTTTTTTGGAAGAGATGGGTTGCATAGTATGCTAATAGTTACTGAGTATATGTAATGAATGCAGTTTCCTGCATTTGCATAACACTAAGTCAAAAATTAACCACTAAGCTTGGATTTGCACAATATCATTCCTAATGATTCATTTTGCATATTCCTTAATTAAATAAAGTATCAGTATGCAATATTAGCATGCTTCTTTCCCAAAGAAAATTTTGAGCCTTTGACATCTCTGTATTTCATTTTAATTGTGGCTTCATAGATTAAAATTAAAAGATTGCCTTAAATTGGCAAATGAAAGGACCTTTCTTTCCAAGGAAACCCCACATACATTCATAAAAGATATCATAACCAATACAGTAAGAAAAACTGCTGATAATGATCTTATGAATTGTGGGAGTGATAGTTAAATGAAAGGGGTTATTTTTAGGCAAGGGCAGATTACTTGGTGAGAAAATGCAATAATGTTAGCAAGCTCTATTCTTTTTGGCAATGAATCATAAAGGAAAAATAAAATTAATCTGCAGTTTGGTCTTTTCCGAAGCTTGAAGGCTGCGACTGAAGTATACCACCTGATGAACCACAGAGCAATTTGAATGTATTGTACCTCCAATCTTAACATTCCCAAAACCCGCAAAGGATCAAAAGGATTTGATGCTCTTCCAGTGAGTTTTTTGGATGAAAGCCATTGATTTCAAAATGAGCACATTTGCTGTATAGCCAGCCAGATAATAAATAAAACATTAATCTTAATCTTTGCTGATGCTGTTGCCTGGTTGCTATCTCTTGATGCCAAAAAACAGTTTTATACTTATCCTTAAAAAATGGATACACCCAAAAGAATAAAACCTGTTGAAATGCACTAAGACACAAACACATATCTGCAGGTGTTGAAAGAATTTATAATGGGAAATGCTTCCTTCATACTCTAAAAACTTATTATCCCTAATTTAATAAAAAAATCTCTCTCAACCACCAAGAGGCAGCATAATATCAGAAATAACCAGTTGCCCTTAACTGAAATAAAGGCATTTTTAAAGTGTATTAATATTTCATTGAATAGTCTGTCAACAACCTTGATAGTTTTAGGTAATATATGCTAAATCCCTGAGCAGTAGCTGTGGAAAAGAAAAGAATGAAATTTGAAGATCTGCCCCCAAGTTGTATTGTAATAGGAAATCTTTAAGATAGCAGGAAGCAATCAAACACACACAAAGAGAGAGAGAGAGACTTATAGATACAATAGTTAGAGGAAAAGTAGCATTAAGATTTTGATTTGAGATTTGAAACTGAGATTGAGTTTGAATTACATTGAGATTTTATTGCCCAATTTTCTTCTAAAGCAAGGTTTTCCCTTACTTTGGGTAGCAAGGAAAACCTTGCTTTGAAAGAAAACTGGGCAATAAAATCTCAATTTTATTCAAACTCAATCTCACTTTTATTCAGTCTTAATTTTAGATGGCATATGGAGTGTTCCGAAAGACGACCAGGAGACAGTAGGCACGGTCAACTCGTTTATTTTGGGCAGAGGTCCCGGGCGAGGCACCGCCGGGAATCCCTGCTATTTATAGGGAACAGCAACATCAACAACTTTAACAGAACCAATGAACTGGTGGGGTTCTCCCGCCACGCGACGGCGTCCAATCAGAAGATGCCGGCTGAGGCAGCCTCGGCTGACAGCGGGTTGTTGCCAGGGCCAGCTGGCGGCTTTTGACAGCTCAGGCTGGTCTGCGCATGCGCGGCCTGACTGGTTTGACAGCTGTCAGTGTACTGCGCTTGCGCGGCAGTTTGACAGCTGTCAGAATTGGCAGCTTGCTGCGGCAGCCTTATGACGGCTGCCGGGATTCCCTCATGAACGTGAGGGGAACATGTTATTTAACTTTTAAATACATAACACCCCTTCCTCCCCCCCTCTGGAAGTTTTCAACTAGGCTTGGCTACGCTGGTTAATTTAATTTTAATTTATTGAGATTTATATACCGCCCTTCTCCCAAAGGGACTCAGGGCGGTTCACAGGGCATAAATATAAATAACAATACAAACATTACAAACATTAAAAAAACAATTAAATCAGTGCCCAAGTTAAAACAAGAATAAAACAAGCCAATAAAAACCCATGTACCCCCATCAGGCTAGACCCGCTAGTTCAAATAAATGGGTCTTCAACCCACGACGGAAGGATCGGAGGTCTGATGTCATCCGGAGCTCCACCGGCAGTTGGTTCCACAAAGCCGGGGCACCCACAGAGAAGGCCCTCCCCCTGGGGGCCACCAGTCGACACTCCCTGACAGGAGGCACCCTGAGGAGGCCCTCTCTGTGGGCACGCACAGGGCGGAGGGGAGTCGACGCCGGCAGCAGGTGGTCCTCGAGGTATCGCGGACCCATGCCATGTAGGGACTTAAAGATCATAACCAAAACCTTGAACCTTACCCGGAAGACAACCGGTAACCAATGCAGCTCACGGAGCAAAGGTGTAACATGGGAGTACCGGGAAACTCCCAAGACAACTCTCGCGGCCGCATTCTGTACCAGTTGGAGCCTCCGAGTAGTCTTCAAGGGAAGTCCCATGTAGAGAGCATTACAGTAGTCTAGGCGAGAGGTCACGAGCGCATGAGTAACCGTACATAAGGCCTCCCGGTCCAGATAGGGCCGCAACTGGCGCACCAGGCGAACCTGGGCAAAAGCCCCCCTAGTCACGGCCACTATGTGATCCTCCAAAGTGAGTCGTGAATCTAGGACAGACATGTCAAACACAAGGCCCGGGGGCCGGATACGGCCCGCGAAGTGGTTTCATGCGGCCCACAAAGCCATCCTGGAAAGAGTGAGGGAACGGCCCCCACTGCCTTGGCCCTGGCCCAGAGACCCTCCTCCTGCCAGAGACCCTCAGATCTGTCCCACTCCTGCCCAGGCCCCCATAGGCACCCTTGAGGCGAACAATGTAGAGCTGGCCATGCCCACCCAGTAGGCCATATGCACTCTAGCCACGCCCACCCAGGCCACACCCACCCGGCCCCCTGAGGGCAACCGCAATGCTGATGCGGCCCTCAATGAAATTGAGTTTGACACCCCTGATCTAGGAGGACTCCCAAGTTGCGAGCCCTATCCACAGGGGGTAAAAGCTCACCCCCCATAGAAAGAGATGGAACATCCCAAGTGTCCCGGGAAGATGGAATGCACAGCCACTCAGTCTTGTCAGGGTTGAGTTGAAGTCTGTTCCTCCCCATCCAGACCCGAACCGCCTCCAGGCAACGGGACATCACAGCGAGGGCATCACTGGGGTGGTTTGGGGTCGAAATAAAAAGTTGGGTATCATCAGCATATTGATGACACCCAACTCCAAAACCACGAATGATCTCACCCAGCGGTTTCATATAGATGTTGAACAGGAGAGGCGAGAGGACCGACCCCTGAGGAACTCCACAAGCGAGAGTCCTAGGGGTCGACCTCTGCCCCCCTGCCAACACCGACTGCGAGCGTCCCAGGAGATAGGAGGAGAACCACTGAAAAACCGTGCCTCCCACTCCCAATCCCCTGAGACGCTGCAGCAGGATACCATGGTCGATGGTATCGAAAGCCGCCGAGAGGTCTAATAGAACTAGGACAGAGGAATATCCCCTATCCCGAGCCCTCCAGAGATCATTCACCAGTGCGACCAATGCCGTCTCCGTGCTGTGCCCGGGCCTGAAACCCGATTGGTAAGGGTCCAGATAATCCGCTTCATCCAGGACCAGAGGGAGCTGATGCGCCACCACACTCTCAACAACCTTCGCAAGAAAGCGAAGGTTGGAGACTGGACGAAAGTTGTTCAATACAGCTGGGTCCAAGGCAGGCTTCTTGAGGAGAGGTCTCACCACCGCCTCCTTCAAGATGGTGGGGAAATAACCCTCGCTCAAAGAAGCAGATATAACCGCCTGGAGCCAGCCTCGTGTCCTCTCCCTAGCTGCATAAACCAGCCAAGAAGGGCACGGATCCAATAAACATGTGGTGGAACTCAGCTTCCCCATAATCCTGTCCACTTCATCAGGGGTCACAGAATCAAACTCCTCCCAGATAACATTGACAAGACCGCCCGTGTCCTGATCGCCAGACTCTGCCCAGCTGGAGTCCAAACCGGTCCGAATCCGAGCGATTTTATCCGACAGATGTTGACTAAACTCCTCGGCACGACCCTGCAAGGGATCCTCCCTCACCTCCTGATTAAGAAGGGAGCGAGTCACCCTAAACAAGGCGGCCGGGCGATTATCTGCGGACGCGATGAGGGTGGAGAAGTAATTACACCTCGCCTCCCTCATCGCAGCGAGATAAGACCTAATATAGGTTCTTAACCGCAATCGGTCGGGTTCAGATCGGCTGGACCTCCAGCAGCTCTCTAGACCCCGTTTCCGACGCTTCATCTCCCGGAGCTCCGCGGAGAACCATGGAGCTCGCTGGGATCTGCGCCGGGTCAGGGGCCGCAAGGGTACAACCCGGTCGAGTGCCTCAGTGGCTGCCCTTTCCCAGGCTTCCACTAAGGCATCCGCCGAGCTGTGAGCAATGGAGGCAGGTGGGGACCCCAGTGCCGCTTGGAATCTATCAGGATCCATTAGGCGTCTGGGGCGGTACCATCTAGTTGGCTCCGTACCCCCACGGCGGGGGGTGGCAAAATGGAAGACCAGCCGCAGAAGGTGATGATCGGTCCATGACAGGGGCATAATAAATGGAAAGCCCCCACCAAGATCATCCAACCACCGTCCAGATAAAAAAATCAGGTCAAGGGTGTGGCCTCTCTCATGAGTTGGCTCAGAAATTACCTGCGTCAGGTCCATGGCCGTCATGGAAGCCATGAACTCCCGAGCAAGCTCAGATGAACCTCCCAGGGATGGTAGGTTGACGTCTCCCAAAACTATAAGTTTGGGGAACTCAACCACCAACCTCGAGAGGATATCGAGCAGCTCGGGCAGGGCTGCCGCTACGCGACTAGGCAAAATGTACACGAGCAGCAAGCCCAACTGCGCCCCAGAGCCAAATCTCATAGAGACTCACACCCGACTATCTGAGGAACGGTGGTCTCCCGCGGACATAAGGTCTCCCTAACAATCACCGCCACACCCCCACCCCTACCCTGAGCTCGAGGCTGGTGTAGCACCCGGAAGCCTGGTGGGCAAAGGTCAACCAAAGGGACCCCACCCTCTGGGCCCAACGAATGGGCTGCCGGCCCATTCGTAGTCGGCTAGGTAAGAGGGAGTCCTTCGTGGTCTGGTGGAGCGGTGAAGATTTGCGCTGGGCTGGTCCTCCCTTCCCCCGGCGGGGGGAGATTCAGGGTTTGGAGTTCCAGAGCTGTCGGGGACATCATGGTCGTGCGGCGCTGGGCTCGGTGGCAAGTGTGGTGTGGATGGTGATTAGCGGTGTGGATGGGGCAATTGTCGTACTTGGGGGTGTTTGGGGAGTGCGGTTTTGCGGCACTCTGAGTCTTAGTTGGTCGGCGTGACGTTTGACGAGCCTTCCGTCCCCTAAGTTGATCTGGTAGGAGACTGGGCCGGTCTGGTTTGAGATCACGCCCTGTAGCCATTTGTCCCCGGCCCCGAAGTTCTTTGCCCAGATGCGCTGGCCGGGAGGGAAGGTTTTGACTGGTAGTGTGTGTTGTGATTCCGCGGCCCCAACGGAGTTCGGCCAGTGACTTGCCGGTGGTGGAGCAGGCAGTGAAAATTGTGAAGGGGCGACCGTACAGGTAGTCATGAAATTTCTTCACTCCTGCTACTAATGCTAGGGCCTCCTTATCTATTTGCGCGTAGTTGCGCTCGGCTCTGGATAGGGTCCTGGAGTAATAAGCGATGGGGGATTGTGTTCCATCGCTGTGAAGGTGGCTGAGGACTGCGCCTATGCCGTAGGGAGAGGCGTCGCATGCGACGCAGAGGGGCATTCTCTCCCTGTAATGGGTGACTGTGGACTTGCTGGACAAGAGCTGTTTACGTTTGTTAAAACTGTCATCACGGGACTGGGTCCAAAGCCACGGGGCTCCTTTATCAAGCAGCCTGTGCAGAGGTTCTGCTATGGTTGCCTTGTGGGGGAGGAAAGCATGATAAAAATTTAGGAGTCCTAAGAAGGCTTGGAGTTCCGCCTTATTTTTGGGGGGTGGGGCTGCCCTGATGGCTTGGACTTTGGAATCCGTGGGGTGGATTCCCTTAGCATCGATCTTGTAGCCCAAGAATTCTGTGGTGGGTACTCCGATGGAGCATTTCTCCTTTTTTAGTTTGAGGCCGGCAGTGCAGAATCTTTGTAGCACCTCCCGCAGCCTGTCAGCTAGTATTTCCTCGGATTCCCCCGCGATGAGCACGTCATCGAAATAGGGGCAGACCCCTGGGATTCCCTTAAGGGTTCTTTCCATGGCTTCCTGGAATATTCCTGGTGCCACAGCGATCCCGAATTGCAGGCGGTTCACTTTGAATGCTCCGCGGTGGGTAACTATGGTCTGGGCATCGGCTGTTTGTTCAGAGACTGGCAGTTGCAGAAATGCATGGGCCAAGTCGAGTTTTGCAAAAATAGTTCCTGCCTGAATGGAGGAGAGCACGTCCCTGACAGCTGGGACTGGGTAGGCGTGGGGATTTAAAGCATGGTTCAGGGTGGCTTTATAGTCCGCGCAGAGGCGGACTTCCCCATTTGGCTTGACAGGGGTGACTATGGGGGTCTCCCAAGTACCCCCTTCAGTGGGTTCTATGACGCCTAACCCTATTAGCCTATCGAGCTCGGCTTCAATTTTTGATTTGAGGGCGAAGGGGACCCTCCTTGCCTTGATTCTTATAGGCAGGACTTCTGGGTTTAGTTTTAAGTCTATGGGGGGGCCATTGTATTTCCCTAGGGTCCCGTCAAATACGTCTGCGTACTGGTGGCAGACGGCTTCAAGTTGACGGGACTGAGAGTGGTTGATGCCAATGATTTTTATTCCCAAAGGTTCGAACCAGTCGAGGCCAATGAGACTGGCTCGTTTGCCTGTTGCAATTTGGGCTGTGAGTTCACCCTGAAATTGCTGGTAGTTAATTGAGAGTTTGGTTTCTCCTTTTAATTTGATCGGGGCGCCCTGGAAATCGGCCAAAAGAATTTTTGAGGGGGTAAGGGAGAACCTGCATCCGCATTGATGCGCGATTCCTTGCAGGGTGTCCCAGGATAAGATGGAGACCGAGGACCCTGAGTCCACCTCCATCTCACAAGGGATTCCCTGTATGTGGATTTGAATTTTAACCTTAGGGCGGATATAGCTGGTGGTTAAGGGCCCCTGGTCCGTGCTGGTGGTCATGACAGATGACCGGGGGGTTCCCTAGGTGGTTTGGGGGGGGATATTACCTTCCGGGCGACTTCCAGATCATGGAGGGTCTCGCGGTTCGTGCTGCGGCAGGCGGAGCGGATGTGACCGGTTTTGCCGCAGCCGTGGCACTTGGCATTGCGGAATTTGCAAGATGCCCTGGCGTGGTTGCCACCACAGCTGGCGCACTTGGGGCGATTGGCAGGATCTTTGGGGCCTCCGGCCGGCCGGTCAGGTCTTCTGTCGCCTTCACGGCGAGCTTGGGGATTGGCAGGTTTTGGACGGATGGCGTCCACTTCGCTTCTTTGTTCGGTTGCTCCTGGATCGGGATTTCTAGGGTAGTCCTGATGGACTGACCCGCTGAAGGGGTTTCCTCGTAAGCCATGATTTCGATAGTCAGCTCGGCGAGGTCCATCGTCGGCTTGGTGACTAGCTTCTTCTGAAGTTTCTGATTTTGAAGACCGACGATGACCTGGTCCCTGATGCGGTCTTCGAGGTCTGGAAAACGGCAGCGTCTGGCCGCCTGGCGGACGTCGTGATAAAAGATTTGGCTGACTCGCCTGGTCGTTGGAACTGGCGGGCGAAATTCAATCGCCAGTACAGTTCGGACTGTCTTGGCGAGAAATGGCGGTTGAGGCGGTCGACTAGCTCGGCATAGGGCATGGCGGCCACCGGATCCGGGCTGCAGAGTCCTACGGCGACATCGTAGACCGCAGGGCCGCTGAGGCAGAGGAGCGCCGTGGCTTTGGGGCGATCCTCGATGATGTTATTGACGAGGAGGTACCCCTCAACTTGCCCGAGATGCGATTCCCAGCCCTCTGGCTGGGAAACGTCGAACTCTCTGACGTGCCCAAGGTTGGCCATACTGTCCGGTCCGCGGGTCTGCTTGTGGGTAGCGGAGATGGAGGGCTCTCCCTATCCAGCGAGTGACTTCAGCGGTGTCAGTTGGTGGGATGGCTTCCCTCCTTCACTCGTGGCTTCAGCTAGTGACTTCAGCTTAACAAGCAGACCCGTATCCCACCTTCGTCGCCAGGTGGAGTGTTCCAAAAGACGACCAGGAGACAGCAGGCACGTCAACTCATTTATTTTGGGCAGAGGTCCCGGGCGAGGCACCGCCGGGAATCCCTGCTATTTATAGGGAACAGCAACATCAACAACTTTAACAGAACCAATGAACTGGCAGGGTTCTCCCGCCACGCGACGGCGTCCAATCAGAAGATGCCGGCTGAGGCAGCCTCGGCTGACAGCGGGTTGTTGCCGGGGCCAGCTGGTGGCTTTTGACAGCTCCGGCTGGTCTGCGCATGTGCGGCCTGACTGGTTTGACAGCTGTCAGTGTACTGCGCCTGCGTGTCAGTTTGACAGCTGTCAGAATTGGCCGGTTTGACAGCTGTCAGTGTCCTGCGCTTGCGTGGCAGTTTGACAGCTGTCAGAATTAGCGGCTTGCTGCGGCAGCCTTATGACGGCTGCCGGGATTCCCTCATGAACGTGAGGGGAACATGTTATTTAACTTTTAAATATATAACAGCATACATTATTGCACTTCTTTTCTTTTGAGTCTAGTGTCTGTCAGTTTTCTTCTATGCTATCATATGTTAGTTCTTAATAAAGGCTAGAATTATAGATAATCCTCATTTAATGATCACTTCTTCAGCAACACTTTGAATTTACAACAGCGCTGAATGTGTAGTACTTACGACTGGTCCTAAAGTTCTGTCTGTTCCAGCAACCCCATGGTGATAATTGCTATTTGTAACCTTCCTTCCTTCCCATAAGCAAAGCCAATAAGTCCCTTGCACTCTGCCCAGCTATGGGAGACTTTCCTAGCTCTCCCCGCTATGACTTGGCACTTGAAATCTGACAACGTATCAGAGCGCCTAGATCTCTAGATTGACTACCAGACACTCCTGCGTTTCTCAGCAAAAAAGGCCAGGGGTTTTAACTTTCTTTTGACCTTGCTCCTAAGAATAAGCAAACTCACTGTTTCAGGAGTGGGGTATTTATTTTTTATCTCATCTTTCTTTAATGCTTTATAAGTACCTTCACAGTCTCTTGGTTTCTGGACCTGGATCTTAACCATTACATCAAACCTCCCAAAAAGCCTAAAATATTCATTTCCCTTCCATATCCAAGACAGCACAAACCACCACCAGTTCAGAGGATTTACTTCTGTAAACTCTGGACTCTAAGGAACAGCATAGCTCAGAAAAAGTTGTGATAGGATGTCTGTAATGTAGTGGGTCCGACGCAAGGAAGAGACGCCAGCCGGAGTACGTGTTCAGCTCTTTATTGTGGGGGGTGCGTACTGGAGAACAAGGGCTACCTGGACTCCTTATATACCTGGCCCAGTAGGCGGCCAGCCAATGGGGTTGGCCCTAGGTTTCCCGCCGATACTAGGTTTCCTGCCAAAACCGTCCAGGCCAACACCCCCTAGTGGCTGTTGCTATGCAGATGCCTGCAACTGGATACATAACAATGTCTAACAAATCCTCTGAACATGGACATGAAAGCACAACCATTCCAGAAGGAAGCAAAGCTGTTACAGAGAAAGGAAGGGGGGTGGGAGAAACTAAGAAAGAAACTTGGAATAATCCCACATATTAATTACAATGGGGATTAACTGAGCTGGATTAATTTTGGCAGGCTTTCAAAATTCTGTTACCTTACACTACCACCAATAAAGACAAGATTATGTTACTGTAACCCTGTAAAAATAATTTTAGTATTCATACCTTTGGTTTCCAAGACTTTTCTATCTTAAAGGATTGACTTCAGTCTTGCAAATCTGAAAGCACACACACACACATTGCCTTTATCTATAAAAGAATAAGGGAGTCTGCAATATTTTCTCAAATTACCTTTTTGCTTCAAACTTGGATTTCTTGTATCTGTCTTGGTTTTGACTGTTCCTCTTACTCCCCAAGTTTATTCTCAACTCCCAGTACACTAGCTGACATTGGAATAGTTCATTCTGGGTCTCATTTAATCATTTAATCCAGCTATCCAGGATGACCCACAAAACCATCTCTATACTGGTAATCCTCAATTTACGACCGTAATTGAGACCAGAATTATGGTTGTAATTCATGGCAGTCATTTAGAGGATCATCACATGACTGACCTGATTTTATTATACTGTATTTTTTGCTGTGGTCATTAAGCAAATCACCATGGTTGTTAAGTGAATGCTATGGTTATTAAGGAAATCTTTTTGTCTGCAATGTGCAGTTTTTGTTTTTGAAATAAACACTAATTTCAGCAAAAAACACTGTTAATCATGATCACGTGGCCTGGGATGCTATGAATGACGATAAATACAGAGTGGTTGCCAAGCACCCAAAATAAGATCATGTGACTGTGAGGATGGGCAGCTGTCAGAATTTCAGATTTGAATGGTAAGTAAATTTAATAAATAAGTGAATAAATACCGGTAAGAAGCAAGGGAATAATAATTGAAGTGAGCTACATGTGGACCTCCTGAAATTATTAAACTCTAACTTCAGCTATTGCCAATATGGCCAAAAGTAAAGATAATGATCTTTGTTGCAATAACCTTCAAAGAACCACATCTGACATAAAGGCTATTTAGTACAGGGTAGTCCTCAGCTTACAAACTCAATTGAGCCCAAAATTTCTGTTGCTAAGTGATATTTGTTACGTGAATTTTGTCCCATTTTATGACCTTTCTTGCCACAGCTGATAAGTGAATCACTGAAGTTGTTAAGTTAGTAAGTTCTTGTGAATCTGGCTTCCCCATTGACTTTGCTTGTCAGAAGATCACAAAAGGTGATCACATGACTCTGGGACACTGCAACCCTCATAAATATGAACCAGTTGCCAAGTGTCTGAATTTTGATCATGTGACCATGGGGATGGTGGAACGGTCTTAAATCACTTTTTCAGTGCCGTCGTAACTTCAAGCAGTCATTAAATGAATTGTTGTAAGTTGAGAACTTTCTGTATATAAATGCTTATATTACAAATAATCATTCATTTTGCAATTTTCCATCTGACACATGACTTCCGGATAAAATGGAAATTAGTAAGATAGCCAAATAAGAGTACAGATGTAGTAGTTTCCACACTTTCTGTTTCAATCTATATTCCTGCTATGGTAATCTTCAGATAGATTGGAGTACAAAGTGCATTTCCTTTAATAGGAATTGGAACTGGCCTATGGTTGGGAATAATCAAATATCCCATGATCTCCTAGTTGCTCATACAATTTTATCATGAGATAAACTTTTAATTTTTCATTATTAAATAAGAGACAGACATAAAATAACACTCAAATAAAGAACCAACAACAAAAGCAAACATGCGATTTCTGCTTCAATTTAAGAACTGTAATAGAGTTCTGTTAGGTTAGAGTATAAAATTATTCTTAAAGATCAGTATTTATCTATCTCTACCACAAACCTGGAACAAATTATGCCATGGGGTCAATGTGTTACTCTAATTTCAATCAAATGAAAAGATGTGGCTTTCACAAGAGTTTCTGTTATAAAGCCATTCTGGATCCCAATCCTCCATCTGTTTTTCATTATTGAATTAGGAGCTATATAAATGGAAACAAATGTCCTTCCCAGTGCTGTCCTCAGTTTCTTTCTGCAAACAACAATATGTTGCAGAACTAAATAAGAATTCAGTTAGCATGTGGCATTTCTTCATGTAAAGCCTACGCCATTATGTAAGTTGTTTGCGCATGCCGAATTATGAGCACAAAGGCCTTAGGGCAATTCAAAGGTTTTTAAGAACTAGGTTAAATAAACTAGTATTTAATACTATCATTGAGAGTCTCTTCTTATTTTATTAAGCCATTCGCCTTGCTCCCTACCCCTATCCCACCCCCGCTTCCAGGCTTCTGAGATATACTTCTAAAATATGAATAATAAGTCTTGGACAGTCAAGTGATAAAAAAGATAGCTTAGCTATTTTCCTACTCAGCTCTATGCAAGGTATTTATTGTGTTTTAAGTGTGAAGCTTCAATTTGTTTGAAATGTTACTACTATTGTACCAGCCAGTGTTGAAAATAAAATATAAGCTGAAATATAAAGGAAACCTTAAAAACATTTTTCAGACTTCGCTGAAGTCATTTGTGAAAAAAAGATGCATCTTCAGCCCAATTCATGTAATAGTTTTGAGGAAACAGTTGTAATAAATTATAATCAAAGTACTGACACTAAGATTAGCCAGTTTTTAAAGAAGAATCTTATAAATATTGGCAACTTTTTGAATTTATGATCTATGAAAGCTTTGTTCTGTGTTAAGTCCGAGCAAGCTATATTTCAAGAAATGAGGCCTAATAAAATATAACTAATTTGCTTCAAGGAAATTTAAGGATAAAATATGCATATAATCATATTCCTTCAAGAAGAATGACTTCCAATTACATAGGACATTAAAGGCACGTCTGAGGATTGAAGAAATGGCAAGCAAGATAAATGTATTCTATCAAATGGGCTGACATTTCTGGGATTCACATCCCATGTATTTAAAAGACATATACACTATTATAAATCTATAATCTCCTTAAATTCCCAGCCAGAAATAATTAAGTTTGAATGAAGCATATTTTGTTCTTTGACAGGCTTATCACAATTAACAACCACACAGCAGATAGATGCCATAGGATCATCATGCTGGAATAGTTTCATTGATTGACTATAAATATAAAATATTTTTAAAAATGACTTACTAAAATGCACATTTTTCTTCTAAAGTGTAGTTTTCAATAAAATATTTGTATGCAGGATATAGAATTTAATTTCTCATTAGTATGGTTCAACTTTTCCATTTCCATGTTTTATCTAAGGGGGAAAAACATGTCTAAATAATGGATGAAACTTGCCGTAGTGAATATTATTTCTTCCATCACAAAACCTATTTTTTATTGTCCCAGACTATGAAAAATTCAGTGAAATATGAAAACATGAACAATTACACACCACATTAGGAATGAAGAATAGATTCCTTGTTCTGATATATACCCCCTGCCTCCAATAAGCAATGAGAATTTCACTGCAGTTTCATGAAATAAAGCAGGTGGGGCAAATACTTTATTTAATAGAAAGCTATAAGATTATAATTGTACAGATCCTACTCACTTTATTTTCTCTTGTATCAGCAGATAGAAATTAAGGCTATGAAATGCTTTGTTGAGATTCAGATGACATGCAGTGGCAGCCTTTATTTGAGTGGAAGATTCTAGTAATAGATGCTCATACCCTTATCTTGCAGTTTGACTGTTACAATCTAGTTTGCATGCCCCTGAAAGGTGGGACATAGAAACAATTCAGAAGCTTCAACAAATAAAATAAAATAAAATAAAATAATAAAATTAAAATAAAATAAAATAAAATAATAAAATAAAATAATAAAATAAAATATAAAATAAAATAAAATAAAATAAAATAAAATAAAATAAAATAAAATAAAATAAAATAAAATAAAATAAAATATAGCTTCCCATCTTCTGACAGGTGAGACTCGTTACGACAAGATAATCTTGAAGTAACACTCTTCCACATTATCTCAAATAGATTTTTAACCAACTAGTCACATCTAGTCATACCAATATTAATCTCAGATTTAAAAATTAAGAACATTAACCTCTGCCAGTAAAGAAATCTTTTAAAGTGTCTGTGTGTATGCGGTTGAATCCATATAAAATCAATTCTTTAAAAATATCCATGGAAACTTTGGAACCCACAGGAAATATATTAGACTTATTCCAAGAAAAGAATGGTCTGAAAATTTATTGGTGTTGCACAGGTCCATACATTTTAGTAAAGAACATGGTTACTGATGAATAAGGCATAAAGTATCAACAGAATCTAATAATGATTTGTATTCCACTCAGCCAGCAAACCACAAATCATATGCTGATGATGATCCATCCTAACTTCAATCAATCCTCACGCTTCCTGAGTTTCATTTTGCAGAGAATTTGGGGATGGACAGAAATTAGCAGGATCCTCCCATGTAGTAGATGCTTAAATGTATTCCATATGAATTCTTTAATCTTGAAAGGAGATTTTGTCCATAGGGCCAAATCAAGTATTTAACGCCCTACACCAGTGGTGCCAAACTGCTGGCACATGGGGCGGATGCATCATGGTGAAACTGTGCTCACTCCATTGCTGGCAATGGAAAAAAAGTTGTGATATGTCGCAACATGTCATGTGTAGCGAGTTTGACACCCCTGCCCTACACCATATTTCCAGGTGAATCTGTCTATATTTGCCTGAAAAAGAGCTAAAACCTATACAAATTTTGGCATTGGTGAAATGAGAAAGAGAAGAATAAGAGAAAGGAAGAGAGAGAATGAGAGAGCAAACATTTGTTTCAATCTGGCCTTGGGTTACTTTCAACAGTCTTGGTTTCACTATTATTATTGGCTTTTATGGAAAAATATTTCTCATGAAGTCATTAATTACCCATAACTGGTTTTACTGATTTCTTCCAGCTCTCATCCCATTCATATCAGCACACAAAGAATCCTGTGCTTATTCTTGGACTAGAAATGTATCACAAGGGTACCTCATAAGATATATTGTAATCGTCAAGAGGAAAAAATCATCAGATGATTTAAGCAATTTTTTTTAATTGTAATCATTTTTCTGGAAAGGAAACAAACAAGCAAAATACAGATAGGGAATATCAACAAGATCAGAGAAGTACAATTTATTGTCTGCTGAGATTGCAACTCTTTTCCAAATGATGTTAGTCACAGATACTGCAATTGACCCCCCACTGAAACATGTTTACAAGTAAATTCAGCTGTGTGCCATACCAAAACATCTTGCACAGCAAATCTCCATATTGACAAAAATTTCATCTGCTAGAATTGCAGGAGACCACACTGCTTGGATCCACACATATACTATGATATATAATATATTAAGGGACACGGTGGCTCAGTGGGTTAGGACGCTGAGCTTGTTGATCTGAAGGTTGGCAGTTTGGCGGGTCGAATCCCGAGTGCCACGTAACAGAGTGAGCACCTGTTACTTGTCCCAGCTTCTGCCAACCTAGCAGTTCAAAAGCATGTAAAAATGCAAGTAGAAAAATAGGGACCACTACGGTGGGAAGGTAACAGTGTTCCGTGCGCCTTTGGCATCTAGTCATGCTGGCCACATGACCACGGAGACGTCCTCGGACAAGTGCTGGCTCTTCGGCTTTGAAACAAAGATGAGCAAAGATGGAAACAACTAGCACACATGTGCGGGGGAACCTTTACCTTTACTTTACAGTACATTATGACATCCTGGGTTCTTGGAAAAACTGGATGTGTATAAAAGCCAACACCAATTAAAGGGCTGGCAGCTGTGATTTCACATTGTTGTGAACAGATAATAATAATAATTTGACCTCCACTGAGGCATTATCTTATGGGCCTTCTATGCTGTGAGGAAGATAAAATCTGCACGCTAAGATTAGATGCAAGAAAGCTATAACAGATGGAAGAAAATAAGCTAAACAAGAAGACCAAAGAATACCTAAAGCTGAGATAGCCTGGCACTCATTGGCAAGGAGTTTAACAACATACTGCAAGGATGAGAAACTGAAGATTGGTAAAAATCTACAAAATCTACCTGATAAGGAAAGATCCAAGAAAAGTCACAGTACTAGGCAACTAGAGGCCAATTACTTGCTTATTTACTTATTTGCTTAGTGTGGCAACTGATGTTAGTGATTACAGTTGAAAACAAGTTCTTCATCCGTACAGTGAATGTTGACAAACTCTACATACCAATGAATATAGATGAGCATGGAATGTTGCAAGTACACCAGACAGCTGAAAAAAGAAAATAGGGCTTTGGAGGAATATCCGAAGATGCACTGCAGCTGGTATACCATGAAGGCTTACTTTCACATTGCTGTGTATATAATAATTTATTTAATTTATATGCTGCCCCACTTCTAGTGACTCTTCGCGATGAAAAATATGAAACCTACTAAATATATTATCATTCAGTAGTATTTAGTGACAGCTAATTTGACTGGAACAGTGAACATAATCATTATGTGTATCTTTCACTGAAAATCCATTTCAATTTTAGGAAGTGTCAGCTCTTTATGTAGAAAATTAATTTTGCTAAACATGATAAACTTCTTCCTCAAGCACATGCTATTCACTGAAGCTGTTTAAGAACAAAATTAACTTTGTTTGTCGCAATGGATTTGAGATAATTTAATCAACGCTGAGCTTGTCGATCAGAAGGTCGGCAGTTTGGCGGTTCGAATCCCGAGTGCCGCGTAACAGAGTGAGCGCCTGTTACTCGTCCCAGCTTCTACCAACCTAGCAGTTCGAAAGCACGTAAAAATGCAAGTACAAAAATAGGGACCACTACGGTGTGAAGGTAACAGCGTTCCGTGCGCCTTTGGCGTCTAGTCATGCCGGCCACATGACCACGGAGACGTCCTCGGACAAGCGCTGGCTCTTCGGCTTTGAAACAGAGATGAGCACCGGCCCCTAGAGTCGGAAACGACTAGCATGCATGTGCGGGGGAACCTTTACCTTTACCTTTAGACTACCAAAAATTCTTAACTGATCTCAGTAGAAACAAAAAGGACTATTTGTTACAAACTTTATTAAACATACAGTTCACATTGGATACCATATACAAAAGCTATGACTCCATGAAGTCAATAAATTAGACTTACCATAGTTCAAGTTGACAGGTTCAGCCCCAAAAGTGAATGGGGCAACATTTTTTTTTCTTTAAGGCCTTGTTCTCTAGCCTATCTTACTCTTTTTCCAATGCCATTTTTTAAAATACTAACTTATTTTTACAAAGCAGGTTGTGAGGAAGGGATATAACTTTTAACAGAGTAATTACTTGCAAAGAACCACTGAAATTTAACTAAGAACCAGTCCATTTTCACTCTATACTACACACTTGTAGATTAGTGTGAATAGTGTTGCAATAGAGTCAACTTCGATTGCTTCAGGTTCTTGATGCTGTCCAGGAAATGTTATGTAAGGGTTGGTTCTATTATTCTTAATGTGTGCAAATCTGCTCAGTTGAATTAAGATGAATTTGGATCATGTAGAAATTCCTGTTTCTATTGTAACAATTTCTCAAAGACTTAGGAACTTTGATTAAAACCAAATGTTTATTGGTAGAACTATTTTTTAAAAATTAAAAGTTTGAATGAAACTTCTAATTAACAAAATAACTTTATGATTCTGGAACTGAATATTTGCTATACAGACAGAAATCTGAAAAATAAATCAAGTCCTTTGATGTATTCCATCCTGTTACAGAGAATTTGGCTCTAAATCTGAAGATGTTGTGTTGACGTGTTATGTTAGTAAAGAATATTATCCCAAACTAGATGGTGGTACCCAATTATAGACCTCAGCTTATGATCCTTAAAACACAAGGCTTTATACAGAAGTTATTTAACTTAAGTTCAAACTATCTGAACCTATCACAAACGTAGCAGTTGAGTAAATTCAAAAGACAAAACTGATGTGGTACTTAATATCCTTCTTTCTCCTCTTCTATGCTTCCTTCCATTCAAGTATGGCTTACATGGGAATTTCTTAAATTAAGACGACCTAATGGAAGCCTCTTTAGATAGCCTCATCAAAGGAGTGAGGTGGGCTCTGCACAAAATATTATTTTCTATAGCTACCCCCATATAGGATGTTCTCTCCCCAGAGAGACTCAAGTGAGACCTCCATTAGCATAATTTTGATACCAGGCAAGACGCTTTTTGTTTTCCCAAGACTTTGAACTGATTTTTTTTTTAAATTGTCCTTTTCTTATTTTTTAAATTTTTAGTTTTTTTGAGTGACTGCCATGCTGGTGCCTAATTTAAGTGGTGAATTTATTTTGAATTTTATCATATATGTTTTTATTCAGACTGAATAAGCTAAGCTGAAGTTTTAAAAAATTAAATTTCTTTAATACAGCTCTTTCCACCAGCATACAAGAAAAGATTTCTCCACTGAGAAACCTAATTTGAATGAAGGAAAATTACCTTCCCCTGAAATGATTCAGCCTTGTTTCAGGGCTTGATTTCTGGAATCCATCTGGAGCAATAATTCTGATAAAACAGCATCCAAAATAAATATATACTGAATACGCCGAGGGACCCTGGTGGCACTGAGCCTATTACTCATCAGCACATTGCTTGTAAAAAAATCCAGAAAAGAATATTTGTCCTTGGTTGACCTAAATAAAATCTTTCTTTTTCCCCCCAATGACACATTTTAACAAGGAGTCTTTCTGGTTTAAATGTAACTGTCACATCTGTGTGGAAGACTAGTTACTGTTGTCAATGGTACCAGCATATTCTTTGAAGAACATAAAAGATGAAAAAAGAAAAAAAAGCAGAATGGTTTGGAAACCTCATAATCATTTGTGGAATGAAGCTCTTTGCCAAACATGTCACTTTTCTTCAATGAAATTTCAAGAGATGGCTTTGCACTTCTAGGTTATAAGAGGTCCAAGAAAAAAAAACAAGAATCCGCTTTTTTTTTCAGATGAAACCTCCATGGCATTCTATGCTTCAGTTAAATCCCCAGAGGGAATTCACTAATTCTACCAGGCTTTTCACACCAGGAAGTATGGACAATCATGGATGTGTGATGGGAAACCATATAACAGAAAAAGCAATTCCTGCACACTGTACACCCTTTTGTAATTCACAATAATACAGTCTTTTTATAGCCAATAATTTGAGCATATACTTTTATGGTATAAAATAACCCACACAATATTATTCTCAGGTTATGCATGATAGGAATGAGTAAACCTATGATTTTCTCTTTCCCAATTCAATTTTTAAAAATAAAAAAGTCATCACATTTGTGGAAATAAAATGTAAATGTAGGTTGAGAGTTCAGTCCTAGGTAGCAAAGAAAAAAATATCTGCTATGAACTCTGTGGCATCAGGAAGGGCATCTGGCCAGTAAACTTTCAGCTCCATCCAGTCACCCTCTAAGGTAAAGGTAAAGGTTCCCCCGCACATGCGTGCTAGTCGTTTCCGACTCTAGGGCCCGGTGCTCATCTCCGTTTCAAAGCCAAACAGCCAGCGTTTTTCTAAGGACGTCTCCGTGGTCATGTGGCCGGCATGACTAGACGCCAAAGGCGCATGGAACGCCGTTACCTTCCCACTGTAGTGTTCCCTATTTTTCTACTTGCATTTTTTACATGCTTTTGAACTGCTAGGTTGGCAGAAGCTGGGACGAGTAACAGGAGCTCACTGTTACGCAGCACTCAGGATTTGACCCACCAAACTGCCAACCTTCTGATCGACAAGCTCAGCGTCCTAACCCACTGAGCCACCACGTCCCTGACTTTACCCCAAATTAAGTGATTACAGGGTCTAAAAAGGGAGTATGTATGTAGACTTCTATATCCTAATATACCAATAATTTCTCTCCCTACCAGAATAAAAAAGTAGAATTTATGTATATAGATGCATTGTAGTCTAGGTACTCTCTCTTAACTCATTTGTGCACTGGCCTTTAAAAGAACTTTGCATCATTATTCCAAAAGTCAATGAAAGTATGCCTTGTTTTTAGGTATAAACCATAATTATGCAAGTCATATAATATCAAAGCAATGTCATATTCTTTAAATTATAAACATCTGCTAACTTTGCAATTCTTAAGGATCAAAAAGAACATGTTTATGTATGTTGCATACAGATTATATTAATACAGAATCTTTTGTGGCCCTATTTGATCTTTCCATAAATTTGAAATGACTTATTTCATTTTAATGGAAAATAATGTAATTTAATGGGAAATAACTCTAAGGTTAATGCTAATTTCCTGATAATCTTTTTTGCTTCAATGATGTGCCTACCAAGCTCAGCCTATAGTTATGCAATTATTAATTCTTACTACAGTAAAGAACATTGCCACATGATGCAAAAGTAGAAGTTGATTCAAATAAAACAACTTAAAGCCATCAACACTTTTCTGCCACTACAGATGAGTGGATTGATTTTTAAGGATGTTCCAGCTATTTTGAGGAAAATATAAAAGAACTACATCGTGAAAGGTCCAGAAAAAGCCACACAGGTAGATAGTCCTCCGAGTGTATGATCATTACTTATACTGACTAGATAATTCATGCCCTCCAATGACCCTGACCTGAAGTAACCTCCCCATCACAAGCCTCTCTCTGATGACTCACCCCTGACCCATCACAAGACCTTCGTTTGACACACCCACACCTGAAGCCCTTATAAACAGAAGAGCACTGACACAAACATCCCCTAAATGCCGCTGAAGATGTTACCTAGCCTGGTAACAAAACATTTGGAAATAAAGCCACAAGCTCAGAGAATGAATCTTCACCCTCAACTATCTAGGATAGTCCCAAACAACTGGGTTATCTTTGGCAGATAGTGCTGTCAGATAACTCACCTTCATTCACAGATTACACAAGGAATCATTTTCATTCAAAACCAAGAAACCCTGGGACCCTTTCGGTTATCATTTGAGAGGCAGGTAGTCACTCTGATGTGACAATAAACATTAAATTTTAGGCTGACCATATTTTTTATCCCAATTTTGGACAGTCCCATGGTCATCTAAAAAGAATGAAAATCATAAATAGTGAAATAATTGCAGTTTCAAAAAACCTTCAATAATAACTCAACATTTATTTACTAAATAAATAAGCAGAAATGCCACAAGTGGACAAAAAAAGTGGGAGTGAGAATGACTTCCAACTGTCCCTTGCAGCGAGATGGCTGACAAAAAATTAATAATAAATAAACTTTCTGCCAACTTTCCCATTGATTTTGCTTGTGAAAAGCTGTCAGGGAACATTGGAAATCACTATCACTTTACCATGGGGAATTCTACAACTTTGTGAATAAAAGTGGTCTAAACATTATAAAAAATTCAGTTCCACAGGAATAATGGATCCTGAATATTTTACAAACACTTTAAGTTAGTGGACTTTAGATACATTGATTAAAAAAATTGTTGCAGTATAATGAACTTTCGGGCTAACTTAAGAGTATATACAGCAGATGAAATACAATGAGAGATTTACTAGTATCTAGATATCTTTATGCAGCCTTTTAGGAAACAAAGTCCCTTCTAAGTGATTCATAGAATAAAAGTATTTCATATTCAACACCAAGATTAATAAAAAAAATCAGTTGCAGTAATAAAATAGGCATTCTACCCTAAAATATCAAAAATTAAATAAGAAGCCACAGAAAATACATAATTCTTGAGATATTTACATTGGATTTACAAAGTTGCATTGCTAAAACTCCAGAAAGTAAAGAGAAGTCTATCTAGCTCACACCTACAAAAACAGCTTTTCACAAAGGAACGCAAATAAAAGCATCCATTTCACAGAGCTGAAGAAGCAGAGCTGAAGAAGGTTCTTGGATGAGAAGCAAAATGTCTTCAAAGAAAAACAAGAAAGTCCAGTTGCCTCTTGAAAAAGCACCTTCTGGTCTGACAAAATTTATATGCAATTTATGTTTAGTATTCTAGCTAAAAGAAAGAATATATCCACTCTACATTTAAATATGTCTCCTGCATACAAAGTGAAAATTAATGGTATGCTTTCATCACTTTTTCCTATTATAAAAGCTGTAGGCGAAGATGCTTTTCCTTTGATTTTTGCTTGGGAACCTTGGCTTGTGCTATTAGAAGATATTGTAGTACTTGTATCTTATATAATTCTTTTGAATAATATTCATGTTATATGTTGATTACATTTTATTATACAGTATGTGTCATGTCTTGATTCCAACTTTGATACATTTGATAACAGTATTTAGGACTGAGACACGAGACATCAGAAGAATGAAGAATGTCAAGAATACTACAAACAATATGAATATCAGGCTACAAAGGGAGGATCTGGAATTACCTCAAGAAGATTATTTCAATATTAATTACAATACTAATGAATTACAAATGTTCATCAAGTGAGCAAATATTCAAGTGAACAACACCCTATCTGTAGAATCCATAAGGTAGTGCCAAGTCAGCTGGCCATCAATCAGGAGCCTGAGGCTGTTGAATATGGGGGAGGGGGGGAATGATATAACCCAGAGGCCCTAGGATCAAAAATGGGGAAGGCTCAGCAGAGAATGGAAACAGTTCAAAGCATGATGATTTCCCTCTTGTCAAGGTTTTAAGGTTTTGTTATAATCATGCAGATTAACAGGATCTATAGGCTATTTCTCTATCCATCCATGGCCTGTCAGACTAGCCCAAGAACATCCAAGAGCAATTTATCCAGAGTTCAGTTCTTTATCTGTTTACGTACAATAGACAAAATCTTGATGGACTAAATTCTTACTCTTTTGACCCTAACAGATCTAACTCTGTCCTGTGTGGGAGATTCAAGGGAACGGCTATCTTTACTCTCTTTTGTCTCCTATGCAACTCCAGGCAATATTGCTTTTTGTCTCATCACCACCACCCCACCTTTCTGGACTGTTTTTCCTCCTTCCTGGAAAACTGCCACTTTACTGTAGTCTATCACACCAGCTCCCCCTCCAATGGCATGATCTCTCATATTACCTGACTCTATCTCTTACTCTTTCTCTCTAAAGTACATTGTACATCTTATTGTTGCAGTACTGACGGTCTCCCTGAAATAAATCATTTACTGTATATGTGCCCGCACTGGAATATTTGACTGCTGATTCTGTGATGATCGTGAACTGCAGAGCTTAATTCTAGAGCAAAAAATCTAGCAGTATAGTTTACCCGTACTTCAGTGTGACAATGCAAGGCTGGAAACAAACTATGATTATTTTTTTCCTATCATGCAGTTCCAGCAGCCTCTCCCAATCTGATTTCTTCCAGTAAAATGGGCAAAGTATCAGCTGCCAATTCAATAGCAATAGTACAGTAGTGCCACAGTGTTTTCTTGCCAAATGTGGCTTTACCCTTTACCAGAAGATGTGACCTACCTAGTATTCCTAGTGATTCACTTGTTTTGACTCAGAAAAGATCCATTAGTTCAATCTGATTATTGGTTGATGTGCCAGATATTGGCAGCACACAGTGTGGTATGTCAAGTCAGGTGATCTTTTGTTTCAGTGTTGCTAAAAGCACTTGAAACAATTGTGTTAGTAGAAAATTGTGTTTGTATGTTGGAGGGAAGACTAAAAAAAAAACTATTTTAAAGAATGAAAACAGTAAAGTAGAAAATTGGCCTTTAAAATTATTTATTTGAAATCCACCAACACATGAATATTATGTCCTTCCATTCTTACTAAATGGAAACTACATTAATGAAAAATTGTGAAGGTTTTGGATAGGTTTGTAGTATGTGTGCATGTGCACCTCAGTATTTTTCACTGTATGAAACAACAATTTTTTTTCCAGAGACAGATTTCTTTTTTGGCCTAGAAAAAAGAAAAACTGCTGGATTTTATTACAACAAATTTATTTTGAAGACGATTATAAAGTCTAGGTCATACACACATATCTTTCTATTTTATTAGCAACAGGGACAAATTAACTCCTCAATTATCAAGGTTTTGTTCTTTTGAGAGGTCTTTTATGTTAAGAATTATTTGACAAGAGGTGTAAAATATGGGAGAATAAATGCCTAAACCTGCATAAAATTCTGTATGTGTTTGTAAAGTGACCATTTGGCTATACATTCAGAACTTTTATAAACTTCTTTTGTTAGGCCTGGCCGGCAGGCAAGCAAGCAAACAAAAAATCCAAATGGGAGTAAAATTAACTAAAGGAATAAGGCTCAAATGTCTGGCATAAATTATTTAAGCAGAACATTCTTAATGAGAAAAGCAGATGATATTAAGATGCTCAGAACATGAAAAGTTCAGAGGTGGAACATGTGACATGTTCTTACCATATAACTTACCCTTGTTGTGATTGTGGTGCTGATATGCTTGTATGTAAGCATATTGTGCAAGATAGCTCACAATGTGCATTCTCTGGTTCCCTAGAAGATCTGCATGAAGCAACGCCAGAAGCGGTCACCTGGATAGCTGACCAGTTATGAAGTCACTGCCATATCCCCATAAAAGTTTTACTTAATGTTACATGGACTGTGTGTATATGTACTGTATGTTTGCTTCTCTTCTGTCATCATGTGCTAAATAATGAACACCATATAGCTTACTGAAGAAAGCTAAACACAAGATCATGTTTAGTCTATAAGCATCCAATTTTTAAAAGGAATTTCCAAAAGCTTCCTTTTACTCACACATCAGGACTAGTTTACCTACATGAACTATGGAATTGGTTTCATGTACATGAAAATTATAAATACCCCCCCCCATAAGACTTCATTTGCCTATAGACAAAGTTGACTGTTTCATGCAGATAACACTATGGCAAGTTGTTTGAATGTATATGTTCCCTGCTCTGCTCTAAATGCAGCAGAGATGACTGCTCCATTACTATCAGTTTGATTACTAGTTTGGTCAGCAAGTTATGGAGTTTTGAGCAGGAAGTGTATCTTAGCCTTAATGAGGCTAAGTCTGCCCACCAGATGAGCCTTTAAGTTCATAAAGGAATTCCTGAAAGCTTCCTTTTGCTCACATATCAGCATTAGTTACCTACATGAACTATGGAGAAGGGTTGTAAATCGTGACAATCATAATACGGGAAGGTCACATGACCAACCTGATTTTAAGACCTTTTTTAAAAAAATAATTGTTAAAATGACTGCCACAACAGTCATTAAGTTAATGAGGCGGTCATTAAGCAAACCAATGGCGTTGCTATGGGTGTGGTTTTGCTGGAAACCAGAAGCGCCAGTTTTCAGCAAAACTGCCATAAAACATGATCATGTTACCACTGGATGCTGCAAACACCTATAAATGCAGGCTGTAAGTAGCCCCAAGGTATGTCCATCCTAACTTTAAATGGTTGTTAAATGACCAGTTATAAGTCTAGTATTATCTGTACACCTTTATAAAACAAAAAGAAATAGACAAGCAAAAAAAGAATTAAAAGGAAAGAAAAGTCAAGAAAGTCAAGAAAAGAGCAAGATAAAAGGAACAAAAAAGTAAAGAAAATAGAAATAACTCCTGACTTTCTTTGCTACAGATATAGATAAAAAATACACCAAATTCTCATTCTAAAATTAACAATAGTCCACATTATTTCTATAATCCCATCCCTTCCTAATCCCCAATTCTAATAATCTAATTCCAAAGTCACCATTTTATTTCTTCATTTTCTAACAAAAATACCCAAAATGATTTCCTGGTAGAAATAAAAATGGTCAAATTTTTTTCTTTAATCAAAGCTGTCAGTTTTGCCATTTCTTAACTTTAATCTCAGCCTTAATCTCAGTTTTGAACCATGTCACACCAGGATCACACCAAAAGCAACCCAAGAAGCTCTGTCTTTCTAAAGGAATGAGGGAAAGATATTTTGTTATTTCCTTCTGTATATGTTCTTCCACCTTCTTCAGCACCAGCGGATGAACTTTTTTCAGCAGGTTCAGCAGGGGATCCTCAATGGGAGGTGGTCACAATAGTTATCATTTCAGTTATAGGTCTTCAATTTATGATGGTGTCCAACAAGCATAAGCAAAGCAATTTGTAACTAGGGAGATAGCTTTCACTTGTACATCAGCTTCCATTGGGATGTCAGTCTGTAATATTAAGTGATCCTAGTTGGTGGTGCAAGTTAATAGAAAAAAGAGACTTATAATCAATGAATATTGATAACATCTTTTATCAGACTTGCTGCTTGTAGCTGCTGAAAGTATAATTCAGTTACATTTGGAGGGTCATAGTTTTTCCACCTCTGCCTTACTAAATAATTTTGAAGCTCACCAAGTTTAGCATTCTTTATATACTAGAAACGGCCTACTAAGTACTTCCCATAAACACACCACATATGGAATGTTTATTTTCATTGATTGCATCCTACTATAGACACTCACTGTGGGCACGCCAGACCATTGGAACCATTTACCGGTTGAGCTCCGGATGGCTCCTGACCTTCGCTCCTTCCGCCGTGACCTAAAAACTTACTTATTTGAACAAGCCGGCCTGGTCTGATGGGAGTGGGGTATTTTAATATTAATTTCATTAATTTTTATTGTAATTTGGGCTACACTATTTAATTCTTTCTTAAATTTTGTACATTGTATTTTTTATTGTATTGCCGTGTACACCGCCCTGAGTCCTTCGGGAGAAGGGCAGTATAGAAATTATATTATTATTATTATTATTATTATTATTATTATTATTATTATTATTATTATTATTATTATTATTAAATTAAGCTCTGATAGCTAATAGTTGTTGGCAAATTGCTTAACCATTTGAAAAGCTCTTATCCTGTATCAAGGCTATAAATTCCACAGGTCAGAATTATGCTTTGAGTAAAGAAAAGGTTTTGCTCATTTACATTAATCTCTGTGTTTTGATTAAATTGGGCCATTAAATCAGGTCTGAACTTTTAGCAACAACACAGATAGATTTTTTTTCCATTATCTGTTTCTAACCTACAGTAGTCTTTCAGGTTATTGCTTATTCTTATGCCCCATTATTATTTAATTTATACATCAATGACTTGCCAGGGTTAATGAAGGATACCATGGTACACATGCCGATGATCCTAAATACTTACTGTAACAGCTTGCTTTATGCTGATGATATGATTTTATTATCATACTCACAAGTAGGATTACGTAGGCTATTAAGAAGATTCAGCTCTTATTGCCAGGATAACTCCCTAATTATTAGCAAATCCAAATCGAAAATAATGGTGTTTGGAAGAAACCATCAGAGACATAAGTGGCAATTAGACGGTGAACCAATTGAGCAGGTTAATACCTTTGTATATTTGGGAGTAACTTTTTTCAAGACTGGATCTTGGGCCTGCCATCATCAACGAAGTACATTTAGAGCAAAAGCCCATTTGAATTTATTGCTCAAACTAAAGAACCATAGTTACCCAGGGTCCCTAGCTCCACTACTCAAAGTTTATAAGGCTAAGGTTACGACAATGCTCTTGTATGGAGCAGAAATTTGGGGTCTTTATTCAACCACAGCTTTAGAACGAACACAGTCCCAGCATCTGAGATGTATTTTGGGTGTAGATCCAAGAACATCTGCTGCAGCAGTTAGAGCTGAATTGGGAATTCATACAATTCAGGCATTATCTAAAATTAGAGCTTATAACTACTGGTGCAAAGTTAATGAAATGGAGACTGATAGACTCCCCAAATTATGCCTACTAGAGCAAATAAAACTGCAATCACAAATCTCCTGGATCACCAAACTAAAAAATTTTGTAAGAAGCTGTGGCCTTCCTGTTTCTTGCGTAACAGGAGAACAATCTAAAAAAAGAGTTGCCCAAAGAATTAAGGATATAGAAGCACAAACTGATATAGCTATCCTTAGTAAGGTGGGTAACTTGAAATGGCTGAGTAAATACAAATGTACTTTTCAAGTGGACAGTTATTTGAAGTTACAACTCCCAAAACATCTTAGGGAGATATTTACGAGAGCGAGATTCGAACAGCTTGATACAATGGTCAGATATGGGAGATTTCATGCTATACCGTACAATGAGCGTCTCTGCATTTGTGGAGCGGCAGGGGTAGAGGACCTGGCTCACATCCTATTTGACTGTTGTTTGTATAAGAGTGTGAGAGACAGGTATCTTGGTCTATATACCAAACGAATGACCCATTGGGATCCCCATATCAAAATAACTTACCTTATGTCCGGCCAGAACTTGAAAATAACATCCAACGTAGCACAGTATTTGAACAAAATGATCCAGTTAAGATCTGCATATGTGGGACTGATTGGGGTAAATTGTAAGGGCGACTCCGAAATATAATGTTTCCATATTTTATCTATATCTTAAATTTGTATTTTATTACTATTTTAACTTAAATTGTATTTTAATTCCATTTTAAATTGTATTTTATCCAATTCCATTTCGGATTGCTTTTATCTAGTTTTGGTGACGGTTTGTTGCTGGAACTTTGTACTTTGATATGGCCCAAGGGCTAATCAATAAAGTTGTTAGTGCTTATTCTTATGTTACATTTGATAAGCAAGAATAAGCAATAGCCTGCAAGTATTTTTGCTAAATAAAGTATATTTAGGAATTATTGGAATTGTAGAAAAAGAACTATTCAATCCTATTTATTATGAACACTTTCTGAACATCATTCCATGTATCTTACTAATTAGCAAGATGTGACAATTGTTCATTATTTCTTACAGTCCCTCTCTCCCACAATTCTTATATAGTGATTAAACTGTGAGGAAGTGATTAAACTGTGAGGAATACCTAAGATAAAATCAGTCTAATCAGTTTTTGAGATGGTAATAACCTGACAGTTTTCCATATAGCAAATCAAGCAGGATCTACATAGCTTAATACCTTTGCAGCATCAGCAGTATTTTCTGCCAGTTCTCTAACCACCACTGAAAGAAGTTAGAAAAGAGAACACATTCTGCCATCATAGCCAATAAAGTATCTGAGTTATCAGTAATATCATTCAGCTTCCTTGGCTAGCGTGTTAAGTCTGAAATAAGTTGTGATTAATAAGCTACAGCTGAAACTGAATTGTGCTTACTTACGCCAGGGTTCTGTAAAGAATTCTACTGACTTGGAACTTCAACAGTCACATCCCAGCAACTCGGGAGCTGTTGGAAAATATTTAACTATTGATAGGTAGAGAGTCTTCCTAAGTGCAGCAACTATTCTTACAATTGTGGATAGCCACTTTGGAAGAAGGAAAAAAGGGACAGCCTGTGGACAAGAAGGTTGCTGATTTTTAAAAACAAATCCATATGGAATGGAAACAATTCTAAGGACAAAGAATCATAAATACTGCTCGGATTCTAAGATGTAACTGTTTTTATCAAATCTATCATTCTGTATAAAATCAATAATAACTCTTGTAGCTTTTAACTTTTTTCCAGAAAAGAGGCCTTGCACAGAGAAATAAAAATGCAGTTTTCTAATTAAGATTGGCTTGGGAATAGTACTACATCATATATTCATTCCAGCAGTCTTCCCACTGTCTCTCCTTGAATACCTGACAGCGTTAGCCATGACATCTTGTTATTCTGGTAATGGTAGATTGTGAAATAAAGAGACATTAGAGACAGATTTATTAGAAATGACAACTCTTGGATTGTTTAACCTAGATTTTACTGATGCAGTCAATGGTAATACATTACTATAGACCAGACATGTCAAACACAAGACCCGGGGGCCAGATCCGGCCCGCTTAGTGGTTTCATGCGGCCCGCGAAACCATCCTGGAAACAGTGAGGGAATGGCTCCCACTGCCTTGGCCCTGGCCCAGAGACCCTCCTTCTGCCAGAGATCCTCAGATCTGTCCCACTCCTGCCCAGGCCCCCATAGGCAGACTTGATGCGAATGATGTAGAGCTGGCCATGCCCACCCAGTAGGCCATACGCACTCTAGCCACACCCACCCAGTAGGCCACACCCACCCAGGCCATACCCACCCGGCCCCCTGAGGGCAACCACAATGCTGATGCAGCCCTCAATGAAATTGAGTTTGACACCCCTGCTATAGACAATAATATACCAAAGTTGATTTAGCTCTTATACTGTTATATTGATATTAAGGTGATATTTTGGGATCTGGTAAATGTTATTATGTATGTTTAATATACATATACAGTATGTGGAATGTATCATTCCCAACATTTTGTTTGAGAATTGTATCTCCAGTTGCTAAAGATCTAATTCTTTCACAAGAAATGAATTTTCTCTCATTTCAATACATTTTTTGGCAACAATTGGAATAAATGGGAAAAGGTCTGTCAGAACAGTAAAAAACTCTATCAGAGGGGATGGATCGATAGTTCATTTTGATGCATGATAAACAAAGAAATCCCGAAGCATATATTCTACTATTTAACCTTTTTAATTACAAAGAAACCTATAAAAACACAGAAAGAACTCATGGCTACATGTCTATCTCACCAGAGAGCACAAAGAAGAGGAAAGAGAAAGTAAGTTTTGCTTTGGACATGTGCCCACAGAAGTAAACTGGCTGAACATGTAACACCAGGGCTTTTTTTCTCATAGAACGTTCAGAACGGAGTTCCGACACCTTTTTTGGATGGAACCTTATAGGGTAGGCAAGGCGGGTTGTATGACATGTGTCAGTTCCGGCACCTTTTTCTTTTACAAAAAAAGCACTGTGTAACACTCACCATGGTTACAATGATAAGATAACAAGACTGCTTTCAAAGTACACACTATAACTTGCTTTACTGAGAAAAGAGAAAGACGCAGTGACAAGGTCTATCTAGATTGACCTTGAATCCTGACAATTAGGTGGACAATAGTCATTCCATTTTCTTGGCAGCAATACAGTTGTTTACCATAGCCTTTTTCAGGATTTTTTTTTTACTTTCCTGTCTAGTCAGACCTAATCAGGCAAAGCTTGTAAGGTCATCCAAGAGCTTCCACCTGCATTTCACATTAGTAATGGACCTTTTCATTTAATGTCAAGTGTTATAAAAGATTCAGATAAAAATAACCTAATATATTACCTCCTGAATAGATAAATACTGCAACCAATTTTGATCACCATACTACAAAAAAGTTGTTGAGACCTTGAAAAAAACTCAGAGAAGAGCAACTAAGATGATCAAAGGCCTGGAGACTAAAACATATGAAGAATGGCTGCAGGACTTGGGTTTGGCTAGTCTAAAGAAAAGAAGAAACAGGGGTGACATGATAGTAGTATTCCAGTATTTGAGGGTCTGCCACAAAGAAGAGGGGGGTCAAACTATTCTTCAAAGCACCATAGGGCAGGACAAGAAACAATGGTTGGAAACTGACCAATGAGAGAAGCAATTAAGGAGAAACTTCCTTAGAGTGAGAACAATTAACCAGTGGAACAGCTTGCCTTCAGAAATCGTGGACATTCCACCACTGGAGGTTTTTAAGAAGAGACTGGACAGTCACTTGTCTGAGATAGTATATAGGTTCTCCTGCTCAAGCAGGGGGTTGGACTAGAAGACCTCCAAGGTCCCTTCCAGCTCTGTTCTATTCTTTGTTCTGTTCTGTTCTATTCTATTCTATTTTGGTGTGGATTATTACCTATGAAATGATTGAGTTCCATTTCTTCTTATTCATTGTTATGTCCTTTTTATTCATTATGAGGAGGAGAGAATAAATTTGCATTTTGAAATAGGGAGGACCCATATACATTTTGGAGGGGTCTTCCCACATACAGTATATATCATAATCCCATCCTAGTATTCTCACAAGTCAAGAAGAAACTATTCTTTTTTAAAAAATTTATACCTTTGAAATTACACAACAAGCCCTCAGAGATCTAGATATAGTTTGTGTGTTGCTATGATGTGATTTTAATGGAATCTTCATGAAAATCAGCTGTCATTGTGAAGGAGGGAATTCATGACTTCTTCTTGGCAGCATTCATGAATAAAAAAAATCAGATTTGGCTACTCAGATTTGACTTAAAACAAAGGATATTCAACTGGCAACCATACGCAATAGAAGTCTCCAAAACCAACTTTATTTTTTCAAATTTTAAATTTAAATCTAAATCTAAAAATACTGTAGTAGAAAGGTAAAGAAACATTGCCACTAGCCTTTTGCAATTGTTTTTGAAGAACATTTGCTTCAAAATCAGGAACTCTACTCAATGTTCTTTTATGCAAAGAGTGTAATGATTTCTATCTAATTGTGAAAGCCCAACTATAAAATCAGAGCTACCTATATTTGACATACTAGTTATGTTTTTATAGGAGCAGGTTGTTCCAATCACTAGCTTAGTGTCTGAGTAAAAAAATGGATCCAGGATATAGATTTGATTCTTGTCTAAGGACATCTCTTTAAATTGTGAAAATATACATTGTTTTTTTATAATACTCTATTAACACACTTTCTATGTATTTCAGAACATACCAGGTTTAGTCACAGTGAAGGAATCTTAAGTGGCCTCTAGAATATGCTTCATAGCACGAAAGAACAGACCAAACTATTGTGAACTGTTCAAGGAAAGGAAATAAGAACATAAGAGAAAATTTAGGATTATGCCAGTACTCTATTCAGAAGACTGTTTCCACAGTGGATAATTGGGCTGCCAGTCTTATTTGCATGGCTGACTGGCCAAGTTAGTCTCTACTAGAAATAATACATTAAATGTAGTTTTTGCAACATTTTTAAACAAGAAACATGAGAAAAATATGAGTGTATTGTTACTATTATAGGTGTTGTACAATATGACAGACAGAAATAGTTTGAATTATGCACAATTATCTAACAAAAAGTACACAATCTTAGATTTCATTCAGTGAAAGACTCAGTTCAGGAATGTGAGAGGGATAAGTTCCTCAGATAGTCGGGTGTGAATCTCTCTTATTGAGGTTTGGTCCTAGGGCGCAGTTGGGCTTGCTTCTCGCGTACCTTTCGCCTAGTCGCGTAGCAGCAGCCCTGCCCGAGCTTCTCGATATCCTCTCAGGGCTGGTGATTGAGTTTCCTAAACTTATGGTTTTGGGAGACTTCAATCTACCATCCCTGGGAGGAGCATCTGAGTTAGCTCGGGAGTTCATGGCTTCCATGACGGCCATGGACCTGACGCAGGTAATTCATGGACCGACCCATGAGGGAGGCCACACCCTTGACTTGGTTTTCTTATCTGGTCGGTGGTTAGATGATCTTGGTGGGGGCTCCCCAATTGTTATGCCCCTGTCATAGACCGATCATCATCTCCTGCGGCTGGTCTTCCGTTTTGCCACTCCCCACCATGGGGTTGTTGAGCCAACTAGATGGTTCCGCCCCAGGCGCTTAATGGACCTTGAGCGGTTTCAGGCAGCGCTGGGGGCCCCACCTGCCTCCCCAGCTCACAGCTCGGCGGATGCCTTAGTGGAGGCCTGGGAAAGGACGGCCACGGAGGCACTTGACCGAGTTGTACCCTTGCGGCCCCTGACCCGGCGCAGATCCCAATGGGCTCCATGGTTCTCCGCGGAGCTCCGGGAGATGAAGCGTCGGAGACGGGGCCTAGAGAGCGTCTGGAGGTCCAGCCGATCTGAATCCGACCGATTGCGACTAAGAACCCATATTACGTCTTATCTCGCTGCGATGAGGGTAGCGAGATCTAACTACTTCGCTGCCCTCATCGCGTCCGCAGATAATCGCCCGGCCGCCCTGTTTAGGGTGACCCGCTCCCTCCTTAACCAGGAGGTTAGTGGGGATCCCTTGCAGGGGCATGCCAAGGAATTTAGTCAACATCTGTCGGACAAAATCGCTCGGATTCGGACCGGTTTGGACTCCGACTGGGCAGTATCGGACGATCAGGACACGAGTGATCTTGTCGATGTCATCTGGGAGGAGTTCGATCCTGTGACTCCGGAGGAAGTGGACAGGATCATGGGGAGGCTGAGCTCCACCACGTGTTTATTGGACCCGTGCCCTTCCTGGCTGGTTTATGCAGCCCGGGAGGGGACACGAGGCTGGTTCCAGGCGGTTATAGCTGCTTCTTTGAGTGAGGGTAGTTTTCCCGCCGCCTTGAAAGAGGCGGTGGTGAGACCTCTCCTCAAGAAGCCTGCCTTGGATCCGGCTGTTTTGAATAACTTTCGTCCGGTCTCCCACCTTCGCTTCCTTGCGAAGGTTGTTGAGAGTGTGGTGGCGCACCAGCTCCCTCTGGTCCTGGATGAAGCGGATTATCTAGACCCGTACCAATCGGGCTTCAGGCCTAGGTACAGCACGGAGACGGCATTGGTCGCGCTGGTGAATGATCTCTGGAGGGCTCGGGACAGAGGATACTCCTCTGTTCTAGTCCTACTAGACCTCTCAGCGGCTTTCGATACCATCGACCATGGTATCTTGCTGCGGCGTCTCAGGGGATTGGGAGTGGGAGGCACGGTTCTTCAGTGGTTCTCCTCCTATCTCCTGGGACGCTCGCAGTCGGTGTTGACAGGGGGGCAGAGGTCGACCGCGAGACCTCTCGCTTGTGGAGTGCCTCAGGGGTCGGTCCTCTCGCCCCTTCTGTTCAACATCTACATGAAACCACTGGGTGAGATCATTCGTGGTTTTGGAGTTGGGTACCATCAGTATGCTGATGATACCCAACTTTTCATTTCGACCCCAAACCACCCCAGTGATGCCCTCGACGTGATGTCCCGGTGCCTGGAGGCGGTTCGGGTCTGGATGGGGAGGAACAGGCTTCGTCTCAACCCTGACAAGACGGAGTGGCTGTGTGTACCGGCATCTCGGGATATTCAGGATATCCCACCCCTCATTATGGGGGGTGAGTCATTACCTCCTGTAGATAGGGCTCGCAACTTGGGAGTCCTCCTAGATTCACAGCTCTCTTTAGAAGACCATATTGTAGCTGTAACTAGGGGGGCGTTCGCCCAGGTTCGCCTGGTGCGCCAGTTGCGGCCCTATCTAGACCGGGATGCCTTGCGCACGGTCACTCATGCACTCGTGACCTCTCGTCTTGATTACTGCAACGCTCTCTACATGGGGCTACCCTTGAAGACCACTCGGAGGCTCCAACTGGTACAGAATGCAGCCGCGAGAGTTGTATCGGGGGTCTCCCGATACTCCCGTGTTACACCTTTGCTCCGCGAGCTGCATTGGTTACCAGTTGTCTTCCGGGTGAGGTTCAAGGTGTTGGTAATGACCTACAAAGCCCTCCATGGCATGGGTCCAGAATACCTTGGGGAGCACCTGCAGCCGGTGTCATCTTCCCTCCGCCCAGTACGCTCCCACAGAGAGGGCCTCCTCAGGGTGCCACCAGTCAAAGAATGTCGACTGGTGACCCCCAGGGCGAGAGCGTTCTCTGTGGGTGCACCGGATTTATGGAACCATCTTCCGGTAGAGCTCCGGATGGCGCCCGATCTCCGCTCCTTCCGGCGCGACCTTAAAACCCATCTCTTTAACGAAGCGGGCCTGGCCTGATGGGACGGGGTGGGATTGTTACTATGATGTTAATTTTAAATTTGTATTATTATGGGCACTGTTTAATCATGTTTTAATAATTTTAATCTTTTGTATCTGTTTTTATGTATTGCCCTGTTAACCGCCCTGAGTCTCTTGAGAGAAGGGTGGTATATAAATTAAATTAATAAATAAATAATAAATAAATAAGTAGAAGGAACAAAATTGGATTTTTCAAATACTGGGGGCAAGGAGGTAAGACTTACAAAGCTACAACTGTGGACAAAGCAAACACAGAGACTAAATGGGACCATACTTCTTGATCAACAGGAAAACTAAGATTGAACATTTACAGATTGTAAAAAAACAGCAGGATATTTTTATTCCCCTTTCCACTTCCTAATAAGCCTGGTTTAATTAGTTGTGGCAAGAGTAAAACACAAGTGCTATTTTAGCAACTGTTCCCCAAATAGTGGTAACAATAGCTAAGCAGAAGAGATGAAACACCCTGGCCAGTTACCTATGTTATTTGAGTAACTCAAATTACGATTCACTATTGTAATGTGCTCTACATGAAGCTGCCCTTGAAAAGTATCTGGAAACTTAAGCTGGTGCAGAATGTGGTGGCATAGACAATTATATGTGCCCCTAGAATGGCATACTTGGACCTCTGCTCTGATTGAATTTTCAAAAATTCTATTATATTCTCTTTTGCAGAATGTCTTGAGAGGTAGTACTCTGAATTGTTTTTTATTTTTCCCAGGAACAGTGCAGTTGAAGGGATGATCTGGAATAAATTGATTGTGGTCAGCATTTTTCCCCAGACAATTTCAATTTTCCCATTTTATTTATCTCATAGTTTGCTCCATTTTGATACTTATCTAAGTGACAGGCACCAAGAATTATCAGTAAAAAGTCTTAGCACAAGTAGCTCATCTTTTCATCTTCTCACCTACAAGAAAGGGAACACAATTAATCCAGCAAGTTACTACTTGTGTCCTGATCATGATTAGCACATTATATGCGGGGCATCTCTTCTGAAATTCTTTTGACTGCTTTGGAAAAGCAGATGCCCCAACAAGTGAGCAAGCAAGGTTTAGAAAAATGAAATGAACACTAGAATGATATGTCATGTTACAGTATCTAATGGACAAATAAATAGTGTCAAATATTTTCTCTGACATTTATACATCTAAAGTATTTATGAATTTAAATTTATATGTATGCCTATCTCAAATACATGAGTCTGAGCAGCGAACAGTATTTAAACAATAAACAAGCAGTATAACAAAATTATAAATAATGTATATAGCAACTGAGAAAAACCAACCAACAACCCTCATCCTAGCCATGATATGGATTCCGCCACACATCTAGGACTCTAGGCTCAATTAGAAAACCAGGTCTCAAGCCCTTATTAAAGGCCAGCCTTGACTGGGAGAATTATGCTCTAGATCAGGGGTGTCGAACTGCCAACCCATGGGCTCGACAAGTCACGCAGAAGCCACACCAACCCCATTGCCAGCAATGGCAAAACTGTCCTGATACGTCACATGACATCACATGATGTCACCAGTTTGACATGTCTGCTCTAGATAGCATACATCAGACAATACTTCCCAATGGATGAGACCTGAATCATGCCTCTTTGCTGTAACTAAGAGGATGGGGAGATGCAAATGAGAGAGAGGATCCTGCAAGTAACCCAGTCCCAAGCCATGAAGGGCTTAATAGGTAACTATCAGCATCTTAAATTCAACCCAGAGGTATACTGGCAACAAATGTGACCAACCCATATAGATCACATTGTTGTAGTCCAAATGACTAAGCATTTGTTTCAATTCACAAGGACAAAATGTAAAAATTAAGCACATTCTGAAGTGATTGATTGTAGGCTGCAACTCTTGATTTAAGATGCTACATGAAAACCCTCCAGTGTATGTTTGATAAAGGAGTCCCTGCATATTTTATTCTGCTAGTTGTTGTCAACTATAAGGGGCAGCGCTCATCTCCATTTCAAGGCCATTGAGTCAGTGCTGTCCGAAGACATTTCCATTGTCATGTTGCCAGCATGATGTCATGGACCACTGTTACCTTCCCACCAAAGTGGTACCTATTTATTTATTTGCATTTGCATATTTTCAAATTGCTGGCTTGGCAAGAGCTGGGGCAAACACAGGATGTCACCTCATTGCATGGCACTCAGACTTTGAATCTGGGCTGCTGGATTTTCCAGCTGAGACAGCCAGCATCTTAATTACTGAGGCACTGCGCCACCCATATACAGTATGTTAGATATAGTATCCTGAATTCTTATACATTACAGGCTATATTTTGTTCCCTTGACTAGATGACTTTCCCATGTAAAAAAGAGATGAATGGTGAAGATACTACCCTAGAAGCCCAAGAACTATGAATTCTAGTCCTGTTTTAGGCATGAAATCCAGCTGGATGACTTTGAGCTAGTCACTCTCTCATCTCTCTTTCTCAGCCAAACCTATCTCACATGGTGGCTGTTGCAGGGAAAATAGGAGAAGGAAGGAGTATTATATATGATGGATGTTTTTTATGCTTTTTACCAGTTTTACGGTTTTTATTGTTTTAAAATGTGTTTTTAGTTTTTAATCATACTACAGGTTCTGAATTATAAGCTGCCCAGAGTCACTGACAGAGAAGAGCAGCCATAGAAAATGAATGAATGAATGAACGAATGTTTACTGCCTTGAGTTACCTATAAGGTAATAAAACTGGGATAAAATCTAATAATTAAAATGATAATAATATCCACTAAACCTAGAATTTTTCAAAAAGCTAAGCCTGTGGTCTTGCCTATTCTTCTCTTAAAAGTTTTGTTTTAAGCTCCTGGTAGAGCGCCTGTTACTTGTCCCAGCTTCTGCCAACCTAGCAGTTCGAAAGCACATAAAAATGCAAGTATAAAAATAGGGACCACTACGGTGGGAAGGTAACAGCGTTCCGTGTGCCTTTGGCATCTACTCATGCCAGCCACATGACCACGGAGACGTCCTCGGACAAGCACTGGCTCTTCGGCTTTGAAACGGAGATGAGCACCGGCCCCTAGAGTTGGAAACGACTAGCACGCATGTGCGGGGGAAACTTTACCTTTTTTTATAGGCCTATACATTGAGATAGGCTCAGCCAAACTCAATGTGTATATGGTTGTACTTTGACAATAAAGGTTCATTCATTCATTTCCCGCTTCTCCCCTGCCTTACCTTTTAGTTACATATAGTGGGCTGTGTGCAATCTATAGCCATATTGCAAACTTAAATCATATGCCAGCTGGGAATTTGCTTTCAATTTTGCATGAACCTGTTGTGATTCTTATTCCATAGGTACCTCTTTAGCTGAGCTGTTAGAGAATGCCAGTTCGTCATGCTTGTATTTTATTTTAAATGCAGTGTTTTTAATTCAGAATAGTAGAGAATGTGCATTTCCTGTTCTAGCTTCAGCAAGCATTGGAGTGGAAAGTCATACAGCAACAGGAAGAGCCTGAAAACTTGTTCCAGTGAAGAGCTGCTGCTCTGGAAAATGGGGTGGCTGATTCAGTCTTCCCTTACAAACATATCCCTTGAAAATGACTCAAGGGTGAAATAGGCTGGCTGAATTGAGCAGAACGTATTCCCAAATAAATTAATATAGGCTTAAAACCTTAAAGTCCTGAATTTGTCACTGGTTCTTCTCAGTCTAGTTTCTGGGACTGTTAAATCCATACAGGTGTCTTGTTACTGATGATGTAACTCCATTTTTGCCTAAATATCTGTTGCTCTTTATTTTTATCTTCCCCATCACTTTATTTTTGGTGCAGATCTCTTGACCATTCACCCTGATCAAAGTTTTCTTTATTCCAAGATACCCAGAAGTAATGTGAATCCATTTTTCTGTTTCATATGAAAGGTGCAAGCAGGCTGATGTTGCCATAATGACCTCAGTGTAGATCAAAGTGAGTTTTTTAAAAAATCAAATACTATCGAATAAAGGTATCAGGATTCAACTCAAAACTGAAGGTAAATTGAAGATTAATAGCAACCTAGAACTAAGGAGAAACTTCCTGACAGTTAGAACAATTAATTAGTGGAACAACCTGTCTCCAGAAGTTGTGAATGCTCCAACACTGGAAGTCTTTAGGAAGAGATTGGACAGCCATTTGTCTGAAATGGTACAGCATTTAAACCTTCATTCTATTAGCAAGCCCTGGCCGCCTTAAATAAAGGAAAATAAAGCTATAAGAGAAATAGATTGTATGCAGTGATGGAGAAAGAAAGAGAGAGAGAGAGAGGGATTGCCTCAGTTTCAGCTGTTTTTCAAACATTCAATATTAAAAAGGTGATAAGGTTTAAGTGTTGTTGTTTTGACAGACCAGTAAAAACTGGTCTGGTATTTTTAAAATAAAGGCCAAGTAGTTTACAGGCATTTAAATATGGGGAATGTCTGTCAGATCACAAATCTTCTTTTCTACATTTACCATAGTTATTTTTGTGTTCAGCAGTTTTTTTAAAAGAAAAATAAATTTAATCAAAGACACATTTGTTGATGGTGAATCTAAATCTCTGTCAAAGAATAATTTTGACTCAGTGGCTGCTTTAGTAATGCCAGTTCTAACAGAAAAGGGAGGTCATTTCTATTTTTCTTAGTTGTCCAAGCTCTCATTGATCTGCAAAAGAGGTTAGACTCATCAGTGGTTTGGCTCACAGGAAGCAGGCCTTGGAACACTTCTTTAAAATTGGGTTGGGAGAGGATTATATGTATCTCTATTACAGTCAAAATGGAGCCAAGCTGATTGTTGGCAAAGAATCATTTTCTGCTGCTACTGTGCTAGCTTTTACCTCAGGCTATCTGCCTCCCTTTCATACCTGACCTGGCTTTTCCATTCCTGTAGTGTACTTCTTTAGGACACCAGTAGCAGGCAAAATAGAAGAAGGACTTAAGACAGGAGTAGGAAGAATCAAAAAGAGAGAACTGCTTTGTTGAAAAGAAATACGTGAGACAAAGTTTTAAGTTACAACCTGAGAGCCAGTTTAAAATCATGGTTAAAAGCACTGGGTTAGAATATGAAAGAGTGGGAGTTTTAGACCTGCTTCAGTCATGAAGTCAGCCAGGTGACTTTGGGCCAGTACTTCTCCCTCAAGCTAGAAAAAAGGTAAAGGTGCATTTCCCCCCCCCAAAAAAAGTTGCCATGAAAAGTACATGGACTTCACACCAAGCAGTGTTCAGGAATGAAACCGATTAAATCTCATAAAACCTTAGTAGTGTAACTATGTTAGATTTAACAGATTATCTTTTTCCAGATATAAACTGCAGGCCAAAGTCAATTCAGTCACTGTACTAGTTAATCTGTGTTAGCTGTTGAAGGCCACATAAGCCATTATAGTATCGTTATGTAGGAGTCGTAATGGTGTAGTGGATAGAATGCATTATTGCAGACTAATTCAGCTCACTGTTCAGTCCTCACCAGCTCAAGCATGACTCAGCCCTCCATCCTTCTGAGGTCAATAAAATAAGGACCCAGATTGTTGGGGGAAATATGCTGACTCTGGAAACTGCTTAGAAAGTGCTATAAAGTACAATGAGTGGTATATAAGTCTAAGTGCTGTTGCGTTGCTAAATGCATTATCTAACCTTTTCTCCCCAGAATCTTCTTTGATATTAGCAGAATCACCTTAAGCTTTCAAGACTCCACTGTGTCATCATATTGTGTCTACACACACACACACACACACACACACACACACACAGTTTTTGACAATTCCACATTTGATACCCTCTCCTTTTCTGATTAACACTACATCCAATTAGCATCTAAGCTACATTTTTCCCTAAGTTCCTTCTTAATAAGATACAGCACAGAAAGTTTGTACAGTGTTTACGGGTTGTGTGCAGGGATGCACGGATACATGAAGAACCAGGGAGATGCCATGGGAAACAAATAGGCTCATCAGAAAGGTACTTGCTGTATCATAGATTTTCCAGATAACATAATCAAGATTGAAAACTGGGGAGAAACCATTATGGAGACAGCGGACAAATCCATATCCTCTGCAACTCGGGGTAAAGAAATAAATAATGGAAATGAAGCATTACATGTGTGTGAAGAACTCTCAAGTGAAATATTGATTGTGTTGAGGTTCCAAAAATCATTGTATGCCATATGTGCACCTAATAAATCAAAGGTAAAATGTTTGGTACTAGTTATTTGGTTTCCATGGTATTGGTAAAACTGGAGTGTGACCAATTGCTCACAAACATATTTTGAATTTGATACATGTGGTTTTAAATGTGGTGTTTTGGCCTCAATGTTTTAAGCTGCTGAATTGTGAAATAGGTATTTTTTAATGAAAATGTAGGAGAAAATTGGATAGTTACTACATGGGGGCTAAATCAAAATATAGTCTCTGAAGCCAAACAGTACAACAGGGAAATTATTATTTCTGCTATTTCAAAATTAAATATATTCAGTATCCATCTATGCTAAACTATGTAATTTGAATAAATGAACTTATTTAAATGAAGTCATTGGTCTCTTCTATTTTCAGTATCCAAATTCTCAAGGATTTTCCAAGAAAACTCTGCTAGATTAAATCCAGGTCCATTTATAACTTCATTGTGTTTTTGTAATAGCTTATGAGAAGCCCACAAGTAAAGCTTAAGAACAATAACATCCTTCTCCTTGTGTTCCCTATGAGCTGGAAAATTACCTTGGATGCCAGAGGTAATGTACCATCATCACAAATAGCAGTCATTACCACAAAACTGGAACGCAGTTTACAAGACAAAGCAATGCATTCCAAATTTGCAGTTCATATATGGTTGCTGCTTTACTTTTGGGCAAAAGTAAAATGGTATGCATACTTATAAACCGACATATTTTTCCTAAATCTCATTCCTTTCAGATTTCTTGTTCTTTTTGCAAAAGTCATACTACTTTAGACAGCAGAGAAAACTATTATGATTCTGGGCAGTTTAGAAATAACATAATAAAACAAGATAAAACATGACTAAATGCACTGTTAAAAAAATTAAAAAGGAGATTAAATTTTACAAGTTAGAAGTAAAAATTAAAGTTAAAAACTTAAAACGCTAAAAGTTTAACAAGCTGGAGAGAATGCAATCAAGCCACCAGCAATATCCAAGACTGCATCACAATCCCTCTTAGACCCTGTGCTAATTGGCAGAGCAGGTCTTAACACTCTTCTGGAAAACCAGAAGAATGAGGACATTTCAACTCTGGGGATAAGATGGGTGCAAAGGACGGAGTCAATAGCAGAGAAGGCCCTTGTCTTAGATTCCACCAGTTGAAATCCTTTCACTGACAGGATTCACAGCATGATTGGGTGGGTCATGTCTATATAACTGAGATATACAGCTCCTCAAACACCCTAGACCCATGCCATGAAGGGCTTTAAAGCTGATAACCAACACCTTGAATTAAATCTAGAAGCAAACAGAACCCAGTGTAACTCATGTAGCAAAGGTGTTATGTGTGCCACCCTAGGGATGCCTAGAACTGCTTGTGCCATTAGAAACACAGAAGTCTGTCTTATACTAATCAGACTATTTCTTTTTGCCAGCTCACCATGGACAACAAGGTCTGCTAAAGGGGAGGAGAGGTCAGATTCTGGCATCCCTCCATGAGCGCCGATGTTTTGTTTCATTATTAAAACTTTTTAGATAAACAATGCTTGCATTTTGTTTGAACTGTCTCATTTATCGGAACAATGACACAATGTTTATTAGTAGAAGTTAGCTATTTAACTGTTGGGTGTATGTTAGATGATACAATCTTTGGTGTAATAAAATAAGGGAATTTTGGGTTCTGAATACTATTTGGGATGTCAAAGGTTAAACTTGGATACTATAATTAACATTAAAATTAGATAAAATTTAATAATAGGACATAGATATACTTCATTGAAATTGGACTGACAAAATCTTTTTTAACTGACCATGCTATTCTTATAAATCTGTTATTTTAAATATGTTGAATTGAATGTTGAAGAAAATAGAGAAGGATGCTATGATAATGTAACCCGAACTATGTATTGAAAACTCTGTTATTCAATTGATAACTACCCAGGTACCATGATGCTTTTTAGATATATAGGTTGTAAATTAAAAAACTAATAAAAATTGTTAAAAAAAGAAAAGGAAAACCAACTTTGCTAAACTGCATAAACACACTGCATAAACTGTGATATTAACCCAACAACAGCAAATGGGAGAAACTTCATTAGAAACAAAATGGTTTATACATGCATGTCCAGTTACATTGATTTATTCACAATTTAAAAATGAATCAGTAATTATATACTGTATTGATGGCATAAATCAGGGGTGTCAAACTCAATTTCATTGAGTGCCGCATCAGCATTGCGGTTGCCCTCAGGGGGCCAGGTGGGTGTGGCCTACTGGGTGGGCGTGGCTAGAGTGTGTATGGCCTACTGGGTGGGCGTGGCCAGCTCTACATTGTTCGCATCAAGGGTGCCTATGGGGGCCTGGGCAGGAGTGGGACAGATCTGAGGGTCTCTGGCAGAAGGAGGGTCTCTGGGCCAGGGCCAAGGCAGAGGGGACCGTTCCCTCACTGTTTCCAGGATGGCTTCGTGGGCCACATGAAACCACTTCGCGGGCCAGATCAGGCCCCCGGGCCTTGTGTTTGACATGTCTGGCATAAATGAATGAAATGTAGATCTAAATGGTTCTGGTAGACACCCCAAAAGCTGTGGTTAGTGGACTGTATTAATTTAATTTTATTTTATGTTTTGAAAATTGTCATGCTTCTCCTGGGAAATGATCCACATGTAAGAAGAATTTTCTGTGAGTTTTTCTTTCTTTTGGTACGCTAATACATTTAACAACAATCCTATTTGTACAAGCTGTTCATAAAACATTTTAAATAAAAATGAAGCATTTCATGGAAATTTTCACTTATGTCACTTTAATGAAAAATTCCACTTACATAACTTTCATTTAAACAAAAACACCCTCCATTCCTTTGAAAAGTTCAGCAAATTATGTTTTTATGACTTTTTAAAACTGAGAAAAGCCTTAGTTTTTTTCTCCTTGAGGTTTGTATCACCAGGGACTTAACTATAAAACAAACTAATAAAAATGTTATTAAACTATAAGCGGTTGCTTTTCTTCAGAAAGTCCACAACATGGTGCTTTAACATTGTGCTGATCTATTTATCTTGTGAAACATTCCTATAAAACTGATCTCTAGAGTCCTAGCAGTGCTACTATTTCTAGATTTTTCTCTAAAGTATATGAGCTCTAGTACAATACTTGGGAAATGTGTAAGATGAATCTAATCAAGTTCCCCTTAGATTTATTGAATTTGTTTATTCAATAAATGTTCTCTATATCTGTGATGGTAGAGATGCAGTTTTCTGGAAAGCCAGCAAAAACAAGATCCCTGTTGGATGTTTCAAGCAACTGATAATATCCAACATTTCCTTTTAAAACAAGTTGTCTTTAAAATTGGGAAAGACATCCAAAACTTCAAAAATTGATTTACTATCTCCCAAAGCCCTGATTTATTATAGCATGTGCCTAAGAAGGGCACCCCTTGCCCATGAGCATCACTTTGGCTACAACTGCTGTGTTCAGTGAAGAAGATCCTACCATCCTTTTACGTTCATCTGCTCTCATCATAAGGATTTTCTTATAATGGTCAACCAAAATCTGTCATCTTATAATATGAGACCCTTATATCTGGTTCTATTTTTTAAAATTCACCAGAACAAAACTTTGTCTGCACCAGTGGATCTGCCTTTTAGGTTCTGGAAGTTTGCTAAAATATCCCTTAAAACTTCTCTTCTTTAGACTCAATAAGGTAACTTGAGGAACCATCTCACCCCACTGGGATTGGTCCTTCCCACTCGTGCAGGCAGACGAGCCATGTTATGAGTCCCATCAACCCTATTATTCTGGCTGATGTGGTCCAGGAGGAGGGTCTTCTCTGCTCTTGCCTCTGCCCTCTGGAACATTTTCCCCACCTCCAATCTTTTCATAAGGGCCTAAAGACCTGGCTCTACTAGTTGGTCTGGGGCCCCAATGGGGGAACAGCATAGTGGAGGCAGTTGATCAAGTATTAACAGATCCCATCCCCTCCCCATTACACCTCCACCCTCCCCACATGTCCTTGATTTCAATCTTGGTTTTAATTTATTGTTTTAATGTAGATGTATTTTTTATTTGTGTGTAAGCCAGGGCTTTTCAACCAGTGGTACGGGTACCACCTGTGGTACATTGGCACCTGATCATCCCAGAAAAGTGGTAGCACGGGAGGGAAATGAGCTGAACCGGAAGTAGCACCACACAAGCCTGAGCAAGAGATGTCTGGAGTTGCAGGGTTGTGAGGGCTCAGCGGAAGTGCCAGGATCAGTGCTTCTTTGGGGCTGTCAGAGCTCAGTGGAAGTGCCAGGATCAGCGCCAGGCTCCAGCTGGAGCTCAACGCTGATCCTGGTGCTTCCGAGCCCAGAAGAAGTTCCGATCAGCTGAAATTTTGCAGCATCTCCAGGGTCTTGTGATTTACATTCAGATGCTTGGCAACTGATTCATATTTATGACGGCCACAGTGTCACAGGGTCATGTGAAGTGACCAAAACCTGCTGCAAACACCCAGCAGATGGGGGGAATAAAAACCAAACACACACACACACCACCCCCACTGCCAATCTTCAACAGAAATGCTCACAACAATGAAAACCTCGGACAGGAGGAAGAGCGCCGCCGGGTGAGCAGGCATGTGTCTTGCTCGTCTGTGGCTTGGGGGCACTTTTTTCAGTGCTAATGTAACTTTGAACAGTCACTAAGTGAACAGTTGTAAGTCAAGGACTACCTGTACTTCATCACTTTTTTCCTCTTTTTTTTCCTTTGGTCATCAAGTTTTTGACCCCTTGCTAGGCGACTGGTGGTACTCAGATGTTGTTATATCCTAAAAGTGGTACAATCAGTGAAAAGGTTGAAAAGCCCCATTGTAAGCCACCCAGAGTTATGTATGGTTAAATGGGTGGCCAATAAATTTTATTAATTAATTAATTAATTAATTAATATCCTTCAACTTTTCCTCAGTTGTTTCCATGAACTTTGAAAAACATTACAGGTAGTCCTTATGTTTAGTGTCCATTTGTTTAGTAACCATTCAAAGTTATAACATCACTGAGTTTTCGCACTTACAATCATCACAGCATTGCCATGATCCCATGATAAAAATGGGGATGCTTGGCAACCAGCACATATTTATAAAGGCTGCGGGATCCCAGGTTCATGTGATTGGCACTTGCAATCTTTCCAGCTGGCTTCTGACAAGCAAAGTTAGTGGGGAACCCAGATTTGCTTAATGACTATGTGATTCACTTAACAACTGCAGTGATATGTGTTGTGCACTGGGTTCTTTTCTTGAAGCAAGAGATGAGGCGAGTGAGTTTAGGCACGAACATGCTTTTATTGAAGTGCAACACAGCTATTTATAGTCTGGCCACTAGGTGGCGGCCAATAGCAACCTATTGCCACCTTAGAGCCAACCAATGGTGGTCCTGGAGACAAGAAATGGTCATAAAATCAGACACAAATCACTGAACAATCACATGGTTGTTATGACCATTCGTGGTCATAAGTGGAGGACCACTGACATTTGTTAGCAATAAACAATATAGTAAAATAGTTTAAAAAGGAGACAATTCATGAAACCAAATATAAATATTTCCTTAGTATTTCTTCCACACATTTATTTCCATGCACTGATCTTTATGACATTCCTTTGAGCCTATTCTAACTGCTTGTATAATAAATTGGACTTCTTTTTTTAATTCCAAGGAACAGTGGAATACTTTTTTACATAGTAAACCTATAAATCTTTCTCTCTTTCTCTCTTCCTCACAGGCACTCATATCCAAAGCACACAGAAAGAATGTCAGAAAATATATAGCACCGAATGAGATTTTTCCTGAAAGTCAAAATGTAAATGTAGATTTAGAACATTTTTTTTAAATTAAAGAGCAATGCAGAAACAAGACTTAGCGACATATGGAAAAAGGTCATAGGCTAGAACTAAATGGGAAAATCCACCACCCTTGATTTTATCTTTCAAGCACATGATCACTATAAGTATGTCTTCTTTAAAAGCTGTGTGTACTGATGTGCTTCTTGTTTTTTGTGGTTCGTTTTCCAAGAATTAGCCTTCACTATCCTGCACAGCATTTATAATAACTTCAAAAGGACTTTCCTAGTTTTTTTTAATGCAAAAACTTAATGTTAGACATAGGAGTTTGTTGGGAATACAGAGATCACATTAAAGTAATTTATGATTAAAAACAGATGGGGTTTTTTTTCCAATGGTTTGAAAAAAAGTGGCCTTTTTCAATGGCTTTACAGTAAAAGTCTAAACATGTTAAGTTTGCTTCAGGCAGATAAACAATTCCCGGCAGCTGTATAATGCAAATAATTAAATACCAAGAGGCAGAATTTATAGTATTGAAAGTAAAAAAACCCACCCCTCTAGATTTTTTATGTGCTGCAGTTGAACTGAAAAGACCAGTCAGAGAAAGGTATGTGTTTGTGTGTGTGGGTGTGTGTGTAATCTTACCTGAGAAAAGATGCCATTTCCATCAATGGAGTGGAGAGTAGGGTCTTATAGAAGAGAAAGGAGGAGAGATTATATATGTAAGTCTGATAATCTACGTCTATCAGTTCTTTCTCACCACCAAATACAATCACTAAAGGATTCGTAAGCCATCAGTTAGAAGTAAAAATATAATCTACTATACAGGTAGTCCTTGATTTGCAACAGTTCATTAGGTGACCTTTCAAATTTATAACGGCACTGGAAAAAACTGATTTATGACTGTTTTTCACACTTGCAGCCATTGCAGCATTCCCGTGCTCACATGATCAAAATTCAGAGGCTTGGCAACTGACTTATATTTATGACATTTGCGGTGTCTCGGGGTCACTAGATCACCTTTTTTGACCTTCTGAGAAGCAAAGTCAATGGGGAAGCACGATTTACTTAACATCCATCCATGTAACAGATTTAAAAACTGCAGTGATTCACTTAACAACTATGGCAAGAAAAGTCGTAAAATGGATCAAAATGTATTTAACAACTGTCTCGCTTAACAACAGAAATTTTGGGCTCAATTGTGGTCATAAGTCAAGGACTATCTGGGTATTACATTTTCACTTAGAAATTTGGTAGGAGGAAACTAAAGATTCTTGGAATATTCTCCTCTCTGTGGTTATCCTATCCATAGCTGAGTCATTGGTCTTTATTTCTGTAGATTCACACATTAAAAGCAATAGCCAAGGTGTAACATAAGCCACAACTATTACATGAAATCGACACAACAAGATAGTCACTGAGCGAGCAAACAGCATTATCTAACAGAAGTATGTTAGTGGAATTCAACAAAAGGAAGAAACAAGAAAAAAAAGGAATAACTACAAAGAATGTCATTCAGGCCAACCAGCACATGAAAGGTGATGTCTATCAGAGCATGAATCAGAGAAGTAACAGAACAGCTTCAAAGACTTATCATGTCCATCACTAAATCCCTTCTGTCAAACCATGCAATAGCAAAGCACTTTTATTGATTGGTTGATCAAATTTACGCACCACCCATCTCACTAGGTGACTCTGAACCGTTTACAAGTAAAAGGAAAAAACTGTTACAGGGTAAACAAAGTTGTTGTGTTTTTTTTTTAAAAGAATGCCCTCAAGCCACCAACCATCCCTCTGGTTGCATACCACTATAGGACCCAAATGCTAGTCGACAGAGCCAGGTCTTAACACTCACATCATGGGGCGAGATGTTCCACAGACAAGGCAGAGAATGCACATCTCCTAAACCCACACCCAGTTATTTCCACTTTGGATTATATTTTAAGATAGAAAATGTATCTCTTTAAATGAAGCTGTTGATCTATCCAAATCAAAAAAATTGAACAATAGCAAATATCAAATGTGGTAAATTCTGGTTAGCCAAACATTGCCTATTTGGTGAATCAACAATGACCTTTCCTGAATTAGCATATCCGGTAGTTTCATGATTGTTTCAGTCATGATGGGATTACTGCACTATGTTTTAAACTGGGTTAACCTTTATGGTCTGAAAGAACTTTCTGATGCAGAATGCAGTTGCCATAATCCACTAGGGTCTAAATATGAGTTTGCTTGCAAGATTTGCATTGTGATTTTTCTTCAGGCATCCATATCATTCCTCCAATTTCTCACAATATATTCTACTCCATTTGCTCTACATAAATATAAATCATTGATTAATAAGTACAAGGCTTCCTTCTTGAAGAGGAGTTCCCTGAAAAGCACTGAACTTCTGGGACAGTTGAGGCTGAGCAGGGCTCATCATTCTTAAAAGGAAATATTATCAGATCCTCTCTTATGTGATATGGACAGGATCCGTGCCATTTCCAAGAAAACAACAGTGGTCCCCCCCAATATTAGGGGGTGCTTATGGCAGAAAGAGTAGAATAGGTTGGCTGCCAAATGTACACATATACATTTAAGTAAGAAAAAAATAGTAAGTAAAGTTGCTTCTTGAAGTAAGACTTTGTTCATGAATGGAAACTTTGGAGGAGTTTCTAAAATGACCCGCAGATGATCCACAGTTGGAGCCTTGAATAAAATGCTTCAGTTCTAGACTCCTGATTGCTAGAAATAAAATGTCTAGGTTTTCACAGTGTGGGAAGGTATGATTTGTTTGTTCCCACACTGTGGTTTGCTGAGTGAGCTACAATTGGCTGAGTGGACACTTTATGAAGTCATGGGTCATAGTGGTAGAGTTCACAAAACATGCTAAGTAACAAATCAGTCAACATGCTGGCTTAGTACGATGTATGAAACTTTGTGCCTTTCATCTTCCCATGCACCTGGATTTCCCTTGATATGCTAAAAACCTGACTTTTGACACATAGATTTTGGTGGACATTGGTTTCCATATTCTTATTTAAGAATTGATATTTTAACCTTCACTTGGAATATGACCAGAATTGCATTATCACCAACAAAATAGTTTCATTACTTAATCATATTTGATCCACTTAAATCCAACATTCACCAATCATTCACCAAATCCAATAATTTACACTCCCTTTCTCTTTCTCTTATATGCATGCACACACTTGCAGAAACACATAAAGCCACTGCCTCTCTTTTCTTTTCATTTTGAATAGACAAAGATTTACCTTGAGCCAATCATCCCTGCCAAAGCACAGTTTAATTTCACACAGAAAATTCCCTTGCCTCTGTTTAGTAATGAATCCCATCCAAATCACCATTGTTTAATAACTAAAATGTGCCAAGATTTGCTGGCAAAGCAATCCACTAGCGTGGGCTTGTCTAAAAACATGTGTGATTTCTTAGAATCAGATTCATTCATAGTCAAAGCTCATGATTTTGTAAGAGCTCTTTTAATGATGACCTTTGAGCTTTTCTATCATTTACGTAATTCTATAAGAGCTACAACTTAGTTTTCTGCTGTAGCCAATTATTATTATTTTTAATTCATGGTTTTATAGATACAAGGCAGATTTCCAGAGGCCCAATGGTACTAATAACTGGCTCACAGACCAAAGCACTCAACAGTACATTTTGTCCAGTAACCACTAATAATCTTGAAACAACTGGAAATATGGCTGGTTATAAAGAGACCACCCAATGGTGTATGGAGTTCTACTTCTTTCCACTGAAACCCAAGAATTAATAAGTGACCAATAGCAAGTTTCTACTGGAACTCGCTGTCAGAATCACTTTTGGGGGAGGAAAGAAGATACTTCTTCAAAGAGTCACTGTTTTTAGGGGCTAGAACATCCCTACCAATATGCTTACTAGTCTGGTTTCTTGTATTGAAGCAGTTCTCATCATGTTGAAATAATTCCACTGATTATTTATATAGCATCATTTTTCTGTATAAAGCCAAAGTACATTAGAATATGCCAAGGAGTTTATAGTCCAAAAGCCAAGAGGTTCAAAATTTAAAATTCAGCCCATGGAAAATAACCATGTAGAAAGAGACAAGAAAATTACACATAAATTTCAGTAATGCCTGCAGGCCTTGGCTTAAAGCTGTATAATAAGCCATTGTTTTTATTCTGCCTCAAGATTGCTGAAACGTGCTTGGTGGTTTTGTGACAGCACTGGACTGGGTGAACTTTTTTTTATCTTTGCAGAATCTGGAGAAATCACAGTGTTTTGGGGACAAGGTTGGTGTCTTAAATCCCAAAGGTCATTTAAAACTTCATTAAAAATCAGTAAGAAAGATCCAAAATGGTGTCCCTAGAATTTTTGGGAGCTGTGAATGGGATCTTGGGAAAGTGGTATGTGGATTGTATGTCCCAAATTCATGATCATTTTGAAGGAGCTACTTCAAGTAGTAGAATTAGTTATAACTGTTGGAAACTTATACCAGTAAAAGACAAGATATGGGTGAAGATATCTGAGCAAGAAATGACAGCTAGAAAAATGAGTGTAATGGGCTGAGAGAAGTGATGATCTAATATGAAAACTAAAATCCACCATATAAAATTTAGGCAAAGACATTCTTTTCTTCAATATGAATTCAGAACTTTTAAAAAAGGTATCCAATGGACTCTTAAAGCAAACAGCCAATATTAACAAATAAAACTGATAGAAATAATACATATTAACACTATATTACTTGATATAATAAACCAGAAAGCTTGACTAGTGTACACAGAAGTGTTGCCATTTCATGATCTGCTGCTTGAAACAATTGAAACAGTTGTGGGTTTTCCTCAGATGAGCAATCATTTTGCTGAAAGATGTAGCATTTAACTTCTACTATACCATACTGGTGCTGGAGAAGACTCCTGCGAGTCCCTTGGACTGCAAGGCGATCAAACCGGTCAGTCCTAGAGGAGATCAACCCTGACTGCTCTTTAGAAGGCCAGATCCTGAAGCTAAAACTTAAATACTTTGGCCACCTAATGAGAAGGAAGGACTCACTGGAGAAGAGCCTAATGATGGGAAAGATTGAGGGCAATAGGAGAAGGGGACATCAGAGAATGAGGTGGCTGGATGGAGTTACTGAAGCAGTAGGCGTGAGCTTAAATGGACTCCAAAAGATGGTAGAGGACAGGAAGGCCTGGAGGAACGCTGTCCATAGGGTCGCGATGGGTCGGACACGACTTCGCAACTAACAACAACAACAATACCATACTATGCCAACTTTTGTTATCTTGTAAATTCATTGGAAATACCTAGACATCTGATGCATTTGTAGATGAACAAAAGGAAGTATTTCAGATAAAATATCTGGGCCATTTTCAAGGGGAATCACATATTATTATTATTATTATTATTATTATTATTATTATTATTATTATTATTATTATTATTATTTATTAAATTTTTATACCGCCCTTCTCCCGAAGGACTCAGGGCGGTGAACAGGGCATATCTTAAAACTACAAAAATACAAAAATTAAAAAAGAATTAAATTATTGCCCACAATAAAAACAATAAAAATATATATAAATATTAAAACCCTAAGTGATTCCCCATCAGGCCAGGCCAGCTTGTTCAAATAAATGGGTCTTTAACCCGCGACGGAAGGAGCGGAGATCCGGTGCCATCCGGAGCTCAACCGGCAGCTGGTTCCACAAAGCCGGAGCGCCCACAGAGAAGGCCCTCCCCCTGGGGGCCACCAGCCGACATTCTCTGACTGGAGGCACCCTGAGGAGGCCCTCTCTGTGGGAACGCACGGGGCGGAGGGGAGTTGACGCCGGCAGCGTCATATAATGTATTTATCATTAAACCTGAATTATTTATTTATTTATTTAGATTTATATACCGCCCTTTCCTGAAGGACTCAGGGTGGTTTACAGGGTAATTAAAACAAGAAATACAAAAGTTAAAAACAATTAGCTATTGCTAAGCACATTGTGCTTTAAATTGTAAGCCACCCTGAGTCTTCGGAGAAGGGCGGGATATAAATGGGATTAAATTAGAAAATTACATCAATCCCTGAAAAAAGTAAAAACCCCAATTAAATTAAAATTAAAATTCTCAGCCTGGGCCAGAGAGCTCGAAGAGCCAGGTCTTCAGGTCCCGACGGAATGAACGGAGGTTGGGGGCAGTCCTGAGCTCCACGGGGAGCTGGTTCCAGAGGGCAGGCGCACCTACTGAGAAGGCCCTCCCTCTGGGTGTTATCCGCCGGCAATTTTTTACCAGCGGCACCCTGAGGAGACCCTCCCTGTGGGAGCGCACTGGACAAAGGGAACTTGATTATCACATTATCACATTATTTATTTATTTATTTTATTTATTTATTTTATTACATTTATATACCGCCCTTTCCCGGAGGACTCAGGGCGGTTTACAGGGTAATTAAAAACAAAAATACAAAAGTTAAAAACCAAGTTTAAAAAAGATTAAATTTATCCCTGTATAAATAAAACCCCAATTAAAATAAATTAATCCTCAGCCTAGGCCAGAGAGCTCGAAGAGCCAGGTCTTCAGGCCCCGGCAGAATGAACGGAGGTCGGGGTCAGTCCTCAGCTCCACTGGCAGCTGGTTCCAAAGGGCAGGCGCCCCCACTGAGAAGGCCCTATCTCTGGGTGTTACCCGCCGGCAATCTCTTACCGGTGGCACCTTGAGAAGACCCTCCCTGTGGGAACGCACTGGACGAAGGGAACTTGATGCCGGCAGCAGGTGTTCCCTCAGATATCCCGGACCCAAGCCATGTAGGGCTTTATAGGTAATACCAGCACCTTGAATTATCACAGCCAAAGCAATATTCCTTAGGAAACATGTTCCTTTGGAGTAGATATTTATTGTAAAGTATCTTTATTAAAGTGGCTTTATTGAAATTTACATGATATGGAATTGACTTTCATTTACTTCGGTATCATGCCACGGGTGTTTCAACTGTGTTTCCAGATGCTAAAGTACAACTGTCAGAATTCTTTGAAATTGGTAAAGAATTGCCAGCAGGTACAATTCAGAAACCTCTGCTTCAGATTAGGGCAGGAATCAATCTATTTACCTCCAAACTGGATTAGTGAGAAAGGGTTGACAGCAGGCTATAGTGTTTTCCAAAAGTATTGGCAGTACAGTTCCTAGAATTCCCAACAAGAAGTAGGTTAGGAATAATGTTAAACCTTCCAAAAGGTTTGTGGGTGGTACCCGTGATAATCTATTAGGGAATCACCTAATAGATTATTTCCAAATGTTTGGAGAATATAGGCAGACTGATAACTAGGTCCTGTAACAATCCACCGGAGAATCAAAATTTCCTGGCAGACAATTCTAGTTGTGTCCTGATTCTATGAAATTAGGAAAACTGAGGTGCAGAACTACTGTTTTTCTGTGGTCCTTTTGGTTTACCCTTTCAACTGAGGCTACTTTGATTTTATTAAGGACGATGCTCTAAATTAAGCTTTTCCACAGAGATTTGTTTCTCACCGTATTTTATGTGTTTTATTGGGTTTTTTACCGTGAATATTTTAAATAGATGTTTTATCTGGGCATCACTGCTAACTGCTTGGAATTTTGTGAGATTTAGCAGTATACAAATGCAATGAATGAACAAATAAATCCATATCCTACCATTCAAGAACTAGACAAAGCTAAAATAGGATTAATATATTTGTTCTTTCTACGCTATATGAATATCCATTAAAGTTTATTCAATAAATGATTATTTTAAAACTGTGGCTTAGTGCTTTGTCTGGTCCTGGTCAATCTTTGTCAATGATTCACTTTTTCCAATCTAAAGTCAAAGGGCTGTTGCTTTTCTTGATTGCTGAATTTTGGGAAGAGGCAAAAGAAAGAAAGCCCGTCAGTATGGAATGTAGTTGGGAAGGTAAAGGCAAGAATGGAAAAATCCCTATTTCTATTCCACTCATCCCCTATGTATTAGTCAGAGTTGCATGTATTAATACAAAGGGGAAAGTACTGTAGTGTTGAATTATTAAGTCAAACTTTTTAAAAACCTCCTTAAAAAATTTCCTGCTTGCTAATACAATGGGTGTGGCAAAAATTTTGGACAAGAAACGCTTGCACTCTAGCATTAGCATATGTTAGATATTTTGTCTCTTTAGATAAATGATTTTATATTCTCTTTATTTGGTAATCTGATCCATAGTTTAATTGATAGTTATAATTGTAATAACACCCATTCAGCATATGGATACTAAGCTTCGGAAAAAAGTTGCAGTAGGAGTCTAAAAGAAAGGGCGTCATTTGTCCTTCCAGGCCTGAGTTCAGCAAAGCAGGCAAGTCAGAAGAAACCCTTCAGCTAATGAATTGCACATGGTTCTCAGATGCCTGCAAATCTGAACAGCCACACAATATCATCCTGCATCCTTGCATTCTGCTGCCATAACTGATGAGAAATGTTTAATCTGCCAGGATTATGGATGGCTCCTCATCCTATTTTTCAGCACCATTTTATTAGGGTGAATGTGAACAGTTTCTCTTCCTCCCTCTGCAAATCTTGAATGGAAAACACTTGTTGAAAGAAATTGAAAATGTGTCTTTGTCCTGGCCTCCATCGCAGCTCAGCTAAACTGTGCAACCTTACTGTGCAACCTTACCTAGCTGATTTCTGCTGAGGAAGAATTGCTCTAAACAGTTCCCTAGCAACATCCTTCTATATGCATGATAACTGAAAATACGGCTTCATTGATTTTTGACAGGACCCATTTCAAATGCAGCAACCAGGAGCAATATAATATATAATTTAGCAAAACAATATATCTAACTACACAAATACAAAAGGACCTGATCTCTTTGAAAAGAAGGTACAGATTGATGGCACCATACGAAATTCAAAAATATTAAGCAAATCTAGTGAATAAGAAGAATGGGTAAATCCATGTTTTTTAGAAGATACTATATCATTATTATGGTTGGTCAACAGTCAGCTAGATATTTAGTATGGATCTGGTATTTTATCCATCTATTGAGGCCTTCCCAAGGACCTGCAATAGGCAGGTATTGTTGTTTGATGGTATTTAAGGTGTCACAGGATGTAAGCTGTTTCAATGAAAGCTGCCTTTTGCCATTGTCAATGTTGATGGTGTTCAAGACGTACTTCAGTTCTTTAGCATTGCATCCAAGTGCTTATTATTAATAATATTATCTTTGCTTTCTTTTTTTATGGTTGTTCTACTGCAAAGGTCTGCAACCCGCGGCTCCGGAGCCGCATGCGGCTCTTTCAGCCATCTCCTGCGGCTCCCAGTCCTCTGCCATGTGCAGTCCCCCCCTAAAAAAGTGGGACTAAAAAAGTTCAACCAATCAATTCAAATATGTAGGGTAGGTGCATATCTCGCCTTGGCTCCACTCTTCAGTCAAACCCTGTTCTGTGCATACGCGCATGTATGCACATGTGCACACATTTTTTGCGGCTCCCAGTTTTTCCTTTTGTGAGGGAACTGGTTCTGAGTGGCTCTTTCACTGTTTCAGGTTGCTGACCCCTGTTCTACTGCTATCAGCAGGCCTTTGCATTTTGTGATTTTTCTCCAGTTCTTTCTCTTTTGCTGTCTCCAGGTGGTGCAACTATGGTCCATTGCACGGTCAGCCAGATGTTTAGACTGGATGCAGCAATTTAAAAATGGTTCACTGCACAATCAGCCAGATGTTTAGACTGGATTTGGCATTTTTATCCACCTATCAAGCCCCTACCAAGGACCTGGAATAGGCAGGTGTGGTTCTTTGATGGTGTTAAAGGTATTGTTGCAGGATGTAAGCTTTATAGATTATTGTTATTACTCACCAAATAGAGAAACACCTACTATGAATTCAAAATAACCTGATTTCTCATTAGGGGAAAATCCTTTTCATACTTCAACCTTAATTTTCCAATAAAATTACAAACAAATATAAAGAAACAACCAGTGGAAATCCCATAATAAAAATCCTTGCAATAATTGCAATAGTGCAGACCAGAGTGGTTGAAAAATATTTGGCACATCAAATAGAAAGCCAAAATAGGATTTTCACCAAGCAAAGAAAAAGAAAAACATGAGAATAACATTAAATGAATATTTCCTAAAAACTGTTGACATCTAACATTGGTCAATATGTTGACAATATAAATAAGTGACTAATGTCTGGACTCAGTTCTGTCCTTTAAGAGAAAAAAAGTATTAATATTTGTTGGCCCAGTGGGGGTAATTAAATTGTTGGAATGAGAATGGTCAAGTTATATAAAAACAACAGAGTTGGATGTACAAACTAACAGTGTTCCAACAGGATTTATATTCAAACCTCTGAAGTCTAAAAATAGGAGGTCTATGCCTTGGGAAATAATTTGGAAGAGGAAAGTGTGATTCATACATCTTGCCTGATGTAACATTTTGTAGAACCAGAAATCCTTGCAATTTGGTAGTTTTAAGAAAGGTGTGTTAGATTTAAGACTTTGTTGCAAAGCACTATCTTTACCAATGGGAAAGATAACCCTGGAGTTATGCTGGAAGATGGAGCGCAAATGACGTTTAGAATGTTTCTACCCATTCGAGGCCAATATTCGCCTTCCCTCACTCCACGCTTTCCCCAGTTTAGCACCATACAGATGTATCAAGCCCAAATCCCAGAATTTCAACCAACGCTGTTGCAAGGGCTAGCTGAGCGTAATGAGTTGGTCTCAGTATTTAGCTTTTCCTCCAGGTTGTACCTGAAAAGTTGATGGCATTAGAAGCTTTGTCTATTGTTTGCGGTGCGGGGGGGGGGGGGAAAGAAACACACACCTTGTACTTTGTGTGCTTCCTACTTTCTCAATCTTGCAACTCCATCAATCAGCTCCACCAGCTTGGCTGAAGGAAAGGACAACTTCAAGGGAGGGAGCAAAGTGGCGAAATGGTGCTACTTTGAAGCCTATGAAGGATGCCACTCCCTCTAGGGCAGAGTATCCCCACATGCTGTCTGGGGAATTCTGGGACCTGAAGTCCACAAGTCTTAAAGTTGCCAAGTTTGACGATCCTTGCTTTAAAGGTTGACTCAGCCTTCCATCCTTCTGAGGTAGGTAAAATGAGGACCCAGATTGTTGGGGGCAATAAGCTGACTTTGTAATAATGCCGCTTGGGGGGGGGAAAGCCCTAATAAGCAGGCATATACATAGAATGAAGGCTATATTGCTAAGCACATTTGATTTGTGCTTAGATTGTAAGCCGCCCTGAGTCTTCGGAGAAGGGCGGGATATAAATGGGATTAAAATAAAAATAAAAAAATAAAAAAAATAAAGGGGGAGACAGTTTTCAAGAACCGAGTGGCGGGGCGGGGGGGGGGGGGAAGTTCCTCTGGAACTAGGACCAGACAGATGTCTATAGAGATTCTCAATCATCCAGGTCACGGTGCTTTTTCAAAAGACAACGGGACTTTAGTTTTTTTTTCTTTGAAGACGTTTCGCTTCTCTCCCAAGAACAAGATTTTGGATGAGAAACGAAACGTCTTCAAGGAAAAAAAAACCACAAAAGTCCCAGTTGCCTTTTGAAAAAGCAACTGTGGTAGGGCCAGACAGGAGTCCGAGTCTCGCTTAGCCACGCTTCCCGGGCAAGCTGGAGGACCTGCCATTGCAGGCGGCCCCTCAACTGCGCCTCCTCCCCTTTCTTCCTTCGGGAGTGTGTGTGTGGGGGGGGGGGTTGTAAGCGCGTCTAGCCAAACTGAAGAGACCAAGCGGATGTCTGAGGAAGTGAAGGGGTCGTCCATGCGACCTCCGCCTTCGGCTAAGACTTTCTGAGACGCTGGGCGATCAGGGGAAGCCGGGGGGTCTGGGAAGCTTCCCTTACAAAAGGCGACCGGGCAAAAGAGAACTGAAGCGGCTTTAGAGGGTCAGCACGCGTGGGGACTCCGGCTCCCCACCCCGCCTGCTCCAGATCCTGCTCCAGGGGCGTGTTTTTATTCTCCCAAACTGGGATCCAACCGCGCCTCCTTGCAGCGGCTTCCCTCACGCGCCGCGCATCTTTCGGGTCCTCCCTGCAAGCGAGGCTATCGAGGAGCTACACACCCACGGGTGTAAGGAGACGTCCACGCGGATCCACGCTAGACAGTAAGAATAATAAAGTTCAGGTAGGTTTTTTACGTGTTATTTCCCGGAACGATATTTTTCGAAAGCCCTTCTTTTTTCCTCGCTAGCCCAATCTTAGTTTGGGGACTTTTTTTTTAAAAAAAAAAAATGAAAATTACCTGCTTTGCAAAATAACCACCTGATTCCCTGGCTCCGTCTGTAGTAAGCACCAATTCGTGAAAATATGCCATAATAATATTCAAGATATTGCAGACACTTCGTCGGTTTGGTTGCAAGAGAGTGAAAACTATTTCCGAGCTGATGGGGATGAAGCATTTCCCGGTTTCAACCGTAAAGGCTATTTATTACAGTGCAGACTTTAATTCTTGTCGCTAAGGCGCTTAACTACATTGCTGTAATTTCTTGGCAGGCTTCAGATTCGTTGAAATGAGCTGACAAGAACTTTTAAATCAAAATACACTGCAAAAGCTTTTTATTAAATTTGGACTTTTCTGAATTTCTTCAAGGGAGGATATTTCTTTTGTTGTGGCTTTGTTGCATTATTTTTTTTTAAAAAATCTCCAAGTGGACAGAAGAGCAATTTCTAAACAACCCTACAGTAATCTCAAAGGATAATTGAAACTACCTTTACTTTTCATTTTTTGTCCCCTAAAAGACTATCTTGTGCAGACCACTATCAGCTATTTACATGTGACAGTCCTGATAAATGAAAGGGAAGGAGGAAACAAAATTAAGAATGAATCTAAAATCTTCACACATGCTGGTCATCTGGAAAGAGATTTGTCATCTAGTAATGACAAATATCACATCAAATGAGTGATTTATAATGCATTACATGGGAATCAGAGGATCACTGATTTAAATAACTTCTGCATTTCATGATATGGTATCTGAGGTTTGGTGTTGGGGAAGAGAAATTGAGGCTAAAAATAATTATTAGTACTTTCATTTATTTAGTACCACTTCTCTAAATAACTTGGGGTAGAATAAACATTCTTTTTCATAAAAGTCCAGTCATTCTATAGACTTCAAAGGGGACCAGAGATTTGAGCATTATTCTTTTACAACTACACCAACATTATAATCCTACATCATTCCATGCTGATATAACTCTTGAATAAGAATTACCAAGAATTTTGGATAAGCTCCTGTTCAGGATCTTGATGGGGAATCCAGTTTTTAGTGTTTTAACTAATTTCAGTTTCAAAATACTATTAGGAAAAGAATTCTATAGTTTGGAAGGAAGGGAGAAACCATAGGTTCTGCACCTTGCAATTTAATTGTACCTAGAATAGAAGGTACATTTACATTTTTAAGCAATTAAGTTATTGTTTAATTAAATACCTCCCATTGACATTAGTAAGAGGGAAAAGGTCTTAGTTATGATCTTTAAGTCCCTACATGGCATGGGTCCGGGGTACCTCGGGGACCACCTGCTGCCGGCTTCAACTCCCCTCCGCCCTGTGCGTTCCCACAGAGAGGGCCTCCTCAGGGTGCCTCCGGTCAGGGAATGCCGACTGGCGGCCCCCAGGGGGAGAGCCTTCTCTGTGGGTGCCCCGGCTCTGTGGAACCAACTGCCGGTGGAGCTCCGGACGGCATCGGACCTCCGAACTTTCCGTCGTGGTCTGAAGACCCATTTGTTTGAATTGGCCGGTCTGGCCTGATGGGGGAGTTGGGTTTTAAATTGTCTTTTTAGATTGTATTATTGTTTTTAATTGGGCACTGATTTAATCTTTGTTTTAACTTTTGTATAGTATTGTATTTTTATTTATATGCCCTGTGAACCGCCCTGAGTCCCCAGGGAGAAGGGCGGTATATAAATTAAATTAAAAAAAAAAAAAATCAACAAAGCAAACATTTCTGAAAACATTCTGAGGAAATGAAGGATAAAAGAGCTAAGATTTCTTAATCTGCTTCTTCTGTTTGATCAAGGCACAAATGGCCCCAGAATGACATTATCCTCTTTGAGGTCATAGAACTGCAAAGTCTAGTTTTTAAAATATTTGTAAGAGAATAACTCATACAAACAGAACATGGAGATTTATAATAGTTTATTGCACTCTTATTTTCCATTAAACTAATTGTAATTTATTCAAGTAGCAAAACCAAAAAAGATAAACCAGAATGAAACAGAAGTTGGCAGTGACAAGATGAAGCATAGCTTTTGTTCCCTATAAAGATGGAAGAAAGTAGGAAAACGTTTAACTGTTTCCACTGTTGCTGTTGCTTCTTTAGTTGTTGTTTTTTCGCCAGGACAGTTTTCTTCTTAAACTCCTAATTCTTTGAGGCTTAATTTGCTTGGCAAATTGCTTGGGAAAGATTGATGTATTCATCAGCAAAAAAACAAATCACAAGCAGATTTATGAGTGCTTTAAAAATAAAACTGTGGTTCATCAAGCAGAATGTTCAAATTCCAGTTTCAATAGTATGTCAAATTCCAGATTTTAATACTTGTCAACAATCGCTTCTATTCCCTGTTATATTCACTAAAAGCAAAAACCTTCTTGGGAATGTTTAAGAGGAAGTACAGATGGTCCTTGGTTAATGACTATTCATTCAGCAAACTTACAGCAGAGCTGAACAAATTGTATTTATCTCTGGTCCCCAAAGATATAGACATTGCAGCATCTCCTTGGCCACATGATCAAAGTTTGTGTGCTTGGCAGCCTACCAGCACTTATTATTAGCTACAAGGGCATTTCAGTTCTCCCTATCCATCTATATCCTTCCCGATTTTTCTTTTGGCCACTCTGCAGTCGGCACTGGACCTTCCTTATGCTTCATTCAACCTGTTACCCTGCCCTCTGTTGCCCTACACTCCACTTGCCCTGCCACATGATCGGCCCTGCAACTTCCAGCATCTTCTTCACCATCTTCTTTCTCAAACTGCTCACAAAGCGCTCACCTGGCCTGATACTTTGTGAGGCAGCTGCTGGCTGTGCCGGTCCTTTTTGCCAAGGCCACCCAGGCCCTTATCCAAGTTCTGTATGATCTTCTTGCAAGGTTTTGGCAGGGTTAGTGGAGTGCAGGGTAGCAAGGGGAGTGGAGCGAGGGCAGAAGGGCAATTGAAGCAGAGGTAGAGGCAGAGATAGGCAAATGGGTGGAGTTGGAAGCTTTTATGAGGGTCAGGCCTGGCAGAGGTCAAGCTGAAAAATGGCTTGGATTGGGATAAATCCTTGCCTAAGGACTGCTGGACCTGTCATCACTAAGCAATGTGGTCATGTGACATGCTTTATAACCATATCACTTAGCAATGTATTTTGGTTCCAATTACCATCAATAATTGAGGACTGCCTATAATGCTTATGGGTATTTAAACTGCTGATTTTTTTTCCTTGAAGAAGTAACTCTTATGGTAGCCTTCTCCAGTCTGCCTTTCTTTAAGTGTGTTGGACTGAACCTCCCATTTTTTCAACTGGTAAACTCCATTCTGACTGGCAATGAGGAGAGCTGCAATCCACAATATCCAAAGGCTACAGGTTAAATGTGTAGCTTTTCTGTAGAACTGCTAAGAAAAACTAAGTAAAAGTAGCCTGCTGAAAGCCACAACCTTTTGATGTGCCATCTGATGCTTTCTGTTGTGTCATTTTCTACAGCATTCTTTGTTCACCCTTGGCTGGAAGGATGGTTGGTTCAAAACTTTTGTCACACAAGATGAAAGGAGAAAAAGGAAACCATCCCTATGTAGTAGGAGTCCTCTTTGGTTTCTTCTTTGCCATCTTTCCTGGCAGCGGTGCCTGTCCTAAGCTTTGTGCCTGCTATGTACCGACCGAAGTTCACTGCACCTTCCGATATCTTACTACCATCCCATTGCACATCTCCCAAAATGTGGAACGCATCAATTTAGGGTAGGTTTGCATGATAATGCTGAAATCCTGAAATTAGTACTGCTGTGCTAAAATTTGTTTTGCAGTCTCTCAGAACTTCCCTTCTCCTATGAAAGGGGCTTCTCTTTTTCTACTTTTTCCCACGATGCTTAAGAATTTATTTCAAATTTATTTATTTATTTATTTGCCTTTATTATTTTTACAAATGACTCAAGGTGGTGAACATGTCTCAGACAGGTTCCTCCTCCTATTTTCCCCACAACAACCTATGAGCTAGGTTGGCTGACGGAGAGTAACTGGCTCAAGGTCACCCAGCTGGCTGCCATGGCTGAGATGAGACTTGAACTCACAGTCCCCCACTTTCTGGTCTGGTGCCTTAACTATTAGACCAAACTGGCTCTCTTAATAATATTTTTGAATTTTCTTGCTACTCTTTGGTGGTGGTGTATGTTAAGACCCATGGTGGCACAGTGATTAGAATGTAATACTGGAGGCCAACTCTGTCACTGCCAGGAGTTCGATCCTGACTGTCACAAGGTTGACTCAGCTTTCCATCCTTCTGAAGTCAGTAAAATGAGGACCCAGATTGTTGATGCTAACATTTGTAAATCAGTCAGAGATTGCTATAAAGCACTACTGAGCAGTATATAAGTCTAAGTGCGATTGCAATTTTCTTTTCTATTATCCATCATTCTTACCCCCTACTCAGCATTTTATACTTTCTAGAGTAGCTGCCTATTTTAACTGAAGGAGGCTCAGATTACTAGAGAGATAATGGAACCTCTTAACTAAATAATAATGCTGCACAATGCTTCCAATTACATTACAAAGGCATGGTTTTGAAACCTGCAGTAGCCCAAACAAGCCCTGTTAGCAACTGTGAAAGTAGCTGTTTTTTATGGGAATATGTGGTAACTGAAAGGTGAAGTGTTCTTGTCCAAGAAGTCACAGCTGTTTTTTTTAAGAAAGCAGTTAGTTATTATATTCATACTGTCACATACTAGTGACCTGTTACACAGAAAACTAAGAGGCAGTATGTGACTGGTTTCATCCTTATTATGAATTGTCAAATGGGAATAGCCAGATCTTGTCTAATGCAGCCACTACTTTGGATATTGAGCAGTGGAGGGAAACCAAACTCTCTTCTTTTGGAATTTCATCCGTTTTCTTTCCCTTATAAAAATGGGAAACAACATCTTGTTCATCTCTTTCACTGATAATTGATAGGAACAAAATGAAAATTATGTCTGCAGGACAGTAAGAAATAGTAGTGAGAACAGAATAACATGTTCACTAAAATAAAAAAAAATCAGACCAAACTAATGGTAAGAAGCCTCCTGGCATTAATTTATAAGAGTTCAAATATTGCTTAATTTGCCTAGGGTGATAAAACACATGCATACAAATTCTTTTTTATGCCTTTCATGGTTCAGGATTTTTAGACAAGTAGAAATTTGAGAACCTGACAATATTTTGTACGTATATTTGCAAATGAGGATTGTCTGGCTATTCACAAAATTATTACCATAATGTGTATGACAGTCACTGAACATCAGAAAAAAAGCTAAATTTGTTGATTTCTACCTTCTTCTGCTCAAGAATATACATCAATCCAGTCATCCTTTATCTTTTTTCTGGGTGAGTGGATATAGTTCCAAGCATGACACAGAAATATAGTCATCCCTTTTATGGATCCAATGTGTGAGGCATTTGGCTTTCCTAATTCAGATGCTGGTAAAATAATGCTTGAAATTTTGCAATCCAGATTACAACAGTACATGGAATCAGAACTGTCAAGTCCATAAATCAAATATATAAACTGGATTTAGAAGATGCAGAGGCTCCCAAGATTTCAAATATCTGGTGCATAATGGAAAAGGCAAGGACCTTCCAAGAGCTTTTTTCTTCTATTAATTATATGAATGCTTTTGACAATGCTATCCACAAATTGTAGATAGTTCTTCAAAATATGAGTGTGCTCGATCATCCCATCTACTTATTGAAAATTTCACCTATTGATCAAGAAGCAACAGAAGAGAATACGGAGCAACTAAATGGTTCAGAATTGGGGAAGGAATGTTGCAAGGTTGTATACTGTCACCTTATTTACTTAACTTTCATGAAGACTATATCATGAAAAAAGTTGGATAGGAAGAACTAAAGATCAGAATAAAATTTACTGAGGGAAACACCAACAACTTTAGAAATGCTTCTTGATACCAGTTTGATGGCTGCAAATGAGGAAAGCCTAAGGAATCTCTTGTTGAAGATAAAGAAGAAAATGGAAAAGGTGAACTGCTGGTCAATAATTTAGGAAGCCCAAGATTATATCAATAGGTATAAGATTATATTAATGCCATTCTGAAATAAATAGGTGGAGAACAAGTTGTAGCAGTAACATACTTTATCTTCATGGGATCAGTAATAGGAATGATGGCTATTGTCATGACATAAAGTGAAATCTGCTTCTGAGGAGAAACATCACAACATATCTAAACAACATATTCAAGTGCAAAGACATCACAGTGTCAACAAAAAATAAAGGTGCATATTGCCAAAAATGTGGTTATCCTAGTTGTAAAATATGGCAGTGATAATTGGATCATCAGAAAGACTGAATAAATTAAAAACAAATGCCTTTGAAGTGTGGTGCTGGAGAAAATTGCTGAAAATTCTTTGGATTGCAAAAGGATTAAACCTTTATTTCTGGCTGAAGTAAAACCAGACTAGCCATTGAAAGCATTAATAATGAATCTGAACCTATTGTGTACACATAAAACAAAGATAAGAGTCACTGGACAAGACCATGATGCTTAGGAAAATAAAAATGAATGAAAATAGGATGAGAAAAGGTAAGGTGACTATTATTACAAGCACAAATTTACCAGAAATCAGAGGGGTGACAGATAGGCAATCCTGGCAAATGAATGTCCATTGGATCATGAAGAACTGGAAATGAAGAACAATGTGAGTTCCAGAGGCATTATTGTAAATAGAAAGGATACACAAGACTGGCAGCTGATTGTGATATTTTTTTAAAAAAAATTAAAAAAGAAAAAATAATAAAGGCAGATGGATCAGAGTGCCTGGTATAGGTAAAAAATTATGGCATCCTTGATGTGTTAACAGCGTCAAACATAAATTGAGTCAACTAGAATTTGGTTTCTTTTCCTATTTAGAAGCATAAGGAAGCTCATACACCAGAGGATGTATAAGTGTATGGTACATTCTACTACTTAGTTTAGTTGTTGAAGAGGAAAATATAAAGCATCTCCAGAAACAGTTACCTTCTAACTGTCGAATAAGAGAGAGGGCTTCTGTGGTTGGTCAGCAATGAACACATGGGCCAAGAGACGGAAGGAATTATTTTTGTTTTCCTTTTAATATGAAATAATTATTATAGCAATTCAGATTAAAAATTTGCAAAGTTTTAACTTTAAAGCATTTATTTAATTTGCAAAGTTTAGAGCATTATTTAATGCTTTAAATAATGTTTTATTTGTTTAAATAATTTTTCAGCAATTAAGAGGAACAATATCCCAAATATAGTAAAGAATAAATCCTGTGCTGTTCCATGTGAAATTAAAATAAATTTATCTTGTTTGCTGGTTTGTTTTTACTTTAATTTCTGGCTTGTTTGGGAGAGTTTAGGAAACAAATCATATTAAAATTATCTAGGGTTTGTTTAGTAGGGGTATGAGAAACTTTTGGACATTTAAGTGTTGTGAACCACAATTCCAGGAACCCCAGCTAATATAACATAAGTAGAATACAGTTGGGAGCTATAGATTGACTATATACATCCTGAAAGCCACAGCTTCCTGAACCCAGGTTTAGTTTTTGTTCCTGATTCTGGCTTATGAAGTTTGAACTCAGTCATTCACATCTAAGTCTAATAAGGATTGAAATGGTGAAACAGTGTAATTAGAAGCCAAACTTCTTATGATATGCAGCCAGTTAAGATGAACCATATTTGCTTGGAAAATAAAGACTTTATTCTGAGTCATGAGCTGAACCATTCATTTTGCTTTTGAAAAAGAAGGCAAAGTTCTGAGTTTAGAAATCAGAAGTGTAAATGCAACCCTGTATACATCTGCACACCCATGGTTCGTTTCAGACAGCTATGAATTATGTTCATGTTGTCCTAGCTATATTGAATGAAGCTATTCAAATTATACTTGGAGCCATCTCATCTCATGGGAGGGAGGGAGGGAGGGAGGGAGGGAGGGAGGGAGGGAGGGAGGGAGGGAGGAAGGAAGGAAGGAAGGAAGGAAGGAGGAAGGAAGGAAGGAAGGAAGGAAGGAAGGAAGGAAGGAAGGAAGGAAGGAACGGTGATAATGGTTCATTTTTAGTAGATCCTACAGAATATAGAATACAAGTTTAGTATGCGATAGTGTACACTTATATTTTGTATAAAACATTTTAAAATGATTGTATAGAACATTTTTAAAAAGTTGGTCAAGGGAAATCTAAAGCCCATCATCTTCCCCAGTATTGCAATGTTATAGTTAACAGTTTCAGCTCAAAGCTGTTATAGCATCTGTTTAAAACTTAATGTATGCAAATCGGCTAACAAAATCATCTTTGGCAGGGAACCATAAATTGAGGCTGCTTTGATAACCAGCAATATTTTAGTGGTCTCTCATAATTCAGCAGTTTCTCTGAGACTTTGGCAGTGAACAAATATTCATGCTTTCAGAGGCCTGCTGGCATTTACAAACGTGAAGTAGCAGGAAGAAAGATGATCACTGTTCATGAATGCCTTCAGTGTTTAGGGTGCATTGAATAATTACCCTATATTCCATAAGATGCAAGAATTCAGGAAAGATTTATTCCTCATCTTTTCATGTCACAAATAATATAGAAACATAACTCTGAATGCATGGAATAATTCTCTCATGTGTTGTGCCTCATACTGTAAGAGGGATTTTTAGTACAGACAGTATACAGTTCTTGGTGGGGGGCAGTGAATTCACTAGAATGCAGAGCCTATGAACTGCTGTTGCTTATAAGAACCTCTTTCAAGATGGACGATTGTATGCAAGTATTTATGGAAAGAAACCATAGGAAGATGATTCTAAGTGACAGCTGAACCCTGCAGCAAACCCAAATTATTATTTATTAAATGTATATGATTCATGGTTCCCAATAACTGATTATCTAGACTTGAAACTGGAAAAGCCTTTTATCATTCCATGGGGGGATAGAGAATTTTTTTTGGAAATTGCTCCTCTACCCTGGAACTTCCATCCAACCCTCCAGTGGGCAAAACCTTTGCTTTTTTTATGTTATGCCTGATTAATTGATTTTTTTGTTTGAAATAGAAATACCTTCTTTTGAATTATGTTGGTTGCTTTTAGGATGCCTTCATGTTTTTGTTTCTTATCTTGTAAAATACTTTCTTAATTATTTATTTTATTTATATTATTATAGTATCATAACGTGCATTGTTATTTTCCTTTGTGTTTTGCTACTATTGGATCTACCTCAGCCCTGTTAAAACCTCACTATTATATTGGTCCATGACAACAATAAATATTTGATTGAACCCTCACTATCTGTAAACACCTTGAATTTGAATACAGGTAGTCCTTAATTTAGGACCACAATTGAGCCCAAAATTCCTGTTGCTAAGTGAAATATTTGTTAAGTGACATTTGCCCCATTTTATGACCTTTCTTGCCACAGTTGTTAAGTGAATCACTGCAGTGTTTAATAACATGGTTGTTAAGTGAATCTAGCTTTCCCATTGATCCCATTGCAAAAGGTGATCTCATGACCCCGATACACTGCGACCCTCATTAATATGAACACGCGTCTGAATTTTGATCATGTGACCATGGGGATACAATGGTTGTAAATGTGAAAAACGGTCATAAGTCACTTTTTTCCATTGTAAATTTAAACAGTCACTAAATGAACTTGTAAGTCAAGGGCACCATGTATTAAAGATATTAAGAAGTTAGGTTCTAAACTTTTTTCTAACTATTCCATGTTCTTAATTACACATGTTGTGTTCCTGATGGTTTGATAGTACTTTATAGTGTGATTTGATAAACGTATTATGTCTGTAGTGTTTCATTGTTTTTATTATCAGAACACTTTGAGAGGAACAACAGAGAAATTGTATAGATTTAACATTGATTAGGTTACACCCGAGTGCATGAAAACAAGAGCCATATTTTTCATGTTCATTTGTTATTGCTTTGACCAAAGTGTTTTCAACTTTAAATCACAAAATTTAATTACAGTCTGCTTAAACACCTTCAGAAGAGAGATTTTATTTTTGTTTGTTTTACGTTTGAACTCTAGCTGACTAACTAAACCCAGATATGGAATGAAATATTTGTTACAGTTACAACAATTTGGTTAAACTGACTGAGACAGATTTTTCTGGCCTGGAGAAACTGGAGTTGTTGATGTTGCACAGTAATCAGATACATACAATTCAAGACAAGACATTCTCTGATTTACATTTGTTAAAGGTAAGATTAAGCTGAAAATTGTCCATCACTGATTTTGTTTAAAGTTGGCAAAGTTTTGCCGTCAAACCTGTTGTTAGGGGGAAAAAACAATGGTTCTGAGGAGTATAAGATCTAAGTTTATCATACTTTATTCACCTTTCATTTTCATCTTTCTTTTCATTTAATAAATGGCTACAATCCTAAACATATTTGATAAAATATAAGAGTCACTGAGCATAATTACAGGTTCATTCATAGGTTTACAAATGGTTTAACCACAATGTTGGGATATATAACATAAGTCAAAAATCAATGAAACCACATGGTTTAGCATAATGTGTGAACTGAGATCATATTCTATTGCTATGCTAGTTTGAAAATAACTTTCTTGAATACTTTGAATTAATGTAACTTCACCTTAGATTCCTTTTCTTATTCTCTTTTTTTATCAACAGATCTTAAAGATGAGCTATAATCAGATCAAAGTTATTCAACCAGACACATTTCATGGTCTCGTGTCTTTGGTACGTTTGCACATGGATCATAATAAAATTGAATTTGTAAACCCAAAAGCTTTATATGGTCTCACATCGCTGAAGTTAGTCAATTTGGAAGGAAATTTACTTAAACAACTTCATCCAGATACTTTCGTCACTTTGCGGTACCTCGAGGTGTTCAGAACATCTGTCATAAAGCATATCTACCTGTCAGACAACTTCCTGACTTCTCTGCCACAAGACATTTTCTCATATATGTCTGAACTAGAAAGCCTCTATCTTCATGGAAACCCTTGGACTTGTGATTGTGCTTTGAAATGGTTTGCCAAATGGGCAGAAATGCATTCCGGTACGTATTGTCCTTTGTATAAATTGCAAGCATATACCTCAGATATCTGCTGGTCTCATTCACAAAGATTGCAGTAATTGACAGGATGCACAGAGAACATATTATACTTTAAAAATATGTTCCAATGGGAGAGAATATATGTAATTCATGGTTGAACTGTGGAGTCCTTGGTGCTCTCTGAGCTTGGTTGTTTGCTTGCAGATCTTTCATTACCCAACTAAGTGATATCATCAGTACTAAATAGTGTGGGGTTTGCCCTATAAGGCATAGTAGTTTTCTCTGCCAAGGTTGGTGGGGTGTGGTTTTCTTTTTGGTAACTCATTGATTCAAGTATTGTTTGCTTGAAGATGGGCTAAATCCAAAAACACTTGGAAATTCCTGGAAGTTTGTCATTAAAACAAACCAGCCATCAATAGACACATACAGATAAATCTGTAGGCAAAAAGAAAAAGGAAACTAAAAGATCAAAACACATCCTTTCTAGCTGGTCAACATTCAAATTTGCAGGGATTAACATCAGATAATCAACCAGAAAACAATATCCTATTCAAGAAATTACCAAAGAAAAAGCTACACCGCCACCAACACTGGCAGAACAGACTATTGTATACAAGCAGGAGCAATCACCAGCACTTATAATGTTACGTAGTCAAGTAATAAAATATCTGCAAACAAATAACCAAGTACAGAGAGCATCAAATATCCTGCAAAAATAAGGTTGTTAAAGTCTGCTTGCACAGCTAGATTGAGCATCTAGTGGGATGTCACAGAATTCTGATCTCATTTTCTTCAATATTATTGTTAATGATTTGGGTAATGAAGTAGAAGAAATCTTGTTAGATAACACAAAACTAAGTGAGAAATCTATTACCCTATAAATCATCCTGAGATGAAAATGAATTGAAAATACTACAGTGATATTTAGATGAGTCGCAAAGACGGTTCTTCACTCAGGGAAAAAGAGAAAATGCACTTGACTCATCTATAGTTTTTCATGTAAAGCAGAACTGGGCAGTGTGTTTTTTGAGTTGCAACTCAGTCTCTTAACTTTCCAGAGATGGTGTTGATGGTGATGACAGAAACCATTGGGGGATGTGGTGACAATAAAAGGGGTGGGGACAAAGCTTGTCAGGGAGTTTGGGGAGGCTGAAGGAGCAAATAAAAATGGGTTTAAAGGAAACAATCTGGGAGCAAAAAATTTATGACACAACTTGCAGTTTCAATTCTTCCAAACCTGTAATAACAATCCAATTTGCTATTTGGGGGACAGTTTGGGATTTGAGAGGGTTTAAGGATGCAGCAGAAGCTCCCCGTGTATGGTTTGTCCCATCCTACTCAGAGGAGGAGGAGCAAAAGAACAAAAGGTATTACTGAGATTTGAACATATGGCTGTGAAATGTCAGTAGAGTAATTTGGTATGTTGGAGAGAGCATCTCAAAATCAGCTTCCATATGAATTAATATGGAATGTAGAATGCTCACCTGCAACATAAGAGGCTTTGGGTTGACACAACAGTGGCTGTAAAATGGGCAGGAACAGTGGTTTTAGACTGGAATGGTGCAAGTATGCTTTCAAAAAATGGGAAATATTTCATTCCAAATAATTGGCTATGTGTAGCTTTGAGGAAAGAATACAAGAAGATATATATTAAATATCTGAGGATGATTATGCAGAGGTCAACAACCTGTTCTCCTATCATCTCAATGAACAAGACACAGAATGTTGAAATTACAGTAAATGATAGCAAATTCTAGAAAAATGTCAGAAAAATAATAAGAGTGCTTTAACAGTGGAATAAATTATTCAGAGCAATAATGGGTTACCCATTGTTGGATATCTTCAAGAAGTTGGGTATACATTGCTTGCAGATACTTTAACTTGTGGCATACAGTAATTGTCCTATAGATTTAAAATCGTAGATTCAACCCCTTCTCTTGTTCTCCATCAATCAACTGAGAAGTGATAGGATGTGGAGAAAGATTAAAAACATTCATGCCCTCCTCAAACTTTAGGATAATAGTTCCATTTATTTTTCAGTTTTTTCCATTGTTCCCACTTTTCTATACAGCTGGAGAAAAACCCAGAAAAACCTGGAATTAGATCTACTGTGTTGATGAAAGAGTAGCAATGAATAAGTTTTTATTTATTGCAGTATTTTTTGTTTACATTTATTGATTATAATTTGTTAGATTATTTTTTTATCGAAGTTGCAGGATATGTACAAGTATCATGTAAGTACAATCCTGGCAGAAACCTATTTATATTTTTGAATGACACCATATGTTTACATAATTATGTATGTGAAAACCTAGTACAAGAACATGAGCACTGGAATAAGATGGAAACGTATTAATTCTGACTTCAGGTGACATACAAAGGTGAGTGGGTGGATAGATAAGATATATAAGCCAGCTAGCTAAACTTCAAAGGCTTCCAAAAATGTTTAAATAAAAAAGTAATTTGGATTGAAGTTTGGGTTTAATTGCCTACTTCGCTCCTTCCAATGCTATTTTGTAATGGGTACTAAATGCTTGCCTCAGAGGTACCAGAAATATCTTTCAACTGAACAATAGAACATCAATTTACTTTTTCTGATCTCTTTCTTTCTAGATGTTGTAAAATGCAAAAAGGGCAGAGAAGCTACAGATGCACTGCAATGTCCACTATGCACCAACCCCAGGAATTCTAAAGAGAAACACTTAACTAAAATTCCACTCTCTTCATTTAACTGTAGTAAACCAACTGTAGACACAGATTTAAAATGGAAAACTGTAACTGTGGTAGATGATGGAGAACTCACTTCAGTGTCTCCCAAAGACTTTATGGCCCCTATAGGATCTATGTCATTAAACTTAATAGACCAAACAGGAAATCAAGCAAATATAGCTTGTAATGTACAGAAACCTTCAACAGTATCTCCAGTTATATTTAAAAAAACTGATAACAATACGCTACTTGAAATATCATTGTCAACATTTCTTAAGTGTAGCATTGACCATGATCATATTCATCAACTATGGAGTATTCTTGCTCTTTATAGTGATTCTCCACTAAAACTAAGACGGGAACATTTATTAACAGAAATGCCTTCTATTAGGTACAAGTACAAACAAATAGATTCTAAAAAAGAGGAACTTTTCACTAACATAGAAGCTGAACTGATAGCTGAGCCTCATTGGCTGATGCAGAGTCAAGTGTCAATACAATTGGACAGGACTGCAACTACACTCAATATGTTGCATATCCAATATTCAATAGATGCTCAAATCATTCTTCCTGATGATGTCCCAAAGCCCACCAAACAAATGTGGGCCATGATCTTACAAAACAAGAACTCCAAAACTGAACATTCAGTTTTAGTTAATGGTTCTGTAGAATTGAATTGCCAAGCAATTGGAGACCCTACCCCTGTAACTGAGTGGCTGCTACCTGATGGGACCAAGGTTAAGGCTCCATATGTAAGTGAAGATGGAAGAATAGTGATAGAAAAATCTGGTAAGCTCTTACTATATTCAGCAGATCATTTTGACACAGGACTTTATCACTGTATAGGAACCAACTATGAAGATGCCGATGTCCTGACATTTAGAATTACAGTGATAGATCCAAATCTGAAGCACAACCTTTTAAATGGAGCACAGCTTTCAGTATTTTTAGGTGAAATTATTGATCTTCCCTGCCCCTCTACAGGTGTCCCAGATGCTTCTATTAATTGGGTCATACCAGGAAACATGATTCTTCATAGTTCTTTTAAAAATAAACATCTGTTTCACAATGGTACATTAAAAATACAACCAACAGCAGGACAAGATAATGGCTACTTCATGTGTATAATGTCCAATAAATATGGTGTGGATTATTTAGTTTACCAAGTACTGGTTAAAAGGAATTTGAGCCAGTTTCAACAACTCACAAAAAAAGATACTCAGGTAGATAGTGAAGCAACAGAAGGGTCTGGCAATCAAGAACATGACTTTAATGGCCAAATTCAAAAATTTCCTTCTACCATTACTGCTGAAGTAACTAGCCAAGCATCCATGCAAAGTTCATTTACAAATTATTTTATACACAATAAAACCAAAAACAAGTACAAAGAAGTCTACAAGACCAACAGAGGCAAGATAAGCAGAAGGTTTAGAGGACAAAAGAGATTTGGTCTTTCTACTAAGAGAATCAATTCATCGCACTGGGCAACATTTTTAGAAAAAACAAGGAATATCACATTGTTAAGAAGACAAGAAAATATAACAGTAAAACCAACAGAAAATACATTTTTGTCTTCAAAGAGTTCAGAAAATGAAGGAGAGATATCTGGGGATGATATATTAGCTGAAGAAGAACTTATTTTTCTAGGAACTAGAAGATCTTCAAAATACACTTTGAGAGAAGCATCAGGAAATGTAGTGACAGCAAAACTTGGAAGTATGTCAGATAATTATAGCTCTTTTGCAACATATAACACAGTTACAGAACCAGAACCTTCAGCAACCAGTTCTATTGTTATGCAGTCTGAGATACCTATAGACCAGAACTGGCTAAATAAACCAAAATCTGAAATGGATGGAATAGGCCTTGAAAGATATCAAACACTGCCTATGCCACCAACCCTAATGGAAGCAACAATGCCATCATTGTTTAAAGAACCCGACAGTGCAGCAAACACTTCAAATTCTTTTCAGAGATTGATAACATCTGAAGAAGGTAATGTCTATTTTAAAAGCAAAGCAATAGTAATGCCAACAGTGGCTGTTACTAATAATAGCCAATTTATAACTTCACACACAATTATTGAAAAACATGATTTATTGGCAGAGAATGCTGAGAAAGCATCAAAAAAACCAAGCCATCAAGTACCCACAGCAGCAGTCAGTCTGTCTAACGATGCATCACAACATGGCTATATTTACAGTAGAAAAAAAATAATATTTCAGGTATCTCCAGGTCCAGCCATTCTTGGCCATCAACAGACTGAGGTAGTTAAGGATTCTGAAACTCATAGTCCATTCCCCAGAAGGTACAGCAGACGAAGAAAAACCTTTGGAAGAAGACGAATAATTAGACCTGACCATATTTCCAATAATGCAGGGCATAGATTTACTTTTCCTAGATCAGGGTTTGTTCCAGAAAGCTCAAGTCTTACTTTCCCTGCAGAAATAAGCATACAAACTCTTTCCAACATATCTGTTGAATCATTTACCCCACAAACATTTATGTATACATCGATCAAACCTCAGTATCCAAAATCAACAATTTCAAGTCACACTGTGATATCCTCAAGTAACAAGATAGATACAGATGAAGTGTATGAAGCTTCAACAACTATCCCCTTCTACTCTAAAAGTACGCAAGTTGTTCCACAAAGAAAAATAAAATCAAGTATGCATCAAACAATCCCTGACATAGATCCATCAGCTAACATCCAATTCACAACCAATATCCATAAACCTAAGCTTAACTTAAAAAGTACATTTACTAAAGCTAATATATCACCTTCCATGATCAAATCCACCGTTCCTTCTTTTAGTATCCACGATGTCTCTTCTAGTGTTTCAAATGGAGAAATACCTTCACATAATTCTTTTGTTACCAGCTACATTCAAAAAGAGCTACCTCAGAAGCAATCCATAATACAAACAAAACCCTCATCTGAAATAAATGTTACAGATTTTCACATCTTGGGGCCAACGTACAAAAATTCAACAATATATAAAACTGATGTTTCCAGAAGTGACAATCAAACTGATGTTCCTAGAGACTCAGTTGAACGTATCAGTGAGAATGTAGCATTACTAAAAGACAATCCAATATTATCACTCAGTAGTACAGAATCACCATCCCTAGTGCCTATGTACAACTTTACAACTGATCTTCATAAAGAAACTGATACTACAAACAAACAACTGACACATAATCCAACTACCACTGTTGCAAACAAGTTTTCCAAACTCAAAACATTTCGACGACATAGAAAGAAAGGTCAAAGGAGGAGAAGACCTCTGCAGAAGTCAATGCCTTTTCACAGGAACATTTTGGTCAATAAAGGATTGAAAACAATGGAAAATGTAACTGAACCTCCTAGTCTCATACTGACTGAATTGTTTTCAAAATTCACTACTATGGATATAGTTACAGTTACACCACAACCACTAATTCTTAGCACAGCAGATATAAAAAGAGACAATACATTCTTAACTACTGCTCAGGAATCCCTTGAAAATGCTTACAGCATTAAGCCACCAATGGAACTGTCATCTGAAAAGCTTTCATCTACAACTCCACAGTTTGAAATGTCACTGGATACAACAAAGATAAGCACAGTATTACCAGACACATCCTTGGTAACAACTGGACCAATGTTTACTAATGTACTGCAAACTACTAGACAAGCAGATAAGGAATCTTACCAGTATGTGGGACTAACAGCAACTCCAAAAATACAAATAACAAAAATGGCTCTTCATGTGAAAAAGGAGATAAATCCACAGATTCCTACTAATGCAATTTACATGACCACTAGTCCATTAGTATCCCAAACAAGGCTCATCCAAACTACACAAAGCACTTCATCTCCCAGATGGGGTAAAATTTCATGGCAGTTTCCATTGTCTAAAATCAGAGATACTGAAAAACCACTCATAACTAAAACAGTATTAAAATCACCTCAAAGCTCCACCCTTTATACCCCTTTGTGGAAGATAGATAAGAACAATTACATCAAAAACTGGTCTGAAAGAATAGACCAGGTAGCCACCACCACCAATCCAGAAGATTTAAATTCATTCTATGAAACCAGATTGGCAAAACCCAGAATAAGTGGGGGGAAATTTGCAGTGTTTACTGTCCTGGCTAATTCAGATGCTTTCATTCCATGTGAAGCCAGTGGCAATCCTCAACCAACCATCCATTGGACCAAGATATCAGCAGGTGAGCTTTTCAAATTAATATTTTACATTTGTTCTCTTTTATCATAAACAAGATGTGAATTAAGTAAAGCATACAAAATTAATTTCTTATGTATGTTTACAGTCCTATAATTAAATTATGAAATTTAATAACCACAATGTGATATAGTGTTAGATTATGACTAAAGTCAGATTTTAAACCAGTAGTGAGATTTTCTATTGACCTTGGGCCAGTCGCAAATCTAACTACAAACTTTCATTGGAAGGAAAAGAATTTCACGTGCCAGGAAAATAAATGGATAGAAAGAAAATGAGCAATATTAATTCAGATTTTAGCTAAATTTGCTCTGAGCACAGAAAGTAATAGTGTGGTACGTATAGCTGCTCTGAAGCCATACTCAGAATATTCAGAATGATTCTGAGATAATTCTGAAGTATTAGATTGAACAGCTATACTTAAAAACATTTTTAACTTGAGAGTTAATCAAGCCAGAATATTTTAAGAGAATAGTATATAAAGTATACACTGGATGGAGTAAGGTGGAGTTTTTAAGGCAGTGTTGACTCTGGCAACTGTCCAATGAGTCCCAAAGGTTTTATTGGCGAGGAAACTCAGCCTCCCAGTTTCTACCCAGTGCCTTAATAATCACATCACGCTGGCACATTATGCAAAACCTAAAGCCTCAGCTTTCCATAAAAAAGAGCATTAAAATGTAATCTATTTTCTCTGGTCCAGAATAATACAATCCATCCCATGAGGGAATTGTATTTACCGTATGCTTTTTCTTAACTGGATGAAAACGTGCACATATAAATAATGTACATATAGTGCCAACAAGAATTGTTTCAAATAAATTATAAAAGAAGCTACTTAAAACCAGGAATCTTGTCCTATAAACCTCCGTGTAAACAGGGCTTGTGCTAGTGTATACAGTTCATTATTTTTCCATTTCTTGATCAAAATGGGTAAATAATCTAAGAAGGGATAGCATCACATTATATCAAAAGCCTGGAATAAAAGAGTCAAGTAATTCAAATCAATTATAACCACAAATCATCTTAAAGCTGAATTTTGCTGTTATACAATAACCGTGATTGGCTGTTTATATGAAGCTGTTGCAAGTGTTTTTTTATCTACTTTATTAATAAGAGAAGGTATTGTTCATGCTGGTTAGACTGAGATTCTTGGATTAATATATGAATGCAGTTATTTGACTAAGGCAAAAACAAAAAATATTTCCAATATATATGTAAGCTCTGAATTTAAAGCATGCAAACACATGCCTGATTAATGTGTATAATAAACATAACTAAACATAATCAGTATATGAAAATTAATTGAGATATTTAATTTGCTTCTATAGTAGTTTTAAGGGGAGGAAGTTAAGTCAAGAAAATAATTAAAAGGTAATTTATGGAAAAATTCAAAATCTTATTTGTTTGCAAATTAATAATGAACAAGTTACAGTATGTAATAGGCAACATTTAAATAAATATAACTTTAGTTTCTTTTTGATTAATCAGGGTCTGATGCATCAAAAAACAGACACCGTAACAGATTTGAGATTTTTCCCAATGGCACACTCTCCATTCAGAATGTCAACATCCAGGATCGTGGACAGTACTTGTGCATGGCTGCCAATCAACAAGGTTCAGACAAGCTTCTGGTCACTTTGTCTGTGGTTACTTATCCACCAAGAATTCTAGGGAAAGGTTCCAGGATCATTACTGTCCACTCTGGCAAGCCAGCATTTATAAGGTGTGCTGCTGAAGGCCATCCCATTCCTTCTATAACTTGGATCCTCGCAAACAAAACTCATATCTCTGAATTTTCGGTAGAAAATGAGGCTGTTTCTCTACACTCAGATGGCACTTTACTGATCAAGAAAGTCAGTGTTTATGACAGAGGGATATATACCTGCACAGCAGATAATCCAATTGGCTCAGATACTATGGCAATCAGGTTACAAGTCATTGCTGCACCGCCCATTATACTGGAAGATAAGAAGCAACTTATACTAGAAACTATGGGTGAAAGTTTGAAGTTTCCTTGCACTGTCAAAGGAGACCCTCATCCAACTGTTCACTGGGTCCTCCCTGATGGAACAGAGATGAAACCACTGCACTACCTAAATGGCAAGGTTTTTTTGTTCCCCAATGGATCACTTCTTATCAGGAATATAGTTCCTTCTGACAGCGGGAAATATGAATGTATAGCTACAAGCTCCACTGGTTCAGAAAGGAGAGTAGTACTTCTTCAAGTGGAACACCAAGATATAATACCGCGAATTGGAGCTACATCCCAAAGGTTGACTCAACTGAATTTTGGGAATAGGTTACTTCTAAACTGCTCAGCTACAGGGGAGCCAAAACCCAGGATAATGTGGAGATTACCTTCCAAAGCTGTTGTCGACCAGTGGCACAGGTAGGTTTCTTGGAAACTAATTCAGAACAGTTTCTGGCTGATCTTGACTGATTTTTTCTGATAGGAAGGTTTTTACGGCTGATGTTTGAACTGCTTAGATGGCAAGGAGATACAAAAAATGATGGCTGGGAAAGCTGTAAAGGAGTTTAGCACTTAGTGTTTAAGATGGAATAGTACAGAAGAATAAAAGGAGAAATAAAATTCTAGAAGTAGCTAAAGGAGAATGAAATGCAGATGAGAGAACAATGGAAGAGAGAAGAAACTAATTTAAAATAATTAGCCAAATGCTTACCTGCTGGCTTTGGGGTTAGCTGTAATTTAAAGACTGGGCATGCAAGATCCTGGGAACGGACCTACTATATGAGACATTTGTATATGGTACTGCATTCTATTCCAGTGGTAATAACCAAATGTCTGTTGACAGTCCATAATCACAACATGAACAAATTGTTAGGAATAATGTGAAATAGGAATAATACAATGGATGGGCAAAGATAAATAGTTAGCTATAGTTATATATTTTGTTAATACTGAAATCCCAGGCATAGATTTGGATGCATAAAGAGGAAGAAAGGAGATGGTTGGAGATGTTGATTCTCTTTTATTCACTCCTGCAGTCAGATAAAGGAGTAATCCATCTTTGAATCATAAACAATGGAAGTAGCTTTTATGACTGATGGCAGAGGTCCTAAGAATAGTAGTGCTTTGGGATGGATGATTTCTATTTGGAAATCTCTCGAAACTGTTACAAAATGTTACAAGCCCCCAGCAATTCCTTCCAAAACAAACACAATAAGCATTTTTCTTTTGAAATATCTCACTGTTGGCAAGTGTGATAAGCAGACCATATGACATATTATATTCATTAGGATAATTTTCTTAACAGGTTAAAGTAACACATTGTTGGTGAAAATTCAAGCGATGAACTTACACAGTAAAAAATATTAATGCATAATAAAATGTAATGCTAGAGAAAATTGGTTGACATTATGTAAAGCTCTGATAGTTTGGGCCTACCACAATAAAATGCCCATCAGAAGGTTTATTCTATGTAGCAGAAAGCAACATGTGGCAAATGCAATTTGCTCACTCAAAATATAATTTTACAATTATATTGTAGGGAGGAGCCCTTGCAGGGGTGGGCTGAGGAGTTTAGTCATCATCTTGCAGACAAGACCGCTCAGATTCGAGCCGGTCTGGATTCTGACTGGGCGGAGACTGACGGGGAGGAATCGAGCAGCCTTGAGAACGTCATTTGGAATGAATTTGATCCTGTGACCCCAGATGAAGTGGACAGGATCATGAGGAGACTGAGTTCCACCACATGTTTATTGGACCCGTGCCCCTCCTGGCTGGTGTATGCAGCTCGGGAGGAGACACGAGGCTGGTTCCAGGCAGTAATAACTGCTTCTTTGAGGGAGGGTATCTTTCCCGCCACCTTGAAGGAGGCGGTGGTGAGGCCCCTCCTCAAGAAGCCTGCTCTGGACCCGGCTATTTTAAACAACTATCGTCCGGTCTCCAACCTTCGCTTTTTAGCGAAGGTTGTTGAGAGTGTGGTGGTGCATCAGCTTCCTTTGTTCCTGGAGGAAATTGATTATCTAGACCCGTACCAATTGGGCTTTAGGCTGTGGTACAGCACGGAGACGGCATTGGTCGTGCTGGTGAATGATCTCTGGCGGGCTCGGGACAGGGGTTGTTGCTCTGTCCTAGTCCTGTTAGATCTCTCAGCGGCTTTTGATACCATCAACCATGGTATCCTACTGCGGCGTCTCAGGGGGTTGGGAGTGGGGGGCACTGTTTTACAGTGGCTCTCTTCCTACCTCCTGGGCCACTCGCAGTCAGTGTTGACAGGAGGGCAGAGGTCCGCCCCGAGGCCTCTCATTTGTGGAGTCCCTCAGGAGTCAGTTCTCTCTCCCCTCTTGTTCAATATCTACATGAAGCCGCTGGGCAAGCTCATTCATGGTTTCGGGGTGGGGTATCATCAGTATGCTGATGATACCCAGCTCTTTCTTTCCACCCCGAACCAACCCAGTGATGCACTCGACGTGATGTCCCATTGCCTGGAGGCGGTCCGGGTTTGGATGGGGAGAAACAGGCTTTGTCTCAATCCTGCCAAGACTGAGTGGCTGTGCATACCGGCATCTCGGGTTAACCAGGTTGTTCCACCACTAATGATGGGGGGTGAGGTGTTAACCCCCCCATTGATAGGGCTCGCAACTTGGGCGTCCTCCTGGACTCACAGCTCAGTTTGGAAGATCATATAGGAGCCGTGACCAGGGGGGCTTTTGCCCAGGTCCGCCTGGTGCGCCAGTTGTGGCCCTATCTGGACCGAGATGCCCTACGCACAGTCACTCATGCGCTGGTGACCTCCCAGTTAGACTACTGCAATGCTCTCTACATGGGGCTGCCCTTGAGGACCACTCGAAGGTTTCAGCTGGAGCAGAATGCAGCCGCGCAAGTTGTGATGGGAGTCTCCCGATACTCCCATGTAACACCTCTCCTCTGCGAGCTGCATTGGCTTCCGGTTGCCCTCCGGGTAAGATTCAAGGTGCTGGTGATGACCTATAAAGCCCTAAATGGTATAGGTCCGGATTATCTTAGGGAGCACCTGCTGCCAGCATCAATTTCCCATCGTCCTGTGCGCTCCCACAGGGAGGGCCTCCTTAGGGTGCCGCCAGTCAGTGAGTGCCGGCAGGTGATCCCCAGGGGAAGGGCGTTCTCTGTGGGTGCGCCTGCCCTATGGAATGATCTGCCTGTGGATCTCTGGACTGCCCCTGACCTTCGTTCGTTTCGCCGGGACCTAAAAACCTGGTTATTTGATTTATCTGGTCTGGACTGAGGGGTTTTAAATTTTTAACTTTTTAACTTTTTGGGCTATTAATTGTTATTTAATTGTATTTAAACTCTATTTTAACTTACGGTATATTGTTTTTAACTTTGCCCTGTAAACCGCCCTGAGTCCTTCGGGAATAGGGCGGTATATAAATCAATTAAATAAATAAATAAATAATTTTACAATCACATGAAGTAATAATTTCACTAAGTTTTGCACTAAGTTTACTTCAGTGTTGCATCCAATAGTGAACATTAGAAAGGAAGATTAGCGGATGAGAAACTAATCCTTGTAAGGAGAGACTGAGGGAATTGAGTATGTTGTTTAACCTTGAGAAAATATGACTGAGGGATAGACATTTTTCTAGTACCAAGCACGTATCACACAGAACAGGGGTCCCCAAGACCCGGGCCATAGCCCAGTACTGGACAGTGAGCCATTTGGAATTGGGCCACTCATCCCCACATGGGGAAAAGGGTGTGCATGCGCTCCATTTGCATAAGCATTGTGCATGCGTGTCCACCACTTGCATAATTGGAGTTGTGCATGCCCATTTGCCAGCTGTTTGCATGGAACCATCCCCTCTTCCCCCTCTCCCCTGCCAGTCCACAAAGCCAGAAAGTTTGGGAAACTCTGACATAGAAGACACCTGTGCCCCACAAATGACACAGCTTTTTCTTTAGCCTGTCTTGCCTTCGGCAATTTTGGAGAGAAAGTATCATTACCTCATTTGCAGAAGCAAACTTGCCTGTTACATGAAACTCTACCCATGTATATTTTAGATGTTCTTTGTGCACCCTACTGTATATTCCACTTAATAATAGTATTTCCACTAGTTCTGAGGGAAACTTCATTTGTTTCTTTTTTAAAGAATTTTTTAAATACCCTTTTATTATTTTTATAAATTACTCAAGGCAGCAAAAATACCAATATTCTTTCCTCCCCCTATTTTCCCCAAAACAACTCTGTGAGTTGTGTTGGGCTAAGAGAGAATGACTGGCTCAAGGTCATCCAGGTGGCTTTCATGGCTAATGCTGGATTAGAATTTGTGGTCTCTCCCTTTCTAGTCTGGTGCCTTAACCACTAGACCAGGGGTAGGCAACCTCGGCTCTTTTATGACTCGTGGACTTCAACTCCCAGAGGTTGCCTACCCCTGCACTAGACGAAACTGACTTTATTTATATTACTCCTCATTCAAGTTTTACTGTTTTGATTGTTTTAAAATGTTTTTGATATTTTCAATTGTAATCTATATATTTTATCTGTAAGATGCCCACTGTTCTTGCCTGAGATGGACATCCATAGAATTAAACAAAGAAATATCTCTAGGAAAGTTGCAAAATTTCTTTTAACAGCCATTGTATTGCACAGAAATCTACTCCTTTCACTTTTAGGATCCCATTAATATATGTTGCATTTCACCAGCACTGACCCTGACACCTACTGTAATTAGAAAAATTTTCTGACAGTGGGTAAGCTTAAGTAAAATATTTAGGCTGTTTGTCAGAAATATTTTAATTTGGATTCCTGTACCACAAAGTTGGAATTGGAGTTGGAGTTGGGTTCCTTCCAATCTATAAAGCTTTTTTTTTTAATCAACAACTTTGGAATTTGTCATACAGCCCAAAATAAATGATTGTTTTTCCCCTTCTTTTTCCAGAATGGGGAGCCGAATCCATGTGTATCCCAATGGATCCTTAGTTATTGATTCAATCACAGAAAAGGATGCAGGTGATTATATTTGTGTAGCAAGAAACAGAATGGGCGATGATTTGACCCTTTTGAAAGTCAGTGTGACAATGAAGCCTGCAAAAATTGATCACAAACAATATTTTAAGAAATTGGTACCTTATGGGAAAGACTTCAAAGTGGATTGTAAAGCTTCAGGATCTCCTGAGCCAGAAATATCTTGGAGTTTGCCAGATGGTACAACAATCAATAATGCAATGCAAGCTGATGATAGTGGACATACACTGAAGAAATATACTCTGTTTGACAATGGGACTCTATATTTCAATAAGGTTGGAATGATGGAAGAGGGAGATTACACTTGCCATGCTCAAAATACACTGGGAAAAGATGAGATGAAAGTGCAGATAAAAGTGGTTGCAGCTGCACCTCGTATCAAGCAGAATTCAAAGGCCTATGCAAAGATAAAAGCAGGAGATGATGCGTTCTTTGATTGTGATGCAATAGGGGAACCTAAGCCAAAAATATTTTGGCTGTTACCTTCTAACAATATGATTTTAGCTTCTACACAGAGATATATTCTCCATATTAATGGGTCATTGTCAATCATTAAAGTAAGGCTTTTAGATGCTGGAGAATATATATGCGTAGCACGCAATTCTGGTGGAGATGAGACCAAGGTTTATAAACTAGATGTAATCTCTAAACCACCTCTGATCAATGGTTTGTATTCTAACAAGTCTGTCATTAAAGCAACAGCTATAAAGCACTCCAAAAAACAAATAGCTTGTAATGCTGAAGGAGATCCAGTGCCACAGATTATGTGGATCATGCCTGATAATATTTTCCTAACATCCCCATACTATGGAAGTAGGATAACCGTACATAGAAATGGGACTCTTGAAATTCGCAATGTAAGGTCTTCAGATACAGCGGAGTTTATTTGCATAGCACGTAATGATGGGGGAGAAAGCATGCTGGTAGTCCATTTGGAAGTGCTTGAGATCCTAAGGCGCCCAGTTTTCAGGAACCCATTTAATGAGAAAGTCATAGCAAAACCAGGAAAAACCATATTCTTGAATTGTTCTGTTGATGGAAACCCGCGTCCTGAGATAATTTGGATATTACCAAATGGTACATGGCTCTACATTGGTATTAGAACATTACGGTTTTATTTGGGAAGCAATGGCACCCTTGTCATCAATAGACTTTCTAAAGCAGATGCAGGAAAATACAGATGTGCAGCTAAAAATCAAGTAGGCTATATTGAAAAGTTGATCATATTGGAAACTGGTGAAACACCCACGATTTTTATCCACTCAGAAACGACAATAAAAAGCATTAGTGGAGAATCTTTATCACTTCACTGTCTTGCTGCTGGAAGTCCCAAGCCAAACATTATATGGACACTTCCCAGTGGCTTTGTCTTAGATCGGCCTCAAATTAATGGGAAGTTTACGTTACTGGAGAATGGTACCTTACTTATTAGAGAAACCAATATTCATGATAGAGGAGGTTATATGTGCAAAGCTCAGAACTATATTGGTGATTCAACAGTAGTCATTTTTGTAACAATTGTGGGACATTCACCACGGATCACAAAACGACCTCCAAGGAATATTCACACTGTGACTGGGTTGGCGATTCAGCTTCATTGTATGGCATTTGGGATACCAGATCCAGAAATTACATGGGAGCTGCCTAACCATTCATTATTTTTCACAGGCATCAGAGGTCAACTCTCTGGAAGTGAGATTATTCATCCACAAGGAACATTAATAATTCACAATCCAAATTCATCAGATTCAGGCATATATAAATGTGTGGCTAAGAATCAGTTTGGCAAGGATTTTACAGTGACGTATGTTCAAGTTATTTCAAATAGGAATAAAGTCTAAAATGGATCATTTGGCTTTCAAAGATGTTTAATCAAAAACAGTCAAAAGGCATTTCAATTTTGGTGCTATTACAATTCTAACTTTACAGTTTGTCAAGCTAAAAGACATATAGGTTTTGGAAGAGTTTGCATTATTACCTAGTGTTGATTTTAAGACAATATTAAAAAGTAACCTTAAAAACTTAAGGCACTTATGTTTCCAACAAAAATAACAGTGAAAATGACAACATATTCTCTAAAGATACTTGCAATACAAAATATTTAGCACAATAATGGATTTTTTTAAATGCTAGTTTTTATTTCCCACTTGATAGCTATAACATTGTAAAGCTATTGAAAAACAGGATTGCTGGTTTCATTTATTGTTGATGTGAATGACCATTTTCTTATTCTTGATAGTTTCAAATATTTTAAAACAAAGAATATTGATTTGCTTGTAATACTACAATATTCTTTCATGCAGAAGTCCTTTTGGGGGCAGTGGAAGCATAAATAAGAAATAATTATTTCAATTTTTTTAATAAAGCTGCATTATTTTTCTACAATGAAGTGCCATCAAAACTGCATATGAAGAAATGAAAATATAAATATTAATTATATTGCCAATTATTGTGAGGAAATAATTTTATATATCATAGGTTTTAAAGCATACTATTTATTATTATTATTATACTTTACTGAAAGGCAAGAAACTGTGTTTCTCTTTATGGACACATGAAATTGACACATGGGTCCGGGGTACCTCGAGGACCACCTGCTGCCGGCATCAACTCCCCTCCGCCCTGTGCGTGCCCACAGAGAGGGCCCCCTCAGGGTGCCTCTGGTCAGGGAATGTTGACTGGTGGCCCCCAGGGGGAGGGCCTTCTCTGTGGGCGCTCCGGCGCTATGGAACCAACTGCCGGTTGAGCTCCGGATGACACCGGACCTTCGCTCCTTCCGGCGCGGTCTGAAGACCCACTTATTTGAATTATCTGGTCTGGCCTGATGGGGAACGTTAGGGTTTTTTAATGGGTCTTTTATTGCTATTGTAATTTTTAATTGGGCATTTGTTTAATTCCTTTTTAATTTTTGTATTGTTATTTATATATGCCCTGTTAACCGCCCTGAGTCCTTCGGGAGAAGGACGGTATACAAATTTAATAAAAGTAAAGTAAAGTAAAAGTAAATTAATATGATTCAAAATGCTCCTAAAGTAACAAAGTATGTCCAAGAATATTGTCTTAGTACTTGATGTATTATGTACTAAACACATTGATATTTTTTATTAAATTCTCTTCTCAGGGCAAATTTTTAAAATATGGAAGAAAGAACATAATTACTAACTGACAGTGAAAAGGTAGTTGAGGAAGCGGAAGTAGCAAGGACATCAGAAAAAAGATACCATGTAATATTGGAGATGCTGATTTGAAAGGAAGCTAAACCTGAATACAATAAATATGTGTATTCAACTTTTTAAAAAATCAGATTTTAATAAAGTTAGTAATGACAAAAATGGTTTTGTGTTAGGGAAAAAGTGATAAGAAAAAGAGCTTAAAAATAGGAATTTATTTAAAGAGAGGATGTACTAAAAGAACAATTGCAAATAATTCCAGTGACCCTCAAATGGAAAACAGCAAAGTAAACTACTGTTGCTACATGGCATGTTGAGGAAATGTAATAATTATGAAAGTGAAAATGAAAGAAAAACAACTGTGACCATCTGACCTGGCATAACGTGAGTCTTCCTAATTCTTTGATATGGATATTCTACACTTCTTAGAAGATGGTGCTAATGCTGAAGAACATCTTTGATAGCCAAAATTACCATGTTAAAAACTGGAAAGAGATGTCTAGAAATGAATGTGCATGGGAGGAGATTGTTATCAAACTCTGGAGTAGTTTATAAAACTATTACTCCCAAAATAAAATTTAAAAAACATCAAAATTTTTGTGGGATTTGGGCGATGGTGAATGGATTGAGAAATGAATGCTATAGCTTGTGGGGTACTTAAAAGAAACTCCTTGCCTGATAAGATCAAAATTAAGAATAAATTCATACAGATCCCATAGGGCACCTAGATCTTTGATTGGGGAGCAGGAATGCACAAGAAAATGAATTTTATTTAGCTTGCTTTATCTGAAATATTTTTGAAGAAATATGTCTAATATCTAATACAAGTAGGTCTATGCTGCAGCTTAGCATAAACTATCATAAAGATTTGAAGAATGTGATCAAGGTGGAGAGTGGGATCAGTAAAACAGCATATCAAGATGTATGATTATAACATTAAGTTAAAATCATTACAAATATTATAATCTTTTTAAAACTGCTGAAGTCATCAGGATGACATGACTACCTACCTACCTACCTCACTGAATTTTTGTGAGTAATGGTGTGTACATTGCTCCAAGTCCATTGTATGTACACTGAATGAAAAGTTTAATATACCGTACTATAAATCAACCAGGTTGGAAGCCAAAAGACATTATTACTGTATAAACTTCCCATAACAAGAATGAAAGGTAGTTAAATATTCATGTTACTATTTCATATTAACCAGATTATATCTCCCCTTAAATACAATCTAATAAAGAGTGCATATGCTCTCTGCAGTGTCCCAAGATTTTAGAAATGATGGGAACAGTGTAACATCCCTTTTGATTAGATGAGGGAAGAGCCAACAATCATAGCCATGTTAAAAAAATGTGTTCTTATACTGATTAGATAGGAGGACTCTACACTTGATAGTTTAATCCACCAGACAGAATAACTCTGTTGTGTGATGACATTTTATGAGAATGAGATTGTATAAAGAATTGAAGGTGAGCAGGAACTATGTTCCTCTCTTTTCAAATATCTCAATATAGTCTGCATATTTTGCATATTCATCCTGGAAAGTATGAAAGTGTACTTGTAACTGGATGATCAGTGGTGGAGATTGAGTTCTATAGGCAGAGATTCTTAAATCCCTGGGGAAAAGGGGGATGACATCATTGTGTCAGTGAATGTTTGGATTGTGAGTCTGTATAGCAACTGTCCAGTGAATTTGTGATGAATCTTCATTGTCCATCCTGGCCAGTGGTCTACCTAGCCAACCTAAAGAGATCTTATCTGTGCATGCTAGAGGCTTCAGGATAGCTGCCTGATGCCAGAATTTAGAGTTGCACTTCAGGGCCAGTCACAGTGGGTATACTAACATGAATTACTATCTGGACTGCACTTAATTTGTGGTTGTTTCAGTATCAGCCTCTAAAAGCTGGAATTCCTTAATTTACAAGCAACCAGGTCTATAGCATATTAAGTTTCTATCTACAAATTGTCGTCCCCACCTTCCTCACAAACACAACACTTTGTTAATGCTTGGAAAGAGGAGGTAATCTTTTTAGAGCATCCATATACAAAGTTGCCAGAATCTCCAAAATATAAGTGGACATCTTGAATACAACATTTCAGCTTTATTCAGAAAGATAGAAGAGCTCTGCTAATTCTCAGCAGCATGCATGGGTTCAACTTCTAAAGTTGCTAGTGCATGGGAAGAAAGGCATGAAATAGAATAGTTACTATAAGCTTCATGCAGGCATGGCTATAAATCTCAGGTAACCCCCTATTCAGGGATTGTCTTTATTTGGCAGAAGTCTTATAAGACATGACTCAACAAGCTTAGTCTCCTTATTGCACATACAAATGGAGCCATATAAACACAGAATGTCCAATGCAATACACAAAAATAAAACTCATTTATAGGCCTATGCTCCAGGATTTATATTTTATGAGCTTTTTTTCTTCTTGTCTTTCTAAATTTATGGACACCTGCCATTCACCGGATGGCCTTGAAAGACACCTGATTTATTTTAACATAATGGGTTATTTCTAGGAGATCTTGATTCTTTACACCAGGGATGTCAAACTGCTGGCCCGTGGGCCAGGTGCATCACATGGAAGCCGTAGCCAGCCCAGCTCCGGCACGGGGAAAAAAGCTGCAATACGTCATGACACATCATGTGACGCAACCAGTTTGACACCCCTGCTTTACACAGGCAATCTGACAATGTATTCAGCAAGAACAAATTTTGTCAGGCTTACATTTTTTTAGTTAAATAATTTGATCGGATCCTATTGAGGGTACTATGTCCAGTTCTGGGCACCATACGCTAAGAGGAATTCAGAGAAACTGAATTTACAGTTTTAAAAATGGCAGCCTGATACAGAAGAGTAGGAATTAAGTCCCATTAAAAGAGAATAAAATAACTAGCATGTTTAGCTTTCAGGGGGAAAAACTAATAATTTTTCAAACAATGAAAACAGTGTGACACAAAAGAATTGTAAGAAAAATGGACTAAAATTACAAGACAGATTGTAGTTGTATGTTATAAAAATCTTAATCATGTAATTCAGCAGAAGAAGAAATTACCAAATAGTAATCACTATTTGTAGGTTTATTTATTCTAGGTTCACTAAGAGTTCAAGCAGTTGATAGACTATCTTTTGCAGGAAAACCAGGGCAGGAGATTGAATTCAGTAGTCCCTCCAGTGTTAGTAAGATAACTTTGTTGCCTAATCATGAAGTTTAATATTGAACCAAGATTCTTGCTATTATTAATATAAAGACTATATATCTTATTTTTCTTCTACTTTGAAGGATATAATTCATTTTTGCTGAATTTGTCTTACATCAGAAGTTTGGTGTTTGTGTATCCTAATTTTCCTAAATCTGTAGTGGTTGCTCTAGGAGTTCAACTTATTTTCCCTCCCAATGTGTTAGCTGCTGAAGTTGCCTAATTTTCATGGCTAGGTAAGAGAAAAGAGGAGACTGAACAAACCTTTTTATACGGCTAAATTCAGCCATTTACTTGATATTTTCATTAACTTTGTTATATCTAACAATAGGAGAAAATCAATATTTCAAGGTTCTCTTAAGAAATTTAGTTTACTCTTAAAAACTATTTCCTTTTATGAACAAGAACCTCAAACTGACATTTTCTCTGGCATTATTCTCCTTGAATAAGGTGGTTTAAAATGCCAAATTTCAAACAAATGTCCTGTAAACCAAGATTTATTCCACCTGTATGTGAATATAAGGCAGGGGGGGAGGGGGGAGAATCAGAGGTTGCCTGGAACACGTGTTCTCTCATGGAATTATGTAATATAAATCTGATAGATACTGACTTATTTAAATCTGTATTACTAAATACAGAATCTTAATAAGCTCTTCACAACTTTGCCATTGACCCCAGCTAACAGAGCTTGTTTCATGAATAACAGGAACTCTGTATTTCCAATCTCAGAACTGGCAGAGCTGAAACAGAAAGGAAATGCATTGTTATAACCACACCTTAAAATTAAAACAGAATATTCAGTTTGATGCACAATCTAGAACAATCCTAATTTGTCTCTGCCCTTGACAGATGTTCTCCATACCAATCCCCTTTTCAGAAGTATAACTTCAATCTTTTGCAGCCTGAATGTCTTCCAGATGCATGAATATGAACTCCCCAAATTACTTGCCTGCATGGTTACTGCTAATAATTTTGGGAGCATGCATACACATTTGGAGCATGTTCAGAATGGGAATAGTTGAATCATTGAATCATTTGAACAATTCAAATTTTATTCTATATCAACTGAAGTTTCATAAAGACTCTGGTAGCCATATTTGGCTTCACAAATTATAAAAAAGAAGTTATCAATATTTTTGTAACTTTAACAGATGTTTATCAGGCACTGGTAACAAAAAGACAGAGATTTTCACCATCATTCAGTCAAGAGCTTCCAGAATAATTATTAAAGGAAACAGAATACGCCTTTCTTTGAAACATCCAGCCAATTCTTAATTTCATATTTCAAATTCTACATCTAAAAAGCATGTACTATTGTAGGTTCTGGTTTGGATTTTCACAGGATTTTCTAGGATAATTAGGCATATTTTTGATACTATTAATTCAGATATATTTTTTAGCAATTTCACCTGATGATAAGCCAGACTCCATCCAATGGTAAAATCTCAGGACTATCTGTTGATCTCCAGATTTGATGGATTATCACCAAATGAAAGATGAATATAGCAAAACTAGAGGGCTGAAATGCCTACCCCATAGTGCTGGGATGTGCTGTCTTTTGCACTTTATATTCTTAACTAGCAACTAATAGAGCACAGAAATGAATATTATTCTGCATTTTTTCTAATTGCACAGTGACGACAAAGAATATAAACTTGAATCAGCAATTTGTTGTAATACCAAATATTTTTAAAATATATTTACAGCTGTTAATTATTTTTAAGAAAACAAAGTATATAATAAGGAAAATAGGCATGGTTTCATTTTAAATGTAAATAATGTTATACATTCAAATTACAAGAAATTTCAAAAAGTTTTCACAATGTGCAACCTAAATATTTTCACAGTGTACATAGTAGTTCACAGAAGTATTTATTACCTTAAATATTCTCATAACTTTATGAGAACATAGGAATGCATTGGCTTGGTGTTACAATTCAAATTTTATTCTATATCAATGGGTTGATTTGCTTAGTAGATATTATTTCAACTATAGTAATCCTTACTGTAATGCTATCACAAGGAAATTTATAGTTATGACAGAATACGTGGTAAAATAGTCTCAAATATTTTAAATATGCCCTACATGAAACACATTCAAAAATTTGTTCATCTAATTCTAAAAATACTCAAAATTCACAAAACAGTTTCTTCTATTTATTCTTTACCCAAATATGAGCAAATATCACTTCCACAAAGTTAAAATAGTTTCTATTTCAGATATAAATTTGTTGAATAATATAGTTGTGCTTGTGCAGCAAATTTATAAATACAATGTATTTACATAAATAAAATCAACGTTTTAATCTCTGAATACCTATCATACAAAATAAAAAGCCATTATTCTAAGGCTCAGGAACTAAAGCCAAGTTCTTATAAATAATTGATAAGTTGGTAAATATTGGACTCTACCACTGAGATAACCTAAACTGAATTCTACAGTATAACCATCAGTTTTTTACTTGATGATTCATTACAAAATGCACTTCCTCACAAAGCTTACACTCTAGACATGCCTCCTTAATATATTAGTTGTCATTATATAGCAGTTTTTTTAAACTCCTCCATTTGAGACATTTTATAATGAAAGCCCTACCTGCCATAAATATCATCAGTTATTGTTTTTCCATTGGATCTGCACTTAATAAATCAATGGAACAACACTGGAGGTTTTAAAGAAGAGATTGGACACCCATTTCTCTGCAATGGTATAAGGTTTCCTGCTTGAGCAGAGGGTTGGACCAGAAAAGACCTCTTATATCAACAGCCTATGACATGTTAAAGTTTAGGCTAGGGTTCTTATTTATAGAATATTTCTCATCTATAGAAACATGCATATAGATATATACCTTCACACTTACAAACACATACATGCCTATGTGCACATGTATGTATATCTTCATACAGAAACGCACATATACATTCTCTGGCATGTTGAGTGCTGGATTACTAGAGAAAGCATTAATCCTAACAGATCTCTTCACATTAGTCAGAATCATTTGCATTACCTATTGAAAAATTGAAATAATTCTTGAAATTATTTTGGAACTTTCATAGATAGGCTAAGAAATAGCAAAAGGACATCTTAATATCTATTCCATGTTTTGAAAACCCTGGAGAATGTCTCTGCCAGTGTTTCTGAAAACAGAGGAAGCAATCTGAAAGACACAATTCTTCTTATCTATCTAAAGGTGCAAGCTGTAATTCTCTGAAGAAAGGGCAAAATTTACATCGCACAAATGTTAGCAGTGAAAGTGTATGGGTAGCAGTAGCGTAGCGTGGGTTGTCAGCACCCGGGGCAAGGCAAGTAATTTGCACCCCCTAACCCAGCGTTTCCCAACCTTAGGAACTTGAAGATGCGTGGACTTCAACTCCCAGAATTCCCCAGCCAGCATAGCTGGCTGGGGAATTCTGGGAGTTGAAGTCCACGCATCTTCAAGTTCCTAAGGTTGGGAAACGCTACCCTAACCCATGGATTTTAGCACTCCAGTCTCTTCCACTAGATTAGTTAAAGAAACCCTTACCCCCTAAGCACATGTATTGTTTGTTATGAAAATACTGATGTAATTAAAGTAAAATGCATCTAATGCGCCCCCCCAGATGTTGCGCCCGGTGCGGCCGGCCCCCCCTGCACCCCCCACGTTACGCCACTGATGGGTAGTAAGTCACATTGCAAATCAGCTGTGACATCTCCAACACCAGCTAACATTTTTTTTTCCCTCTGAGTAAGATGTACAGTGATAATTTAGGTGTTGAAATCACATTTTGATTCTTTGCATATCTCTCGCCATAGATTTTGTATTGAAAAATAAATTTAGCAATTTTATCTAGGTTAAATTATGGCTGAAGATCGAGAACTGTGGAGTGTGTTTATAGTCCAATGTGCTTAGCATAGGACATGAAAAAAATATGGCATTCTTATATAAATATACAGTTGACAAATAATTAGCAACTGGAGAAAAATTAAATAATAAATATATAAACAAATAAATAAAGGTGTCTTTTTACTCAATATTTGGTCCAGTGCAGTACTACAGGTTTTGTTTTTTGTTTTGTTTTTTAAAAGATTATTATTATTTTGCACAAAAAGAAATTCAGGACTTTTCACTCTCTTGAAAAAAAAAATCTTAAAGCACCAAATCCATGTGTTTTGCAGCCACAGGTTAAGTCCCACATAATTTATATTTCTGTAATTTGCTAAACAATAACATAAAATCATCTATTTCCTATATATTCACATTATTAGCACACACACGCACACAAATGGGAGGAGTAACTAGTGCAACAAATTTTGCTTTCCTTGTTCTTCAGTGCAAATACTTTCTCTTCCTGACATCTTTCAGGTTTAGAAGTGTGGAAGATGACTATATGGATTCACACCTTGCTGGGGCTGGTTACCTAAGGAGCAAAAACATAAAAATGCTATAATGTCATTAAATTAAAATCCCATACATCATGTCAAAATGTATTTCCAGGTAAAAATAGTGGGGGGAAATAAGTTTACGTATATGCTCAAAATTCAAATGATCATTATCCAAAGACTCTTGTGCATGGGGAGTGGCTATTTTGAAGGATCATAATATTTTCTTTAATGTTAAACGCTGCTTAATAGGATATATAGATTGTGCATACTTAAGACAAACAACATACACATACAAATACTTAAACTGGATTTTTTTAAAAAAAATAAACATTGTTTATTTTAGTTTATTTTTTTTAAGAATCTGAATGTTCTGATTCCACTCACCTCATAAAATCTTCATGCCACTCATATACCTTTCCTGTCACTTAAGGCTATGGGAAAACAATGGTTAATAAATAAGACTAATGGCAAAATATAAGAAGCTTTGGCAATGACCAAAGATTCTATAGAGGACCAAGTGTTGAGTGTATTTGGATTGCAGGAATAAGCTTGTGGTGTGAACTCCCAATGTGGAACTTGTTTTGGGAGTGAGTTTTGAATAGACTCAATATTTCATGACCCTCTCCCCATGGAAACCATAGCCTTGGCTAAGGTGATCTCTGGTTCAACTCATACAGAAGGTATGCTTCTTGTCTGTATTTCAGAATAGACGAGGCATGGTCTGGTCATTTTCTGGTCAACATACGAATTATTAGAGTCTTTAATCTCTGAAAGGATAGAAAACTAATTTAGATGGTCCACTCCAGGTATATCATAGATCAGACAATCCTGGGCTTTAAGAGTCACTGAGAATATTTCTCCCCAATTGTTTTGGTAGGTAGTTCTATCACAGAACATGCCCATTCATGCCTCCTTCACCTACTTTGGGAGCTGATAAATGCTTCCCCGAAGATGATTTTGAATTTTTTTTAAGATATCAGCTTGAATAGAATGATTTATTTAACATTTTCATAGCCAACATTCTTGTACTAAACCCTGGGTGGCTCACAACCCACCCACCCCACACTTCTGGCAAAAAATAAAATATATATTTACAGTAAGTTCTGTTCATGTATAAACAGCCAGCTATGTTGGTTTTTGATGGGTCTCATTCCCCCTGAAAGAACAGGTGTGTAACTTGAGGGTTGACTCATGGCTCCTACTCAAGTACCAGGTAAAGCCTATAGCTTGTGGGAGGGACATTGCTCAGCTTTTCCTAATGTATAGTTATGATTTTTCTTGACACCTGTATGTAACATCCTTGCCACCTCATGCTTAGACTACTATACTGCTCTTTACTCAGGACTACCTTTGAAACGATTTGTAAACAGCAATGGAAACTTGCTTCACAATAAGACTGCTATGAATACTGCTATAATGATAGAACAATCACATTACAGGATTGATTGCCAATAGGTTTTCAAAGTCCAAAATACTAGTTGTCAACACATATGTCATCTATATGTCTTGACTCAATGTTTGCCCTGATCAAAATCTGTCCACCCTGTATAAAATTCTAGTACAAGATTTTTGGGATGTCTATTCCACAAGGAGTCAAGGAAATTTGAGCCTGGAAACATATTTCAAGTAGTCACTCCAGAATTATGCAATAGCTTGGCCCTGAGATCAGTTCTCAGCCTGTTGCAGTTCTGCAAAGTAGTAAATGGTCTTATTTAGACAGACATTTAGAATCTACTGATGTTTTGGATTTGAACTGGAAAGTCTTTGGCTTGTTGGGTTTAGCATGTTTTATTGGAGATTTTACTGCTGTAAACTGTCTAGAGCCTTGTGATAGGTCAGTATACAGGTCTGTACATAAATATATTAATTGCTTATACTATTAATTAGTTATTAGTTAGTTGGTTAGTTAGTTACTTAATTAGTTAGTTAGCTACATAACCTTGAATGTATATGAGTAGATCTCCATCCATCTTATTTCATAAACCATGAAAAATACTTTGATATACAAGTAGGTTGATCACCAATCCATGGCAAATAAGATGAAATACAATATTTAAAATCATTCTTACTAAATAGCAGTGTGCATACATGTTGCATTTTTAAAGATAGAGGCTTTATCACTAATAACATTCCTTTACTCACAAGCAACTATAGCCAGATTTATTATTTAACCATAATGAGTTGGCAGTAACTGTTTTCCAAATATGCAAAAGCCCAGATGGAAAGAAGCAGAAAACAATCTTTATCTAATTCTACATACTTACTTGACAGCTGTTTTTGGAGTTGTCTGACAAGAGCAGCTGTCTGTTGTTGCTGCTGTGTCTGCTGCAAGCCTTGTCTTGGGAACTGCAATGTTCAACATTAGAAAAAAAATAGCAAATTACACATAGAGACAGTGTATCCTGTCTTCCTAATCTCAGAACATGTTAGTTGTGAAAGTAATGAGAAAGTGCTTATTTCCTATAGACTTTTTCTATGGCAAATATGTATCCTTCATCTTTTCTACATTAAAGATGTCCTTTTGCTTTAGGTTTTGGACACTTGAATTTTTAGATTTAGAATTATCTAATGTTTTCAGGATAACCAAATTATTTTAGTAGATATTATAATTTACTTTCTTAAATCAGATGACCAATTAAACAGAGTCAAACTTGCCTGTTTTTCTCATTCTCCATCACTATTATCTTCAAACAGGTAATAAAATAAATAACACAACTTCTCAATATCTCAGCTACAGAATGTTGCAAGTAAAGACAGGGGATGTAGTAGTAGAGGACAAATATTGTGTGCCACAAATACAGGTAATCCCTGATTTATGACCATAATGAAATTGCCATCACAGTCATAAGATGTGACAGTCATAAAACGTGTTGAACAATACAATTCTATAACCTTTTTTGCATTGGTCATAAAGAAAATATAGCGGTTGTAAAATAAACCAATGTTTTTTATTAAAACCATTATAATATAATATATAAAGCCAGGATATAAATAAATAAATAAATAAAACCGGAGATAAGTACTACGTTCTGGCACAACCTTGATAAAATATAGCCACATGACCATGATAGGCTGAAAAGTTGTAAGTTGCCAAATGCCCAAAATTCAGTCATGTGACAAGGGGGAGGGCAATATCCATCAGAACTTCAAATGTTTGTATAACTAGCCCCAAAGTAGGTCTGTTGTAACTTTGAACAATTGCTAAATGAGTTGTTGTACAAGTAAGTCTGTAGGCAAAAACAAAACAGGTAGCCTTTTAAATAAAAGTTTAACTTTTTTGAGATAAAGAACAATTTATTTCAAAAGCAAACCTGCAAGATAAACTAAAAATGAAGACAAGAATGTTCTTCAGTTTTTTGTTCTTTCATTATTCATGTTACTTCTTATTAGGGAAAAAGTAAAGAAGTATGAGAAAAAAGTGGAATCCCATCAACTATGATTGTTGCTGTTGTTTGGCTATGTCTTAGAACAGGGGTGTCAAACTCGCCACATCATGTGACATTTTGCAACTTTTTCCCCATTGCCGGAGCTGGGGTGGGCGTGGTTTTGGCATGACTCATCTGGCCCATGGGCCGGTAGTTTGACACCCCTGTCTTAGAAGGAAAAATTAGTCAAAGGAAAGACTGAGTGGCATATATCATATCATGTAGGGTACAGATTTTTGCTCTCGGTGATTTTTCTAAGAGACAAAGGAATGTATAGAAAGCCAATGGGACTTTCAATATAGGTGCTATTATGGCTGAATACTGTATTAACATCATTTGTGAAAATATGGTTCAGTTAAACAAATATTCCAGTGCAATAAATTTTAAAAAAATATTCAACATTTAGCACTTTGACAATTTTAGAGGATGGTTTCTTTCCAAATTTTTTTTCAAAGAAGCCTCCTGCTCCCATTAATTTTAATTTTTATCTCTTTAATGTAAGAAAACATTAGAACAAAAACAAAGAAACAAGCAAAAATAAAAACAAGTAAAAAGTATAAAAGGAAGACATTGTGCCAGTTCTTAAGTGCATCATTAAATTGTGAGCATATGGAATACAATTGATCCATTCTTTCAATTCCACTGATGGCAAACTAGTTCATGAATGAAAAAAAAGCATGTAGAGGTGCAAGATTATAACACTGCTTTTCCAGCATCAAAGATGTTGAACTCTATGCTCAATAAATCTACTAATAATTAATACATTATTGCAGTATAAGATAAACTTAATAATAAATAATTAAAATGTCCATTCACATCTTTAAGCAATAATGATGTTTGTAATACTATATTAACAAATTTAATATAGTTTGTTAAATATAGTTTATTACCTTTAGGTGAGATGGGCAGCATTAAATAAATAAATAAATAAATAAATAAATAAATAAATAAATAAATAAATAAATATTGCTCCAGATCAGGCATGCCTCATTAGCTGCAGGAGCAAGAAGGTGGCAAAGTAGAATGCAGAGCAGCAGGATCAATCAATCAATCAGAATAAAGCTGAAAGGGACCTTGGAGTTCTTCTAGTCCAACCCATTGCTCAAGCAGGAGACCACAATTTGAGACAAGTGGCTGCCCACTCTCTTCTTAAAAATCTCCAGTGATGAAGCACCCACAACGTCTGAAGGCAAGCTGTTTCACTGGTTAATTGTCCTCACTGTTAGGAAGTTTCTCCTATAATTCCAGGTTGCTTTTTTCCTTAATTTGTTTCCATTGTTTCCTGTCTTGCCATATGCTGCTTTGGAAAATAATTTGACCCCCTCTTCTTTGTGGCAGCCCCTCAAATACTGGAATACTGCTATCATGTCTCCCTAGTCTGTCTTTTCTCTAGACTATACCCAATTCTTGCAACTGTTCTTTGTATGTTTTTATCTCCAGGACTTTAATCATCTTAGTTGCTCTTTTTTGCACTGGCAACTGTGGCTTGGAATGGATTGGGATGGCTGCAAAAAGGTGTGAGGCAGGGTGCAGGGTGGCCAAAGAACAGAATTGGAAGGGAGATAGGTAGGTGGGGAGAGTTGGAAGCAGCCCCTTACTTTACTGAGGCTTGGGACTGAGAGGGACAAAGGTCAGAATGGCTAGGATTGAGGCTGTACTCGGTAACAACCCACAGTTCTTAGGTAACAGTGGCAACCAGAATTGTGGTTGCTAAACAATGCAGTCACATGATATCTCACCTTACAACCTCATCACTAACAATTCTGGATCCAATTGTGATCATAAGTCAAGGACCACCTGTATCTTATTTTTCCAACATAATGAGATGGACAGGTAGCAAATATTATCTACAATAAAGTAGTATTTTTCATATATTAAAATCATGTCAAGATATGAAGAAGCACACTTCATATTCTTTGAATTTCTTAACCATTAATTTGTTAGAATGGTTATTCTTTATGCTAGAATTCTCACGAATAATTGATATTCACCTTAATAATTTTAATTGTTTATAAAAAGTACCATAAATTAACAATCATCCAAAACATATACCAACATTAACACCAATTTATGTTTTCAATGCTGCTAATGCATGCAGTATAAACTGTATGTTTTATCTAAATGTATTGCCATTTCACAGTTTGGTGAAGTGCATGTAGCCTGTGGAATGTTAACCCTGTGCTAAATGGTAAAACATTTGTATTATTGGCTTAATGACTGTATGAATCAGGCCAACATATTATGGATTCTGATATAGATAGACAGAATAGCAGCACCTGTTAACAATAAGAACTGCCCTTATACTCAAGACTGAAAATAAACAGGAAATCCTAAAATGCTCAAGCCAACTCATTTTGGACTTGTCCACATTCATAAAAACCAAATGCATTTTAAAGACTAAAATAAAATCCTGGCAGAAATGCTAAAAATGCTATCCAGGCTATCTGATAAATTCTTATCATCTAGGAGGAGTTTAGAATAGATTAACCAAAATGTGCTCTCAGTGGAGAAGACTGTGAAAGTGGGGAAAAAATTAAACATTTTGAGGTAAGTTTTTGTGTGTACAAGTCAGAAAAATTTGCAATTTTATTTTTCCTCTCCTTTTTTTATCTTTATGATTGATTCCGCTATTAAATGGTGAAAGCATTTTAACAATCCAAGCTATTCAGCTATATTTCAATATTTTGTCTTAAATATTAAGTCATTTTTTAAAAGCAACTGTGAAAAAGGGTCAAACTAAAACTTATATAACATAAAGTTGATTTTATGTACACACGCACAAACACACATTTCTAGTGATAATGCTTAGCTATAAAAATCTAGAAATGAATAATCAAAACAAAGTATTTAAATAATAGAAGAATCAAGATAAATGAAAATATTATATCATTTTCTAATTTAAATCAAATGCAATTATGTTATGGTGTCGGAAAAATAACTTGCCCACGGAGCAAGACTCCAATTCAAATGGCCAGAAATTTATTTATTTATTTATTTATTAGTTTTTATAAACCGCCCTTCTCCCGAGGGACTCGGGGCGGTGTACAGAGGAAGGACGAAGAATACAGACCGAACAATAAAATAATAAGAAACACTAATGAACACAAACTGGGACCCCAATTAACGCTATCATGCCAGGCCAGCCTGCTGGAACAAAAAAGTTTTTAAGTCGCGACGGAAGGTACGGAGGTCAGGGGCCATCCGGATTTCGGTAGGTAAGGTGTTCCAGAGGGCTGGCGCACCCACTGAGAATGCCCTCCCCCTGGGGGCCACCAGCCGACATTCCTTGAGCGGTGGCACCCTGAGGAGGCCCTCTCTGTGGGAGCGCACAGGACGGTGGGGTGCTGACATCGGCAGAAGGTGCTCCCGTAGGTAGTCCGGACCCATGCCATGTAGGGCTTTGAATGTCATTGTTAGCACCTTGAACTTCACACGGAAGGCAACCGGAAGCCAGTGCAGCGCACGGAGGAGAGGTGTGATATGGGAGTATCGGGAGGCTCCCAAGAGTGTCCGTGCCGCCGCACTTTGCACCAGTTGAAGCTTCCGAGTGGATCTCAAGGGCAGCCCCATGTAGAGAGCGTTACAATAGTCTAGGCGAGATGTCACAAGGGCATGGGTGACTGTACGTAAGGAATCCAGGTCTAGATAAGGCCGTAGTTGGCGAACTAGTCGAACCCGGGAGAAGGCCCCCTTGGTCACAGCTCCAATGTGGTCTTCCAGGGAGAGCTGCGAGTCTAGGAGGACACCCAGGTTGCGGGCCCTATCAGCAGGGGGAAGTAGCTTGTCCCCAATGTTAAGCAGTGGGACGTTCTGAATCTCCTGGCTTGCCGGTACGTACAGCCATTCAGTCTTGTCCGGGTTCAGTTGAAGCCTGTTTCTCCCCATCCATTCCCGGACCGCTTTCAGGCAGCGGGACATCACGTCTAGGGCATCACTGATATTGTTAGGAGTTGAGATAAAAAGCTGGGTGTCATCAGCATACTGATGGTACCCTACTCCAAAACTGCGAATGATCTCACCCAGCGGTTTCATGTAGATGTTGAACAGGGGAGGCGAGAGGACCGACCCCTGAGGGACTCCGCAAGCGAGAGGCCTCGGGGTCGACCTCTGTCCCCCTGTCAGCACCGACTGCGAGCGACCCTGGAGAAAGGAGGAGAACCAACGCAGAACCGTGCCTCCCACTCCCAGTCCCCTGAGGCGTCGCAGCAAGATACCATGGTCGATGGTATCGAAAGCCGCCGAGAGGTCTAATAAGACTAGGACAGAGGAATGGCCCCTGTCCCGGGCTCTCCAGAGATCATTCATCAGAGCGACCAATGCCGTCTCCGTGCTGTAGCCCGGCCTGAAACCCGATTGGTACGGGTCTAGATAAACCGCTTCATCCAGGATCTGAGGAAGTTGGTGCGCCACCACGCTCTCAACAACCTTCGCAAGGAAGCGAAGATTGGAGACTGGACGACAGTTATTCAAAGAGGATGGGTCCAAGGTGGGCTTCTTGAGGAGAGGTCTCACCACCGCCTCCTTCAAGGCGGTGGGGAAGTGACCCTCACTCAGAGAAGCAGAGATGACCGCTAGGAACCAGCCTCGTGTCGCCTCTCGAGCTGCATAGGCCAGCCAGGAAGGGCACGGGTCCAGTAAGCATGTGGAGGAGCTCAACCTTCTCATAATCCTGTCCACTTCCTTAGGAGTTACAGGATCAAATTCTTCCCAGATGACGTCGACAAGACTGTCCATGTCTTGTTCTTCCATCTCAGCCCAGTTGGAGTCCAGACCAGTTCGAATCCGAGCGATTTTATCCAGCAGATATTGACCAAATTCCTCGGCTCGACCCTGCAAGGGTTCCCCCCTCACCTCTTGGTTTAATAGGGAGTGAGTCACCCTGAACAAGGCAGCCGGGCGATTATCTGCGGACGCGATGAGGGTGGAAAAGTAGTTGGATTTTGCCACCCTTATCGCAGCGAGATAAGACCTGGTGAGGATTCTTAGTCGCAATCGGTCGGATTCGGATCGACTGGACCTCCAACGGCTCTCTAGGCCCCGTCTCCGACGCTTCATCTCCCGGAGCTCCTCGGTGAACCATGGGGCTCGCTGGGATCTGCGCCGGGTCAGAGGCCGCAAGGGTACAACTCGGTCCAGAGCCTCCGTGGCTGCCTTTTCCCAGGCTTCCACTAAGGCTTCCGCCGAGCTGTGAGCAGGGGGTGCATGCGAGTCCCTAAGCGCTGCCTCGAACTTACCAGGGTCCATTAGGCGCCTAGGGCGGTACCATCTGACTGGCACCGTGCACCCACGGTGGGGGGTGGCAAGGGGGAAGTCTAGCCGCAGGAGGTGGTGCCCCAATTACCCCTAAAAGCTCTCTTTTATGCCTAATACAGAAAATAAAATTGTAAAAAAAAGCCTGAATTCTTGAAAAGTCTCTGTTTCATACTTGATTTATGTACTTTAAAGTTACCTGAAGTTGCTAGTTATGGAAATTTGAATTTGACTAGGACTGTCTGGCATTTAAATGAGCCTGGCAGAAATAAATATTCGACTGTTGATATCCATTATTCTAGGATGTGAATGATGAATGTTTTTTGTGAAAGAACATGTGGTATCTCATAACTCAATGTGAAATTCAGAAGCATCTAGATACTAAGGAAACTGCACAAATGATCTTAAACGTTCAATATATTCAGAAGGTTCAACATTTGAACATTCACAATTTGGGTGGCGAAATTAGGATTTGGAAGAGCACTGATCAAAACTCAATAAATGGATAGAAGAGGTTGGATGTTGCTACACACTCTTTGGCTAAAAAAATGGATCTTTAAAAATGTTTCCTAATTTTTTGGAGCATGAATAACTTTAGTACTTCTTGGAATAGCCAGGTGATCACACATAAGCATCTTATTTATTTATTTATTTATTTTAATTCCATTTATATCCCGCCCTTCTCCAAAGACTCAGGGCGGCTTACAAGCTTAGCAGTAGCCTTCATTCTATGTATATGCCTGCTTATTAGGGCTTTTACACACACCCCAAGCGGCATTATTACAAAGTCAGCTTAATTGCCCCAACAATCTGGGTCCTCATTTTACCTACCTCGGAAGGATGGAAGGCTGAGTCAACCTTGAGCCTGTTGGGATGCGAACCTGCACTAATTGCAGGCAGCTGGTGTTACTTAAGGAGGCGTTAGCCCACTGCTCCACCACGGCTCTTATCATTGTGCTATCTGTTTATTCTATAAAGTGCTAACATTGTAGGAAAGATGATGGCTTTACTCTCAATAATAACAGCATACGGAACATTTGCAAAGTGAAAGGCAAATAGACCTCTCCTAAAAAGGTCTCCTGCATGTCCCCTGAGAACATTTAAATAAATTAATCTAACTCTCTAAAAAAAGTAATACAAATAAGCCTTTTTCACTGGAGGTAGACAATTATCATGCAGAGGGCAGAGAGCAGCAGTATTATACCTTAGAGAAGGGAACTAGGGGATTAGCCATTTTGGATCTAATTCTCACTAACAGAGATGAAATGATAGAAGGTGCTGAAGCCACAGGAACCTTGGGAGGAAGTGATCATGCAATATTGGAATTCAACATTATGGAAGCACAAGCAATATAATACAAACTAGAATCTTGGACTTTAAGAGAGCAGATTTCGATAAACTTAGAGAGACCTTGGGAAGGATTCCATGGATGAGAATCCTCAAGGGGAAAATGACTCAAGAAGCTTGAGAAATTTTGAAAAGTGAGATAATAAAAGCCCAGTCTAGCACAATACCAACAAAATGGAAAAATAACAGCTCTCAAAAGAAACCAGCATGGCTGCATAAAGAATTGAAAGATAAAAAGGACAAGTATAGAAAGTGGAAAGAGGGGCACATAACTGAGTCAGAATATCAGCAAATAGCCTGAGCCTGCAAAGATGAAGTGAGGAAAGCTAAGGCCCAAAATGAACTAAGGCTTGCAACCAAAGTCAAAAATAACAAAAAAAAGCTTGTTTCAACATGTAAAAAACAAAAAAGTAAAGGAAATGATTGGTCCATTAGTGGGTGAAAGTGGCAAGAAGCAACAGGGACAAAGCAGAACTATTTAACTCATTTTTTGCATCTGTCTTTACACAAAGGGGAAAAACAGACCAAAATCAAAAATAGTGCCATAAAAAACAGAATAGAAACACAAGTTAATATAGGCAAGAAAATGGTAAGTGAGCACCTGTCCAGCCTAGATGAGTTCAAATCACCAAGGCCAGATGGATTACACCTCAAGGTTCTCAAGGAAATGGCAGATATGATATCAGAACCACTGAACTATATTTTTCAAAGATCCTGGAGCACTGGGGAACTACCAGAGGACTGGAAAAGAGCTAATGTCTTTCCCATCTTCAAAAAAGGGGAAAAAATGGATCCAGGAAATTACAGACCTATCAGCCTGACCTCAATACCTGGGAAGATTCTGGAAAAGATATTCAAACAATGAATCAGTGAACACCTAGAGGCAAACAAAATCATTACTAAAAGCCAACATGGTTTTTTTCAAAAACAGATCATGCCAGACAAATCTTATTGCATTCTTTGACCAAGTAACAAAATTAGTGGATCAAAGGAATGCTGTGGATATAATTTACTTGGACTTCAGTAAGGCATTTGATAACTACTACTTGATAAGATAGAAAAATGTGGGTTTAGACAGCATCACCACCAGATGGATTCGTAGCTGGCTGCAGTCTGCTGCAGCTGCCAAAAAAGCCAACACAGTGCTAGGCTGCATTAACAGTGGGACAGAATCAAGATCACATGAAGTATTAATACCACTTTACAATGCCTTGGTAAGGCCACACTTGGAATACTGCATCCAGTTTTGGTCACCATGATGTAAAAAAGATGTTGAGACTCTGGGAAGAGTACAGAGAAGAGCAACAAAGATGATCAGGGGATTGGAGGGGACTGGAGGCTAAAACATACAAGGAACCGTTGCTAGAATTGGGTATGTCTAGTTTAATGAAGAGGAGGACAAGGGTTGACATGATAGCAGTGTTCCAATATCTCAGGGGTTGCCACAAAGAAGAGGGAGTCAAGCTATTCTCCAAAGCACCTGAAGGCAGGACTAGAAGCAATGGATGGAAACTAACCAAAGAGAGAAGCAACCTAGAACTAAGGAGAAACTTCCTGACAGTTAGAACAATTAACCAGTGGAACAACCTGCCTCCAGAAGCTGTGAATGCTCCAACACTGGAATTTTTTAAGAAGAGACTGGACAGGCATTTGTCTGAAATGGTAAAGGGGTTCCTGCCTGAGCATGGGGTTGGACTAGATGACCTCCAAGGTCCCTTCCAACTTTACTATTACTTTTACTATTAGGAGACAAATTAAACACATTTTAGCAGCTATAAATTTGATGTAACCAAACTAGTAGTGAAATTCATTGATACCTAATCCACTAGATGGAGTATTTGTGCAAGTATTAAAAATATATGCACAGTTACAATCATAATGTTTCAGGTTTGAGGAAGAATATCTACTTCTTAAATTAAAAAGCATTATCTGGGTAATATTGCAAATAATAATTACCCTATTATAAAATTTACAGAGCACATACTGTAGTGTAGCCTATTTTTTACACAAGAGACTGAGAAATAGAAATTCAAAGCCACTCACACTTATTATTGCGAGTGTCTTCTCATATCAATTCCTTCTTTCTCCAAGAACATGGACATGAATAGCCGTATTGGAACATGTTATTTTAAACCCTATGACTTCTCAATATTGTGCAAGAACCCCCAAATATGCTTTATTATGAATATTCTTCTTACAAAAGATTGTTGTTGAGGCTGCATTGCTTGAAGGCTAATGATTTGTTGCTGATTCTGCTGCTGCTGAAGCTGAAAGGAAAAAAAAGGAAAATGATTGCAATACTGTTTATCTTTTTTTAAAAAATGGTATAGTCCCTCTTAGAGACAAGATTCAACCTACTGAACTTGTTAACATGTCCATTTTTCTGGTAACAATAAGGAAATTGTCTTGGGATGCTTTTGCAACTCCTATTGCAATAGAAAGGCAATAACAATGCCAAACTTTCAGAGGATGAGAAATCTTGTAATTCAGGGGTCCCCAACTCCCGGGCCGTGGCCTTGAGCCTTTCAGAACTGGGCTGCAGAAATGGTGAGTGAGCGCAAGCACACACATTCCCACTCATGCAAGCAGCAGGCAAGCACGTGAACATATGCTCCATTTGTGCAAGCAGCAAGCATGCGTGCCTATCACTCATGCAAATGGAACTGTGCACATACGTGTGCATGCCATGTGTGCAGAACCATCCCCTCTCCCCCTCTCCGCCAATCCGCAAAGCTAAAAAGATTGGGGAGCGCTGATGTAGTAGAAGCTAAAGCTGGCATTTGAATATCAGATTTTTTTCTTTTGGATAACCAAGTTCTCTTCCTTGCCCCCCACCTTCTTATTCTTTCCTCTTCCTTATTGCCTAATAGAAGGGCAGATCAGACTTGCCTGACAGTTGGACTGGTCATTTACAGAAGGCTTTTCAGATTAGATTGACAGCCAACATGCCCAGAGTACCCCCCAGTTTGAGAGCATATACTGAGTAATATTCTGCCCTAGGAAATGTTGCTTTTTATGAGTGTATTCACAAAGTGTAATTTTGTATTTTAGAATTCCTTCTAGCTGCTACCTTGGTTGTGCTTAATAAACTTTTCTCCAAATGATCAACTTTAATTCTCCTTTCATCAGACTTTGTCTAATTGTTCTAATTAAATCATCTATGAATTTTCACAGCCTTAGATTGTTAAACTAGTAGTACTAATAAAGATTCTTCTGGAGACAGGGGAAGGGAAACGTTTGAAACTTTTATAGATATGCATATAGGAAAAACTATGTAGTTCAATCAAGCAGTTCATGAGCTTTGCATACATTGCAGAAGAAAAGGTATGGTAGCTTATGGGTAGCACAGTTTCCAACTAACAGATTTTATTAAAAGGAATACTCTTTTATGAATTGTAGACCATCATCAGATGGCTAGACTGATAAAGGATTTAAACTGAGGTGGGGGAGGAGAAGACAGATTGGCTATGCAGATGCAGGTTACATGTACATAAATCAGATTACCAAAACTTTATCAATTAATAATTGCAATGCATTAAAACACATTATATTTGCTAGGATCTTTAGAGATAGTCTGAAAACTTTGGATACATTTGTATTTAGCAGTGTCCCCCTTAGTGGTTATGTTAAAATCCCATTTTTCCAAGATGTTTGTTTTGAGGTCTGACACCATAGACTGTCCTAGGAATGAGTTATTAGTGTCCTCAGGCCTACAAGGTAGATCTGATCAAGAAACTGGATCCATAAAAGGGCTATAACAGTAATTTACTGTAGTTTCTACAATTTTCACAAACTGCACTACTGAAAGGCTAAACTAAACTTAGTAAGGGATTTAACCATTTGCTGTAAACTTAGGCTTCTACAATTTTCTTTTATGAAGAATTGTGAAGTTAAGCAATAGAAGGTAGAAGGTTTTCTGAGTAAGAGGAAGGATATTAGCATTCCAAATAGGCATTTCATAGTGACTTCAAAAGTTCTTGGGTGTGTCTAGCGGTGTGCGGGCACCACACCGGAAGTCAGCATGCCCCAACTCTTGTTATGGATGGCTTGTCTGAGTTGTGTTGGCTCACGATGATGCTCACCCACACACTGCTAGATGCACCCAAGAACTTTTGAAGCATTTCCATTGGGATGTTTTTGATCACACACACCCCCAATAGCCCAGATTTGGCACCGAGCAACTACTACTAAGGAATTTCAAACCTTGTAAGACATTATGACGTGCCTATGTTTGAATGGTGATTATGTCAAAAAATAATGTAATGCTGTAGTATTCTAATGTGTGTAATAAAAGTTCTGTATCTGTGAGTTCTGTCATTGATAACCAAATGGAGGTTTATTTCCAAATTGCCCTCATATATTGACATAACAGAGCATTGCCAGCTCAAAATATTGTCTTCTGAACACTGTGATTATCATAATAAAAACCATCATTTCTAACCAACAAAATTAAAGACACCAAACCTGAACGAATCTTTGTTGCCGAATTTGCTGTTGCCTCTGCCTCATCTGTTCCTGGACAGAATAAAAATTTGCCTGGGAAGGTGTGGCTGATACTGCATCCAGAGGCCCTCCAACCAAATGATTCTGCTGCAAAGACTGGTGAACGGAACTGAGAGGCAGAATTTAAAAAAAGAAAAGAAAAGAAAGTTTGCAGGTAATGAAAAATAAATTTAAAAATAAAATTAATGAAATAAACCATTTTATTTCAAAAATAATACATTTTACTCTTGGCTGTAGGGTGATTGAAGATACTTGGAAGTTTGAAGATACTGAAGATACATCTGAACATGCAACTGTTGATTGATTGTAATTGTAGTTTAACATAGTTGCTAATTATATTGCTTTCCTTATGCACTGCTCAGAGTCTTTCCGATTGTATAGACATTGTAAAAAAAATAAGTTCAATGTTCTAGAAGTGCATGAAACAATTTCAGGAGAATATCACTAACAAAAAGCAATACATGGATATTAATAAAAGATTGTTAAATTAAACAGATGCATATTAAAATTTCATTTCTCACCTAAAATTTGTAAATAAATATTTTTATTTAAATCATTTTCATCCCATAATAGAATTATGATGGAACTCTTCTGAAACAAATATTTGAAACAAAAAAATATACTAAACCAAATCCAGATAATATTAATTATACCAGTATCCCTTTGAAAGTGAGTTGGCATGCTATGCTAAACCAGAATTTAATTTCTTTGGTTTTAGCTTAGTATGTTATGCAAACTACATTATAATTCATAAACCATGATTTATAAGTTGTCATGTTGCATGAATCCAGCCAATTATGAATTCATTATAAAACAAAATAATAATCTATAGTTAAAATAAACCATATATTAGCAAAGGATAGTTCCAATTTAAATATCCCTCTACTTTAAGGATTCTAATGTGATCATTACGAAATTGTTTCCTTGAGAAACAGGAAATTAGCATGTTTTCTCCTTTTCTGATGAGTATGTACTTATATTGATATCAATACACACTGATCAGAAAAGATATTGATACATGTGAAACTGGAAGGCTGTGAACTCTACACAGAATAGCAGCTGTGTTGCAGATTAGATTAAGATGGCAGACTAGAAAGAAGAGATTAGGCTTCACTGGGTTTAGATAGATGATTTGGGGGAAAATGAAACTTTCTCATCCCAATTTACCTTACTAAACAGTATAGAGAAAGGGCTGACTTTCATATATACGGTACTAGCTCTCTCAGAAAAGACAGGATATAAATACAACAAATAATAATATATACATATCAGTATCCTTACATTTCTACATGTAGTGCCATCTTCAATTTTAACTAAAAGGGAAATTATCCTTTAGACAGTTTTGCTTCCAACAAAAAAATACCCCAATGTGTGTCTCTCTACAATGCTCTATAAAAGTTCTGGCTGAAAATAGAGCTATATTGTCTGCAGTTCCTATTCATACCAAAAGATTTCTGCAAAAGCAATATATAGTAGAGCGCATGATAAGATAGAAAATTATTCCACTGCAGAAGTCTTTTCCACATTGGTCTGCAAATTTCTTTTAAAGTATGTACACAGGGTTTCTGCAGTTTTTTCACAATATTATGTGTTTTACATGCATTTTTTCATTTAACAATTCTTTACTCTGATATTCATATTAAAGATGGAAATGTGGGGTCCTGATGCTCTCTGAACTTGATTTTCTTGGAATGGTTGCATTAGCAAACTAGATAACTTCATGTCTGCTAGAAAACCACCAAGCTCAGAGAGCATCAAGGATCTCACAGTTCAACCTGATCTACAAATATTCTCTTATAAATCAGTTTGTCTAAAAATATAGATAGCTTAGAGCTGAATGATATATTAAGCTAAAAATATTAAGTATCAGGTTATATTGAGGTCTCAAGAGATTTGAATCAATTTCAAAATTATGTGAATAAAATTTGAAAGCTTCACATATATATCTTTGCAGACACAATAGAGAGTTCAGCTACTGCCAGAGAAGCAAGATACATTACCTTGTTAAAATTAATTTGTTAAAATAACATTTATGACTTGTATAGAAAATAATTGGAAAATGGAGATATTTTTTCAAGTACAGCTAATTATAATTTATATTTATTGCTTATATGTACTAAGGATGTGCAAGTATTAATTAGTAAATTGATGTGCAATTTTCATTTTACAGCTTACAAAAGCATTTAATGTGAATAACAGGAAATTCTGGAAACTCTGCTTTAAACAGTATTCCAAGTGAAAGCCTCAGCAATGATACAAGAACTTAGTATTCCATACAGCAGAAGATTTTTAAAAAATGATCTTTTACACACAAAAAATGAGCAATAATAATTTAGATGCAAATTTAATTTGCAGCTGAAAAGACATCTGCTTTCTTTTGTAAAATAAACCATTTTTTCCTATTCACTATTAAGCATTAAGATTGCAACATGCTTTTCATGATTCCCTTGAAAGATGAAATTTGTGCAGAAACAGACCCAACATTTGCCATTCACCAGTGGAGCAACTGAACTTATCTTGCCTGTCAGTTCCTATGGTAGAGGAAGAATAGAATTTAGATGCCTCTATTCTATCCATTTAAGGTAAGTCATGTGCTTTACTTGAAGTGCCTGTCACAGAAAGATTTACCACAGAGAAGAGTTTGAAGAGATCTTGCCTTTTGATCCATGATTAAATCTGGGTTCAAATGGTGCTAGAACAAGAAAGACTATTTTCATAAACACAGAAATAAAACATCTATTTTACTGCCTCAGGGTTGCTTTCAAAAAACTATTTTTTAAAATATAAAAACAGATTTTTTAAAATAGAGATTACAGCATTAGAAAGATGCTCTGTGGAATTAGACACTTAGAAATATTATACTTCTTTTGAATGACTAAATAAGTTAATAGGATCATTTGATTAGCAAATTTGAGAAGCACTTGGTTTATAATTTCCACAGGTCCATTTACTACCTCTAAAACACATACATTAAATAAACAGAAAATACACAATGATATGTTTATTAAATTATACCATATGTACTATATACACATGTGAGGCTACACTGGTAATATTTTATGAGACAAGGGGATTCCCAAATGCATTTAGCATTGGCTTAAATCCATCTAGTCTGAGTAATAAAAAGACTGAGATATTGGCTGCAGCTACATGTAATTCAAAGCAAAGTGGGGCTTGGGAAATAGTATAGAGATAACTTAACTGTCCAGAGCTAATTGCTCATATCAGCTTTCCCCAGTCTGATCCCCTTCAGATGCTTAAAGTTTCAACTCTAATTTGTTTTGTTCTTCAAGCTAAGTTGGAAGCTCAAGTGATTGGGAAGGAATTAGATTGGTTGATGATGCTTTATATCACCTTCCTTTGCATTCAGTGATGTTCTTGAGTCAGAATTTATGAAAAATACATTGTTTTTTATTTTTATTTTTCAGAAAATTACAAAACATTGGGTTAACAAAGTTCTGGAATTATAGATGTATTTAGCTCTTACCGCTGATTGCCTGCTAAAGGCTGAAGGTAGGTTGCTGCTTGTTGATGAATGTACCCGCTTGGCTGCTGTTGCATCTGCCTTAACCTTTCCATTAGAATTGGACTGGAATGAGTTGCTTGAAATGATCTAGGATTGTAGGTAGGTGAAAGAACTAAATCTCCAGTCTGTTGAGGTGGCAATGACATCTGAGTACTATACATTGTGTAGCCATGGGGAATTGTCTATATGGAAAACAATTCAAAACACATGATTTTGACTTTTAGTTTTCTAAAAAATCTATCCATTTTACTGGTTTTAAAAATACTGTAACTTGAAATAGAAACCTTGCATCTCATTTTCTTTCCCAGGTTCAGTTGAGTGTTCTAGGTATTCATATGGCTCTCATGTCAACTTCATTTTTTGTTTGTTTCTTTAGCAGAAAGTCTGAACGATGTGGAAGAAATTAAAGGTAGGGAAGTAGGTGCTTCCCTCTAGTGCAATTTAGGTGAAAATGGGTAGGTTATCTAGGATTATAGTAATATTTTTTTCAGCTTTGTAATTGTGTCACTCGTAGCTTTGATATAAAAACAATAGTTCCCACAAATAATATCTATTAGTGGTTATTGTTTGTCTACAACAACTGGGCCAGGCTGTTCATTTGTATTTAGGTTAATCTCAAACTAAGGGGGAGTCATGAAAGAGACTGGCCACTTTAAGGACTTTCATATTTTTCAAACACTATAAAATCAAGATGACCACATCCACCATTATATTTCTCTGAACCCCACTGAACCAATTTTTAACAGGGATGCTCTACCTGTGATTGCTGTATCCCTGGATATTGTGTTAGCTGAGAAGAAGAGGGGCGGACTTGTTGAGCAAAAATAGCAGCCTGTTCAATTGTTGGACCCTGTAAAACAGTTACCAATAGAAATAAATGCTTCTTGTTATATATTAAATATTAAAAGTTTACCAATCTAAACATGCCCATTTTGAGCCAGTTTGATCTAGTAGTTAAGGCACCAGGCTAGAAATCGGGAGATGGTGAATTCTAGACATCAAAGTCAACTGGGTTACTTTGGGTCAGTCATTCTCACTTAGCTCAACACACCCCACAGCATTGCTGTTGTTGAGAAAACAGAAGGAAAGAGTATTGGGTATGTTTGTTGCCTTGAGTTATTTCTAAAACTAATAAAGGCAAGATTAAAAAAAAGTGATAACAGCAATAGGTTCAATAGCAATATCACTTCATATATACTGCTTTATAGTGCTTTAGAGCCTTCTCTATGCTGTTTACAGAGTCATCCTATTACCCCCAACAATTTGGGTCCTCATTCTATCAACCTTGGAAGGAGAGAAGGCAGAGTCAAACCTGAGTTGGTCAGGATTGAACTCCTAACAGTGAGCAATGAGTTAGCCTGCAATACTGCATTCTAACAACTGCGCTACCACAGCTCTTGGTCCATGTGGCTGGTAGTTTGACATACAGTTTATTGCAGGTACAGTAGGCATCTTAAAACACATGTAGTGCAAGAGTAAGCTGGTGCGACTAGAAACTCTTTTTTAAGTGAGGTTGTTTTTATGGGCACACTAGTGCTACAATATCTCTAAATTCTGCCTCCTTAACTGCTCTTCAGTTTTCCCTGCACAGACCAACCCTACCTTTAATTGAGACAAATGACAGGCAGCAATGGGTAGAGTATAGCAGTGAATGTTGGGATATTAAGCATGTGTGTAAATAATCTATTTGGTATTCTTGAAACTGGATTACCTTCCAGTACTCCAGTCTAGTGAATTTTTAGATGTGGAATGAGAGATACTATTTTGTCTCCTACCTCAGGTACACGATATAATGAACCAGTACTTGTCCTGCATATACAGTATACACTAAGCTTACTTTGAACCCCATCATTATTTTCTTTACTTCATTGTCCTAAATGAAGAAAAGCTGAAATAAATCATGCCCCATCCATTCCACTTCTAAATATAAAACAACACAGTTTGAAAGGCCTTGCCTGGCTCTGGTGCCTTAGAACCCGCTGTTGTTGAAGCAATTGTTGCTGCTGCTGCTGCTGCTGCTGAGAAGTAATAGTGTGAATTGCTGGGGGATGCATCATATTGCTGGAACGTCTCTGCAGCATGTTAGAGAGCACTTGTTTTGTGTTGCTTGGCACAAAGGAGCCTGTGGGATCCAATCTGGAACCACCTTCAAAGACATTAACAAAATAATTATAGAATCACAACGTCTTCTCCAGATGATGCTATTGGTTGGGAATCAAGCTGACTACTCCACTTAAATCAGATTAGTTATATAGCCATTACATTTTTTAACTGTGAACCAGCAATGGTTTTCTGAAAATACAACATATATTTCAAAAGTAAAGTAAAAGATAATAGAAGAACAATATTGTTAGAAATATCTAAAATCTAACATTAAATACTATAGTGGTATAGTATGCATGTAGTATACTAGAGTATATATTGTCAACCTTCAGAATCTAAAGTTTTACTGTTTTACATTCTCTAGAATATGTGAGAAAAATTACCTTGTAAGCCATGGGTTTGGGAAACATATTATAGGAAACAAATGTCAACTAAAAATCACCATACCATATTATCTAAATCTTCTTCCTAATAAATCTTCCTATTTGTTACAAAAAGCAAAAGCAAGCTATATTTAAGCACTTTTCAACCATTTCATTGGAATGATACATCAACTACAAATAAAGTTCCACTTAATTTAAGCACATTCACCAAGTGTGAGTACTTTCCAAACAAAATAATAATTAAAAAAAATTATTTGCTGCGACAGATCCCCATGCTTTACCTGGTGGAAGAGGCTGGTTCTGGACAAAGTAACCTGACTGTTGGGGCTGTCCTATAACATTGTAGCCCCACAAAGCAGTCTGTGGATGATGCAACATTTGAGGATAAAGTGCTGAAAAATTAGGAGCCATTCTACATCCATTGTTCTGAGGATATTCCTTGAGCAAAATAGGAAACATTAAACATTACTGACATTCAAATACCAATTGATAAATAAGCCATTTTTCCTAGTGAATTATTAGGCAATTTATGACTTTTACAATTAGGCTTTATCTCACATACAATTTGGCTGTCTCATAATGCTTAGTTTTCTACTTTTTTCTGCATATCATAATCTACTAACTGTACCTATCCTGGGAAGGAATTTATAGGAAGGAATTGAGTAAAGTGTCAATAAATTCAAATTTTTAAAAATGAAGCTTTCTAAATTTTAATAATTTCAGGAAATTCTTTTCACATTTGTTTTAATACCACAGTATTCCTGTGCATTATCAAGGACTCTTGAGCATGCTCTAAGATGTATGTAATGAGTATGTATCACTGTTCGGGTTTGTTGGGCTTCACTGAAAAAATATATTTTTTTCAAATGTATTTAAAAATGTGAAATTGTATTTTCATAGTATTGAGAAAATTGCCCTTTATTGATAGTTTCACCGAGGGACTTAATATCTTGCAATACAACCTACAATCAAGTGGTGTAAAGACAGAAGTCCTCAGTGTGGCCAAGAAAGTTAAATGAATAAATATTTTAAAATATTGATAGATATAATCCATATACAATAAACTAAAGCTTCTTGGGGACCTCAGTTATTTTTAAGAATGTAAAGGAGACCTGAGACCAAAATGTTTGAGAACCACTGGACAATGAATCTATTGTAAGATATATTGAAAATACAGTCCTAAAATAACCATCTCTTGTTTTAACCCTTCATTAAGCATTATGCAGCAGGTGTATCTTTACTGAAACACTTCTGAATAGATTTTATATCAAGATGGTTCAAGAGGACTGGTAGGGCTTCTTAGAAATGAAAACTGAATTTATTTTCAGTTAATTTCTGGATATTTTCTCATCTCCTTTCAATTTCATTGATAGGATGGGATTCAACCTGGAACATGTCTTAAAACTTTGCCTTGTTTTCCCATAATATGTGAGAATTTGAAAAAAATATTTCAAGTATTATGACAGCCATCTATAGAATTGAACCTGGTGATCCATCCAATGGTTTTACCCCCACCCCATCCCAAAAAGCAGTGCTATCTCAAGCTTGAAGAAGGAAGCAATAAGTTCTGCAAAAGTCTTAGACTTGCAAACTGTTCTGCTAAATCAGCAGAGATGACTAAGTTCTATATTTGTGAGTGCCAATAGAATTAAGCAATAGTCATGAAAGGAATGGCTCATGAAAGCTTAAGCTATCACATGCTTCCCTATCAAATTTGATTCAAAAAAAGAAAGCTATTATCCAAAAATAGAGTAAACTATATGCTTCATTGCATAATATTATCTAAAGATATGCAACAAAGCCAACTGGATGTAATTAAGCAGGAAAATATCTGGATGACAGATAATTTGGGAGCACAACAGACTATATTTTGTTTTCTATAGAGAAGGTATAGTACATTTTTTAACAAACAATAAATATCTTCATAGATGGGGAAGTGAATTTTAAATTCTGCCATTCTGTAAAGGTTGGCAATGTAGCTTCTATAATACCCCTAGAATGGGACATATTGGAGGGACTGAGTAGTATAGTTTTGTCACCTATCCTTTTGAAGTGCTGAAAGATGTTATCTAGGGATGCAATAACATTACTCGAAAGGGTTAGAATGAAAATCTTATCAGCCCATTTTTAAAAGTGCAGGAAGGCACACATCTCCCTTACAAATCTCCGAAACATCTTTCCTGACAAGCATGGGAAATCAGGAAACCAGTTCAAATGCATATAAAGGTTTATTGCAAGCTTAAACTCTCTACAAAAACCTACACCCTTATATGTTATTTATATGTAAGGGTGTAGGCTCATACATATGTTGTATGTTGTTGTTGTTGTTAGCTGCGAAGTCGTGTCCGACCCATCGCGACCCTATGGACAACATTCCTCCAGGCCTTCCTGTCCTCTACCATCTTCTGGAGTCCATTTAAGCTCACGCCTACTGCTTCAGTGACTCCATCCAGCCACCTCATTCTCTGTCGTCCCCTTCTTCTATTGCCCTCGATCTTTCCCAGCATTAGGCTTTTCTCCAGTGAGTCTTTCCTTCTCATTAGGTGGCCAAAGTATTTGAGTTTTAGCTTCAGGATCTGGCCTTCTAAAGAGCAGTCGGGATTGATCTCCTCTAGGACTGACCGGTTTGATCGCTTTGCAGTCCAAGGGACTCGCAGGAGTCTTCTCCAGCACCATAGTTCAAAGGCCTCAATTCTTTGGCGCTCAGCCTTTCTTATGGTCCAACTTTCACTGCCATACATTGCAACTGGGAAGACCATAGCCTTGACTATACGCACTTTTGTTGACAGGGTGATGTCTCTGCTTTTTAGTGTGCTGTCTAGATTTGCCATGGCTTTCCTCCCCAGGAGCAAGCGTCTTTTAATTTCTTGGCTACAGTCCCCATCTGCAGTGATCTTGGAGCCCAGGAAAATAAAATCTGTCACTACCTCCATTTCTTCCCCATCTATTTGCCAGGAATTGAGAGGGCCAGATGCCATGATCTTGGTTTTCTTAATGTTAAGTTTCAACCCAAGTTTTGCACTCTCCTTCTTCACCCGCAACAAGAGGCTCTTTAGTTCTTCTTCACTTTCTGCCATTAGAGTGGTATCATCTGCGTATCTTAGGTTGTTGATATTTCTTCCGGCAATCTTAATTCCAACTTTTGATTCATCTAGCCCTGCCTTTCTCATGATGTGCTCTGCATATAAGTTAAATAGGCAGGGCGACAGTATACAGCCTTGCCGGACTCCTTTCCCAATTTTGAACCATCGTATTCTCTTGACAAAATTCTATCAGCCTGTGCCCTGCTTCATTTTGTACTCCAAGGCCAAACTTGCCTGTTATTCCAGTTATCTTTTGGCTTCCTACTTTAGCATTCCAATCCCCCATGATGATAAGGACATCATTTTTGGGTGTTAGTTCTATAAGGTGCCGTAGGGCTTCATAGAACCGGTCAATTTCTTCCTCTTCAGCACTGGTGGTTGGGGCATAGACTTGGACTACTGTGATATTGAATGGTTTGCCTTGGATTCGAACTGAGATCATTCTGTCATTTTGAGGATTGTATCCCAGTATTGCTTTTCCTACTCTTTTATTGACTATGAAGGCTACTCCATTTCTTCTGAGGGATTCTTGCCCGCAGTAGTATACCTGATGGTCATCTGAATTAAATTCACCCATTCCTGTCCATTTTAGTTCACTGATACCTAAGATGTTGATGTTCAGTCTTGTCATCTCTTGTTTGACCACGTCCAACTTTCCTTGATTCATGGATCTTACATTCCAGGTTCCTATGGAGAAAAAATCTTTACAGCATCGGACTTTCCTTTCACCACCAGACACATCCACAGCTGAGCGTCCTTTCGGCTTTGGCCCAGTCGCTTCATTCTTTCTGGCGCTACTAGTACTAGCCCTCTGCTCTTCCCCAGTAGCATATTGGACGCCTTCCGACCTGAGGGGCTCATCTTCCAGCGTCATATCGTTTTGCCTTTTGGTACTGTCCATAGGGTTTTCATGGCAAAGATACTGGAGTGGTTTGCCATTTCCTTCTCCAGTGGATCACGTTTTGTCAGAACTCTCTGCTATGACCTGTCCATCTTGGGTGGCCCTGCACGGCATAGCTCATAGCTTCATTGAATTACGCAAGCCCCTTCGCCACGACAAGGCAGTAATCCATGAAGGGGATGTTGTATGTAGCATGTTTAAATGTGTATTATGTATGTATACACTTTGAGAGCAAACAACTAAATTTCATTTTTAATGTGCACCAATGTGCCCACAGAAAAAATGACAATAACAGCTATCTGTCTGTCTATCTATCTATCTATCTATCTATCTATCTATCTATCTATCTACAAGAATCTGAACTACTAACAGTCAAAGCAAATTGGTGATAGATAAAAAAAAGTCAATGGAATTCAAGATGGCTGGACTTCGATCTCTTATGGGCATGAAGGGATTCAAGAGGGATGACTCGTTTGATCCCCTCCCTCGGGCTCAGCCTGGACATCTCCTACATTTCCCTACTCATAAAATCAACTAATATAATGAGATACTGTATTTCTGTTCGTGTATACAGAACTTATGATATTTAATGTAATTGTTTCAACATTTTATGTAACTTCTTTCATGTCTAACTCACATGAAATCATCTGATGGTTACCAGCACCTGACAAGATGGCCAATTCATGCACTACATTTTTTTAACTTTAACTAGACAATTTAACCACTTACATCAGTTTTAGAAGCTGCTTTTGTCTTCCTTTTTCTGCCTTTCCCCTTTCTTTCTTCATCTGCTGAAGGTTTTCCCTGATCTGAAAGCTCTGCTGACTTTCTGTCTGGTTCCTGAGATGCAGGAGTGGTAGGCTCTTCTTCCTCCTCCTCCTCCTCCTCAGGAGGAAGAGGTAAAGGTTCGAGGTAGTAACTTCGTGGCTTAGGTTTAGGGTGTGTGTGGTAAAGCAGAAGTTGCTGCTGCTCCTCGTATTTTATCACTTTCCTATCAATGCGAACAGTTCCAAACCAAGCCCAAGACAATGGAGCTGGATTCTTATTGCCTTCCAGTAAATCCCATGGAGATATTTTCTGTTTCATTGAGACTTGGAGCCCCTGTTCCAACAAAAATGTAAAGTGAGTTTTCTTCATCACAATTTCCTTCTAATTTTCAAATGCCTACAATAGAAGTTTATGAGCTTATTATTAAAATAGTGCTGCATGTAATCAACAGAGGAAAACATTGGTAATATAATGTAAATAAAGATACAATTAATTGAATGCTATTTTATATATTGGATTGAAGCATGCATAAACATGAGATGAAACAGATGAATTCTACAAAATTATATTCATGAGAAAGTTGATACATCAGGAAGGTTTTAAAGAAAATGCTTATCCTTGCCTGTTTCTTATCTATGGAGTCAAATCCAGCAATTTTGTTTCCCTTTGTATCAATCAATGATCCCATAGGCTCACAGGCAATGAGGTCACACATCTGCTTGGGCAATGGCAAGAGCTGACGAACTTTGTCAATACTTTCTGAACTTTTATCGCCCAGTTCTTTCTATAAGAGGACAAAAAGGCAAAAAATAAAATAAAATCGTAGCTGCAACATGGAAAAGTTTTAGATGAATAATTTCCTTGTACTTTTATTAATTTTATTCAGAGTTTTTGAAAAATGCTTCATAAGCTTTTCTTTTCTCTTCCTAAAAATTAATTGCAATGTCTGCCTGCCTGCCTGCCTGCCTACCTAACCAACCAACCTACCTACCTACCTACCTACCTACCTACCTACCTACCTACCTACCTATATCTTAGTCAGAGAGCTATGGACCATCAGATCCTCATTTTAGCATTAAACCAGAACAGGTTGTCAGGATTAAGTATTCTGACAAGCATAATCTTTCCAAAGTTTCAAGCAGAAGTTTTTCCTATCATTTGCTATCAAGAATTTTTAAAGCAGCAATGCAGAGGATTGGGCCCTTTTGTTTCTAAAATATGCTTAATGTTATTTCCATATGCAATACTACTTTATAAGCATCTTGACAGGAATACATGTCATGTCAGATTATTTGCCATATACAGTAACTATCATCTACTCTTACTCCAGGGTAATTTTTTGCATTACATCCTACTTGATCCCCCTTTTTAATAGGGAAGCCAGCAATTGTCTCTGACAAAAAAGTTGGAAAAGTTCAAACTGAATGTTTTTTCTGTCCATAGAATAGGCTTTTTCACATTGAACACAGCTAAACCATGCGAGGAAGTGGTTTTTTGAAAGTAAGAAAATGTTATGGGGTGGGGTGGGGTTTTTATAAATAGTTTTAATTTTAATATGTATTAATTTTATGGGCATAATGTTTAATGGCTTTTTAATTTTTGTATTCTATTTTTATTGTGTATTGCCCTGTTCACCGCCCTGAGTCCTTCGGGAGAAGGGCGGTATAAAAATTAAATTATTAAATTAAATTATTATTAAATAACTTTGATTTAAAACAATTGTTTCTGTATACGTGCTCTTAATTAATCAAATTAGTACATTGCTACTGTGTGTTTGTTTGCTAATTTATTATTACAAGTGTTCAATAATTGGCAGTTGCAAAACACTACAATCTGCTGGATTGCAGCAGAGGCAAGACAATTTAAAATTTGGAAAATGAACCACCTCAAAGTGCAAACGTTCTCCTGGGAAATGTTTTATTCCAGTCTTCCCCAATGTGACAGCTTTCAAATGTGTGGGGTCACTACAATCTCAGATTTCCTCATTCAGTATGGCATCTCTCTATCCCTCTGTGTATCTCTCCACGGTATCTATCTCTCTATCTATATCTATCTATCAGTCTGTCTATCTACCTTTTCTATCTTATTTTTATTCCACCTTTATTTTTGGTCAATTCAAAATGCACAGATAGCTGGCTCCTGACTCCTAATTTCCCCACAACAGAAAACTTTTGAATAAGTAAGGATGGTAGGGAATGATAGGCCCAACATCACCCAATCATTTTTTGAGCCCTGGTAAGGACTAGAACTCACAGTCTCCAGGTTTATAACCCAGCACCTTAGCTACTAAACATTTTACAGAATTCAGTGGTCAGATGAAAACACACTTTGAGTTTTTTCACCAAATTCATGTATGCTCTCTTGTTCTCTTCAGATCCCATTTGAGATGCCATTGAGAGGTCAGAAGCTAAAGTACCGTTGATCAACACACTCAACATGTCAAGCACTGTTGTAAATAATTCACTAAAAGGGGAAAAGAAAAAAAAACCAAATTATATTCTGAAGAGCAGAATATAGGTACTAGCACCTATAGTAAAGCAGAAGCTTATTATTTCTTTCTATAGTGTCAAATAATCCACTTTTACGTCAACTCAAGGATGAGGAAGTAGCCATGTCCTACAACAAACCAAAATAATGCCAAAATAGTTACACATATGCCATGAAAATCATCACACAAATGCGGGATTACATACTTAAGTTCCAATTTTAAATCATTGCAAGTTGTCCGTTGGCAACTAGACACAAAGATGCCAAACTAATGACATTAATCAGAAAGGGACCTTGGAGGTTTTCTAGTCCAATCCCCTGCTTAAGCAGGAGACCCTATACCATTTCAGATAGGTAATTGTCCAATGTTCTCTTAAAAACTTCCAGTGATGAGGCAGCTACAACTTCTGAAGGCAAGCTGTTCCACTAGTTCATTGTCTTCAGTGTTAGGAAGTTTCTCCTTAATTCCAGGTTGATTGGTTTCCATCCATTGCCCTCTGGTGCTTTGTAGAATAATTTGACCCCCTCTTCTTTGTGGCAGTCCCTCAAATACTGGAATACTGCTATCATATCATCCCTAGTCCTTCTTTTCTCTAGACTGGCCATACCCAATTACTGCAACTGTTCTTCATATGTTTTTGTCTCCAGGCTCTTAATTATCTTAGTTGTGTGTATCATGACATGTATGTCGTGACATCATGACACAAGCCCCACACTTTTAAACTTGACTTGCAATGTCACATGCAGGAATATAAGGACAGAGTTTATGTTTTAAAAAAGGAAAGGCATCTGCAACTGTTATTCTCAAAGAGAAAAACCATGTAACACCATAAACCTTATGCAATATTTCAAATAAGATTGTGGAGTAGTATCTGTCTTCCACACTCTATTTTATTTTATTCTATTTGTAAATGCTGAGGAGCAGTCAAGCCTACATTGTCAATACAAACATTACCGTATTTACCTTGTTCTAATGGAGAAAAACAGTGACCAGCACTAGCCAGCCCTCATTCACATCCTTGGCTGAAGCCAAGGTACTAAAGTTACCCTTAATTTAATAAACATCATTGTTAGAACTTGAAGAATTTTCTTTTAAAATTACTTTAGAAGAAAAATACAATTAGAACCATTATTATTTATTTATTAAATTTATATGCTGCCCAGACTCACTTGATAGTGAGATGAGTGACATATAAATTTAATAAATAAATATTTCCATTTATGCAAAATGAATGACAATTTTAGCTTTACAAATAACATTGTTAGTCAAACTACTAGAAGCCATAATATATAATATGCAGTAGAGTACACATACTTATTGGTTTGCATGTCAACTGTCCCGGATGTTATTATTTGAAGGAGTAGAAGTGCCCAGTCTGTGGTCCACTGAGGACTTCTTTGCACCGTATCAAACATTCCACCCACCTAGAATTGAAGCATTGGAAAAAAAATTAAAGATAAAAAAGGTAAATCAAATGTACTTCACAATCTTTATTTTCTAACTATTCTTTATGAGTAAACCTGCATTGGAAATGTTTTAGATTGTAATGTTGCATTGTGTATGAATTACTAGCAGCTTAGGTAGGGGCTGAAAATATGAAGGATTACCAATTAATATATGATAAAGACTTTTTTGTTGTTGTTTCCGGGACTTTTTGTCATCCACAGTAAGGAAGCTGTAGGAACTGTTTTCACCTTTTCTGCAAAACATTATTGTTTGACTTCTGTACAGCTATTTTCTGATGTTTGATTTAGCACGTTGTTTTTTAAGTGTCATCCTTGTTTAACCTTATATTTGTGATGCAAAATTAAGGTAAGAAATAGGAAAAATAAACAAATAAATAATGCTAAATTGTAAGACAATATAGTATTTAGAGAGGAGAAGGAACAGTAATAAAATTAAGAAACCTTATAAGCTTCTTTCTGCTTCTATGAGAAAAGGCATAAAATTATCCTAAATAATAAACAAATATACCCTTGAATAAGTAATTATTCCCCTTTCTTACCAAATTAAGACGGAGTTGTAATGCTTCATGCATCATTTGTCTTGCTTTAACATCATCTTGGTATCGTCCTTCCCTCCAGTTGCTTAATATCTAGGAAGGAAAATATGATTTGCACTGATGTGCTTTTTCTATGAATATTTACCTATTCCTGTACAACATTATATATCTTTTTAATATGTTATAGGGTTTCCAGTTGAGCAGTGGGTTGGGCTAGAAGACTTCCAACATCCCTCCTAACTCTGTTATTTTATGGCACACTTCTCTTCTTTTGTGAGCATTGTTGCATTTCTGCTTGCTTTATTTATTCTCTCTTCCCTTTAAACAGAATGTTACACATATGTGAAATTATAGTATTATTTCTATTATAATGTTTATTTTGAAATCTTCAAAGTAAGCTATTCTCAGTTAAAAGAATAATTAAGTTAAAAGAATAATAATATTTTCAGCAAGATTTCAGAAGTGGTTTATCATTGCTTCCTTCCTAGGGCTGAGAGAAAATGACAAGTCATCCAACAGACTTTGTGCCTAAGGTGGGACTTGAACTCATGGTCTCCCGATTTCTAACCCAGTGCCCTAACCATTACACTAAACTGGCTCTCTTCTAGTAATATCTACATAAAAATCTCATATTAACAAGACAAATAGTAAATATGCTTTCTAGATAATACAAGCTTTTGGGGGGAACTGGCTGATAATATCTTTCCACTTGCCCTATCCATATACAGGTAGTCCTCGCGTTATGACCATAATGGAGTGTGCACATTATGGTCATGAGTCATAATACTGTAACTTTTTTGTGGTGGTGATTAAGTGAATGCAACAATCTAAATCCAAATGCCGCAGTTGTTAAACAAATCTCTTCTGAAAACTGGAAATGCTGGGTTTTTACAAAACCAGCGTAAAACATGGTCATATGATTGTGGCATTCTGCAAATGGGTGTAAATGTGGCTGTGTTACCAAGCATCCAAAATGTGGTAATTGACAATGTAGGCAACCATAGGAACTTTGGATGTGGATAATAAGTCCCCTTTTTCAGATAGGACGTAAGTCAATAACTTATAGAAAATACTTTGAAAGCGGGATGCACTAATTTTTTCTTACACAATATTCAAAATTAATACCTGCTCCAAATAAAAGGAGTAGTTAATTCTACTACCTCATTTACTTTAATGTGTAATAGATGTAATAGACCTTAATAGATAGCTGCATAGTTGCTGGGCAGGACTCCAGTGGAAATTGTGTCTTAGTGCCTCAAAAACCAAATCTCCTTGCCATAGAAGCTTCATTAGTACAAAGACAGGTGTTATAGAAGATTACAATGAAAAATTAAATATCTCACTAACTTCATATGAGTTCACTTGAATTTCATATTATCCCTATAAAATAACTGGAAGGCCTTACTGAAATGAGACAAGACCACTACTATAATTCAAGTAATGAGTTATTATTGGCCTGGTGACTATTTCTATTTTTGAGAAATTCAGCGTGTTTTGTAGAATACTAAAAATCATGAAGGAAATCAGATAAACAAGATTTATAAATGAATTACTTTCACTCATTTTGCCACATATGGCATGAATGTAGTTTCAGATATGATTTCCCATCTGCCTCAATCCATTACTTTAACTGGTCTTGAACAGATGCAGAGCACAGTATTGTCTGTTTTTACCTGATTAATTTGATTTTGTAGAGATGTTAGAAGCCCTTCACGCTGTTCATCCTGTCCCTTGAGACATGTGAGTACCAAAGACAGGAATGGTTGCTGACTCAGAAGAGACATACTTTAAAAAAGCAGAGTGGACACTGAATTAGATATGTCTTTCTGATACTTCCTCTCCCAAATCCTTCCTTCCCCTTTTCAGTGTTTCTCTAAAAGGATTTCTTTATAAACTCTCATCACTATTTTAAAACCGCAAAATTGTTTCTGCCTTTACTCATGCATGTGACCAGAATGAAGTGTTAAACAGATTATATGGTCCAGGCAAAGAGAGCTTTATGAGTCATTCTGTGAGGCAGATGGGCAGTTTGTAAATGTGATAAATAAATAAAATGTTATAAAAGTAGAAAGCTTCTTCAAAACATTGATAACTTTTGCAGAAATAAGCAGCTTCTGAGAATAATAATTTATAGAACTTCATATTTCCACTATTGAAAGCGTATTTCTAAAATTTTCTGCAGTGATATATAAATCAATTTATATAGGAATCTTGAGGATAGCAAGCACAAAACTACTTGTTTTGGCAAATGATTTAATATTGCCTAATAATGAGAGTTGTGTGACACTTTTTTCTCATGAAATATAAGCATCTCAAGTCCTCTTGTACTTTGAGACAAGTCACCTCATCCTATTAGAGATAAGGAAAAGAAGGATAAGATTCTTGTTTTCCCTGTTCTTCCATTTTGTATTTTACTTTCATGGTGACAAAAATAGTATGCAATTTCTGAGATTATTTAGGTTACCAAACAACTCAAAAACATTTAGCAAGGAGCACTTTCTCATCTTTGTAACAAAGTATTAATTCTTTTCTGATAATTATTTCAAGATAAATTAATACTAATTAATAGCATAAATTTAATTTTTAAATATGAAATTCGATGTGAATGATAACAGAAAAGAAAGGAAATTCCAAATTTAGACAAACAACTTCCCACCTATAATATGAATTAGTGGAATATTTTTCAGTAAAAGACATCTTAATAAAGAGCCTTGGTGGAGCAGTGGGCTAATGCCTCCTTAGGTAACACCAGCTGCCTGCAATTAGTGCAGGTTCGCATCCCACCAGGCTCAGCCTTCCATCCTTCCGAGGTAGGTAAAATGAGGACCCAGATTGTTGGGGGCAATTAAGCTAACTTTGTAATAATGCCGCTTGGGGGTGTGTGTGAAAGCCCTAATAAGCAGGCATATACATAGGATGAAGGCTACTGCTAAGCTTGTAAGCCGCCCTGAGTCTTCAGAGAAGGGTGGGATATAAATGGAATTAAAATAAATAAAAAATAAAATAAAAAAAATATGTCATGATTTACCAGACTCCTAGGTACAATCCTAATATTAACTCAGAAAAGAAAAACATGTTTGTGATAAGTAGATCTATGATAAAAGTAGTTAGCTTCATGTGCAAATTAAGAACAAAATGAGTTACTTTGATGCTCTTTTCTTAATCTTCACGGTAAGTATTTAGTTTAGTTTTCAAAAAACAATATTTCTAAGTAACAGATAGACCTTATTTCATTTAAGAATTTACTGTGTTCATTTTCTTAAAAATAAATATGCCACACAGTTGGGCTTTTTCCCCCAAAACAATATCTGGTTTCTACTGGTTTCGTTAAAGAAAGCTCAAATTCTACGCTTCATTGTTGCAGAAGAAATTACTAGTTTAAAATACAGCCATATTTTTCAGTATCTTCTACCTCTTCTGCTTTTGCCTGTCTCTCTCCTTCTTAGAACATGATCCCAAGTGCTGGCCTTTCTCTAGTTCTTCTCCAGCTGCTTTCAAGACTCGACCTTGAACAGATGTCGGCAGCTTTGCAATCAGGGGAGCCACCAACCAGACACCTTGTCTTTCAGAAGAGCTAAAGACATGAAACAAATAAGATTTTTGAACAGAATATTAATATATTCAGTACTTTTTCTCACTGTATATATAAAAATTATTATTATTTGCAAATGGCATTGTTACATTAGCCTGGAGACCACAACGCTATTGCAGAGTAGCAGTTTGGCTGCCAAGTTACCAGCTTAGTTGAAGAAAATACTTGCACGCTTTCTAAGGTGTACCACAAGAGGGTGAGCTGGTTTTGTACCAGAAAGAAATGCAAGAGGCTCTTCCTGTAGCATCATACTAGGCTGCTCCTTCCCTGGAGTTGCCATGCAAATGGACACTGCAGTTGGGAAGGTTCAGAGCCACACAAGGTGATAAATAAAGAATGCTAAGTAAAGATTAAACAAATCTTAGATTAAACTGAGAACTGGTGTGGTGTGAAGGATGTGTTGTTAGAGTAGGACTTAGGAGAGCCAGTTTCACCCTCAGCCATGGTGGATGCTCAGTGCATGATTTTGGCCAGGTTGCTTTGAAGAGGAAAACCTGGAAGAGAGAATGCTATGTATGCAGCTTTATGCTTCAGAAGAAAAGGCAAGATATATACTGGGTAAAATAGTAATAGTTTACAACTAATTTTTGAATTGTAAGCTGCCCAGAGGCATTGATGAGATGAGTGGCTATAGAAATTGAATGAATGAATGAATGAATGAATGAATGGTTTAAATTCAGTTTGACTATTATATAGAACTCCTGATCTGACACTCCAAATGTTGTCCGCTTAGGTAGAAATTTCCTATTTCTTCCAATTAAGGATGCACTTGTTAGAAATGAAAAATAAAAAATATATATCTCATCTTAAACCAATAATTATTTTCCATAAAGTTAAAAAATAATAGAGTTCACTGAGGAATCAGGTGTAATTTGCAGCTTAGGTTCTTTAAAATGAAATTTTCTTAATTTCAACAACCTATTTTATTTTTAAATCAGAGAAAGATTATCAAATTCTTAATTCAGTGACTCAAAGTATTTATTTAACCTGCAGCTAACACTGTGTTTATCCTCTTTAGTGTGTATTTAGTAAACAATCAAGAGAATGAAGAAATTCTTGCATGCCCAGGTACTCCTCGGAGGCAATAGTTTTTGCATGCAGAAGAAATTAGTATTCTGTGAAGTTTGCTGGTTCAGCACACTATATTTCTCAGAGTGAAAACCATAATTATTCAGCAGCAGCCTTTGTGAGTAGACCCCTCTCAACTGTTTCTATTTTAAAAAGTATACACAATTTCCTCAGATTGATTACATTACCTTAGGAATGTCTTTTTACAGTTCTGCCTTGTAATATGTGTGTCAGCATTTCCAAGAGAGTTTGGATTGAAGAGGCCTATACCAGAGTTACAAGAGTTATTGTTTAGATCAGCGGATTGCTGAAACACTTCAATTGTCGCCTTTGCAATATTATCCAACAAGCTGTTCATTTCAGCCACAGACCCAGAACCCTACAGTAAAACATAAGTAAACTAGCGCATTCATGGTATGTTTGCTCATACACTACATTATTTTGTAAAGGTACATGATTAATTAAAAAGAAAGCAAGAAATACTCACAGGTTCCTTCAGACACTGTTTGATCATTAGTTGAAGTTCCAGCCATGACTGTCTAAGAGTCCACTGGTCTATATTCTGAATCAAAAAAGGGAGCAGAATTTTGTTCCTCATAACATTTCTAAAATTATTATTCTCATCAAGAAAATTGATATATGGTTTTATTATGTCATATGAAATATTTTGTTATAGCTGTATATTGGATATAGCTAATTTTGTTAATTCCTGCTGGTGGAATTCTGTGGGTGGATTGAGAAAACAGGGCTAGAGAAGGGGAATATGACCTTATAGCAATATACACTTGATCAAAGTTTGTCTTCCATTCAAATCTAATCTAACAATGGGAATGCCATTTGTACATATGCTTTTGAGATTCAATGTTCAAATGCAGGACTTTGTATTTTTTTGCTGTGAAAATTCAACGTGCTAGTTTCTTCTGATTGTTTCAATCTTTTATTATCCTTTTATTATAATGTTCTCAAAATGATGTTTCTCTTCCCACCTGCACCCATCTCTGTATCCCTTGCAGATGTAATAATCTTATTTTCTATTTCTCAATCCAATAGAATAGAATAGAATAGAATAGAATAGAATAGAATAGAATAGAATAGAATAGAATATCTTTATTGTCGTTGTGTAACTCACAACAAAATTAAGTGCTGTCCACAATGCACACTACACAGAAGTAAAAAACACAAATAAGAACATACATTATATATACACATCCTCTGTAAACCACTTAAAGACGGCTGTAAAGCATTATGAAGCAGTATATAAGTTTAAGTGCTATGAATAATTATGAAACAATAATCCAAGTGTTTCCTTCATTTAGAAAAAAAAGTAAGCAACAATAATGCAATGAAAAAAGCAAATCAAACACATCTTCTTTCTTATCTAAATGAGGTTACCTGAAGAATGCGCTTGATGTGTTGTCTCTGAGGATTGTCTCCTTCTGCACATTCTTTAATACTGTGAGGGTAACAGATAAGCTGCAGCAATTTCTGTGCTTGTTTGTTAGAGAGAACTGGATCCAGGATAAGATCTTTGTCAGTACATAGCCTCTCAGGTTCTTTCAAACAGTGTTCCCCCACCCATTCCTACCAAAAGAATTTGATGGCGAATAAGCATCAGTACAAAAGTCAAAACCAAACTTAACTGTGTAATTTGTAACTCGACTGTATAACAAAAACACAGTATTTTTCAGAAGGAATGGAGTTCGTATTGGATATTACTTCTGTATGACAAAAAAATGAGTCTAACTTCATCTTGCACTGTAACTTCAGTACTTATACTGAAGAGCTGACTTAAACACAAATATAGTAGATGTCATTTCCACCATATACATGGTTTGAAATAATTTTGAATAAAATACAACTTTTCAGTGTGGTAGTTATTGCATCTAATATATTCACATCTCACCTTTCTTTGCAAGAGTTAAAATGCATACATCATGGCATTTTATCATCATAATACTCTTAGCCCCAGTTTAGGCTATAAAACAGAGACTGGCCATGGCTGAATAGAGATTGGAAACCAATTGTCTTTGGTCCTACTCCAACAGTTACTCCACATTGATCCTATTCACACTTATCAGAATATACTGGCAAGAGTAACTGCTTCAATTACACATGGAGACATAGACCGAAGCACAGCACAGAAAGCCTGCACTCACCAACATTCACAATTCCTGGAGTATGGCAACAATGTTACTTTTGCAAAATTATGTCTATGTACAACATAATGAAGGAAAACAAAGACCAGTGTTACCTGCTGACAAATGCTTCGTAGTACATATCTAGCATATTCACTGAGAGTAGCTGTTTCTATGGAAATTGTTTTTCCATACAAAGTCTTTGAGGTAGCTTCCCATATCTCATCATCATTTAGATCTCCCAGTAATCTTTGTACTGAATAATCTGAATTTTTCAAGGAGGGAATATTGTTGCTTCCAATTTCAGCATCACCTATATTGTAGGAATAGTAAAAAAGATGAAAAGATTTATTAGTCCTTTAATATAGTTTGGCTTTCACCTACAGTAAGTGCCCTCTTAATTTATTTTTGCTTAATGCTACTTCAGGTTTTAGAAGTTGTTGGTATATTATTTTAACATTTGAGGATGTCTGGCTATTCTTGTAGAAAAGTTAGTCTAATAAACATTTCTTCAATTACCTATGCTATAGTATGATATAATTTGCTTGCTCCCTAGAGTTCTTACAGATATATAAGATAAACATTTTTAAACTTTATCTTAAAGCAAATAAGAAACAATGCCCTACAACACCAAAATTACATACTTTAATAAGCAAACACATTAAAAGTAAATTTATATTACTGGAGAAGAAAAATACTGATTGGTAAACATGTTATTTAATTATTAATTTTACATTCTGTCTTTTTTTCTAGGACCTTAAATGTAAATGGAGGATACTCCTTTGTTTTTAGCCAGTACAATAACTTAATTTTTAGGTTGAACTAAGAGGTAGGGATTGGCCCAAAGCCAACACTGATATCTGTGAGCAAGTGGTGCTTCAAATTGGTCTCCATTGGTCTGTGTCAAGCGCAAAGGATCAGACCATAACTCTTCTTCCCAGTTCTGCCTGCTCTTCCCCTACAGCCTGTACAATATTTTAACCAGTACCTTCCAGATCATCTCGTACAGTACCCTATACTAGCTCCCCTTTGTACTTCTATTAATTTATGATTCATCCTGGAAGATGTTTCTGACACCATTATTCACTTCCTAGAAAAGTTTCAAGTTTATAATCTATCAGGTTTTCAGTAAATGTCTGAATGTATACGTGGGAGTAAATCTCATTGCATGTCCAAACAACTAGACACAAAGAGTTTTTCCCCCATGGCATTACTCTGCTAAACACCTAATTCCCACAGCACTGTCTCTTGCCTAAGGATATTTACCTATGTAGTAGGACTGTATTGCTATCATCCTTCTCATCTTTCCTATTACCTTCTCCTATTGGTATCTTATAATTTATCACTTTATTGTTTGTATGTACACTGAGACCTTATGTTTGTATGTACACTGTATGTTTGTATGTACACTGTATATTTGTATGTACACTCACAGCTTATGCACCGGAAACAAAGTTCTTGTGTGTCCAATCACACTTGGCCAATAAAGAATTCTCTATCCCTCTGAGGAACATATGCCTAGCTTCAAAGTAAACACGGAGATGAAGAACTTTAAAGCATGATCATACCAAGCATAAGAATTGCTTTCAAAACAGCAAATACTGCTCCCACTTCTATGCTGTTGTGAGCAGCACTTAAAAGGCGGCGATCACAAGATGATCGAATTCCTGGGAAACATTTTTCTGTGTAAAAAGAGAATAATATTCTTTAGGAATACTGATTTCCATTTCAGTGACACAAAACCTATTGTACTTAAGAGAGGAAATGAATTTGGAGTTCTTACCACTTGACAATAGGGAAATCTTGGGTGTTTGGAAGAGATGTAGAAGAAGCCGGCAAGTCATTCTTGCCCCTGGCTCAGCATCTGGATCTCCACAAGCTAAGAAAAGGGTACCACTTTATCATTATATCATAGAAAAATAAATTGTCATCTTTAGTGCCAGCTGAAAAAAACCCTTGAAACTAATTTTAAACATTGGAATAAAACAAAAATAAAAAATAAGGCTTTCACATATTAATGCTGAGGAAAATTCTTACTATATCAAATATTTTGCAAAATAAAGGTTTTTTATAAAGACTTTTTCATAAATATATTTTAATTCTGTTTCGTTTTCTATTTTTTCTAGCTTCATATTTCACCTTTATATGAAATGAGAAAAGATTTAAGCTACTATTTAACACAGGGGTCCCCAACCTCCCCGTCCACGGACCAACACCAGCCCATGGGATGCTAGAAACTGAGCAGCACAAACAAGCAGAGTCCCATCTGTGGGATGCAGGCAGCATGTGAAACCAAGCTGCCTCCAGTCCATGGAAAAAAACTCTCTCCATGGAATTGGTCCCTGATGCCCAAAAGATTGGGGGGCACTGATTTAACATGTTGAATGTATTTTGAAGACTTGATAGATACTGACAATTTATGAAGAAAAATGACAAATGTGAAAGACATGATTGGAAAAAAAAAGGAAAAACACACAAATTTCAGATGTACAATAAGGAAAGATTATGGGAAATAACAATGGGAAAACTGGAAAATACAGAATAGTATTTTAAAAGCTAAATATGAATTTGTGTGAGACTCTAAAAAGTGGTTTCAAGTAAACATAATGCAAGAAGTAAGATCATATGAATTTATAAAAATTCAAAGGTAACAATACCATGAGTGTGAAACTAACAGTTCAGTTAGTTTCAGGAACACACTGTAACAAAGTCCAAAGCAAAATTAATATTTGATGGTAGAAATAGGAAATCACAAATAAAACGATAATAAAAATACATGTTCAATTTATAAATGCAAAAAAGATAAAATGCTTTGCTTTCTAGCCCAAAGAGATAGTTAGTGGGCAAACAGGTTGTTCTACAAACAATCTTAGCAAATCTTTCTCCCAAAGAAGTGGGGACTCTTACTGTTTTAATACACCTCGAAATCTCACCTGCTGTAAGTAAAGAAGGAAGAGCTACGTGTTGAACTACATCCTCAAGGAAAAAGCATTGACGAGCTATCAGTATTGCAACAAAGGTAGCCAATGAATCATGGAATGACAGATCACTCACCTTAAAGGAAAAAGAGAAAAAGAAAAACCCAGGGTCAATATTTCTGTTGGGTCATTTGCTAGTACAAAAACATTATACTTTTAAAAAGGTAAAGGTTCCCCCGCACATGCGTGCTAGTCGTTTCCAACTCTAGGGGCCAGTGCTCATCTCCGTTTCAAAGCCAAAGAGCCAGCGCTTGTCCAAGGACGTCTCCGTGGTCATGTGGCCGGCATGACTAGATGCCAAAGGCGCACGGAACGCTGTTACCTTCCCATAGTGGTCCCTATTTTTCTACTTGCATTTTTATGTGCTTTCGAACTGCTAGGTTGGCAGAAGCTGGGATGAGTAACAGGCGCTCACTCTGTTACGCGACACTCGGGATTCAACCCGCCAAACTGCCGACCATCTGATCGACAAGCTCAGCGTCCTAACCCATTGAGCCACCACGTTGCTATTATACTTTTACATAGATCTAATTATGTAGAAGTATGGTTTTCTATTTCTTTCTATTGATTGATCTACCTTTTCCTGATTCTGTGCCACAATATATCAGTTGCTGTTTTTTAACTTGCTATGATCCCAGCAGTCAGAGGTCTGAAAGTGTGAAGTCACCATTGGTGTACAGAGGTAATACAACTTGAGGCAAAAGTAACAGTGTTTAGTAGCTAAGGTAACTACATCACAATTAATGACAGATAGATATATCAGCTGCCATCAGCTGATATATCTACTGCACCTTATTATAACATTATGCCAAGACAAGATACCTTGATTCAGTTACCTTGCCAATGGGGAATTATTCCCCAAACCGGGAGAATAAAGGTATTATTCATAAAATGCTACCCTAATTTCATGGGCATAATTCACTGTTAAAACAGTTCTACAGAGAAAAGTCCTTGGATTTCAATGAAGAGTTGCAGGTTTCTCAAACTATTGCTTTCCCTTACACTCAACTATCAGGTAGAATCTCTCCTGAAATTTCTTGTGAAACCAGTGGAAAACACAAAACATTGCAGGAATAACTCATGTAAATTAACAACTAATATTGTGTTATGTATAAGAGGCATAATATTAAAGAATTATATGCCTTTTTTATTATACAGGAAAGCTACAAATATCCACCATGCAAAACAAAAATCAGATTTATTATTTTAATTACATTTTTTGCACTTACATCCACACTGCAGAGAAGATCATTAAATCCCCAGACATGATTTGAAGAACAGCAAAGGGCTTTCAAGACTCCTAACCACTCTGAACTTAGCACTGTACAGCAAGCAGTTAACTCTGCACACAAGTTGGCAATATCATTAATTCTAGGAGACAAAAATAAATTTAAAAAACCATGCTAACAAAGTAAAAAAATAACAGTTTAATGGCAGTCAAATATTTGCCATGTCGGTGGTGTGCAACCAAACACATTTACTTTTTATTAATATATTTAGATAAAATAAATGTGGAGAGAAGGAGAAGAGAAAAACAAATATGCTTGGGTCAATGTAAAATATAAGGAGTTAAAATATATGATTTAAATTAATTCTGGGTATAAGCTATTTAAAAAGTCTTCTTAAAATATCATCACTCAATTATCAAATAGATAATTAAATAATGGATTATTTAATAATTTTCAGAGTTAGAAGTGTTGGTCCTCTGTCTGAAATTCAAGAGATTGCAACATTGCTGGACAATCTGATATCCTACAATAGGTATACCACAGTATCTTACAGGAAGATACATGAGCTTTAAGTGAAAATCCAATTTCTAGCATCTGGGGTAAATCAGTTTCTTAGCAGCATGCTAAGACAAAGTTTTATTTTAACATTGTTGGTTGAATGACTTATAGTGATCGGCTTCATATATCAAGTTAAGCCATAAGACATGCTAGGTTCCTTCCTCATGGTTAGCTAAAGCACACAAAGCACATTAGTATTTAGAATTTATGGACCTAGTCAATGATAGAATTGTTGGAAAGTTTTGCATCATCAGAGATATTCTCCATACATGATTTTCCTTCAAAAAGATATATATGTAGAAAAAGCAAATGTACTATTTTATATTATACTATAACAGTAGCATGATTACAACATTCAGAATTTGGAGGAAGGAATGTCAAAACTATTATTTATTTGGTAGAACCCATCTGACTACAGAATAGTTCTGTGCAGCTTACATTTAAAATAGGAAAACAAAACAACTTAAAGTGTTTTCTGGTGAGACCAGTCTATCAGGGCAACCTGGTCTACCCCAAATATGAGATGGAGCATACTGCTTCCGCTTTTGCCTTTCAGCTCCAATCTAGGAGCCTTCACAGGCAGTCACTTCTGTGATAGACTATTTCTGTGTTAAATTTAAATTTACCGACAAAGAATTAAAGGAATACTAGTATAGCTATTTTGAGCTATTTAGCTCTCATCAGCTAGTTTGAATCTCAGAAGGGTATGGCTAGCTGATGAGAGCTAAATAGCTTGAAATAGCTGTACTAGTCTTTTAATTCTTTGTCGGTAAATTTAAATTTAACCAAAGAACCTAAACATCTGAACAAACTGTAGAACCAACCAGCCAGAGCTTAACAAACATCCTATTCTAAGTCCTGGGAGAAGAGCCAGGTTTTTAAAGACTTGTGGAACACCACCATCAGAGTGGGATATAAACACCTCTCAGGGGAAATATGATTCTAGATGGCAGACAGCATGACAGAAAAGTCATATCTTCTAGTCCCCAATAAATGGCATTACTTAATTGAGGGAACCAAAGCATACCAAGTGGGCAGAGACCACAGGAGATATCCTGGATCTACGCTTTGAAGGGCTTTATGGGTGATAAACAGCACCCTGAACTCTACTCAGAAGCTATTGGCAACCAGTTAACTATTAGTGTCACATGGATGACTGCCTGCACTGCATCATTCTGAACAGCTGCAGCTTCTAAGTAGTCTTCAAGGACAGCCCCATTACAGTGCATTACCACAGCTTAATTGTGAAATGGCTAGGCCATTAATAACCAACTAAAAGGAGCTACTGATTCAAAAATAGGCCCAACTAGCAGACCAAATGAAGCTGAAATTGTGCAAAGATCTTCTTAGCCACAGGTGTCCTTGTCATTGAAATAGGAGCTGTGAGTGCAATACAGTCCCTATATTCTGCAGCAATATTGAATGGGTGAAGGGGAATCCCATCTAAGAATAAAGATGGAAAATCCCCAGATCCAGGGACCAAAAATCCACAGCAACCTGTCCTTGGCAGGACTAAGTCTGTTCCTCTCCATCCAGAGTTGCAAACCTTGGCACCAGGACAAAGCATTGGAGCATCACCTGGGTGGCCTGGAGTTCAAGTGTACATACACATATTGATGATATCAGAACCCACACTGACTGATGGCCTCACCCAATTGTTTCATGTAGCTATTGAACAAAAAGGAACTGAGCCCTAGGGCACTCCACCATGAAAAGTTGTCAGCCCTTTGGGGTGCTCCAGACAAGAAGTACAAACCATGAGTACTAAGAATACATTTATTATAAGCTTATACTAATACAACATTGCAAGTACTTCTTCTTCCTTTACTTCTACTTTCCAGAAAATTAGATATATAGGATCCCTTCTGTGACTTTTCACACTCCCCCCTCTTCTTTCTGTGGGCTGAGATACCTTTTGCATGATAGTTGTCCAGGCTACACCACTTCCTCCTGTTTCCTAAGGTAATTCTCACATACCATTACAGGAGCCAACGGCATGATCTATTTTCCCTCCATTGTCAACACTGACTGGACTCAGCCTCTGAGAAAGGAGAGAACCACCATAGCACAGTGCTTCAACTACCAAACCCTGCAGCTGGTCCAGCCAATGAAGTGCAATCTCTTAGCCCAATCAGTCTGCTTTCATCATTTTTTAATATTTGAAATAAAATTTATAGGATTGAATTCTTATGCCAAAATTATTCATGTGCAATTTTGTTCTTGCTGTATTGTTATAGGAAGTATTGTTAGCACATCTTATAATGCCAGAGATTAGGGAAGGAGCCCATGGCAGGAAAACCTGCTGTAAGAGACTAATCATCAGTGGCGTACAAGAGCAAGATGGCAGGTTATGATACATGCCCCACTTCTTGTATGCACAAATGCAATGACAAATGAAAGAAACACATCTAGTTTTGTGTAGCTGTATCTATCTTTCCTGTTTTGATCTCATTGCAGACCCCAATGGGTACAGTGCTTGCGAAATTTGCCTAAATAAGAAGCTTTATGTTTGCAAAATAGCCTTACCTGTCTTCATCTTGATGGCCCATGCAGACATTCATTAGTGCATTACACACAAAGCTATAGCGACTTGGTGCATTGTCACTCAGAATCTTGCCCAACATTGAATATTTAAGGTTGCGAAGAGAGGGATTCTCAATAAAATCCAACATGAATTCAGGATCCCATAACAAATTGGAATTTGAAGGTTGAACATTGCTATATATAGTCTGCTTTACCTTTGAACAGGCACTACTAAAAAAAAGAAAGAAAGAAATAAGCAAGTAAAACAATTTCTTACAAAACAAACTTATACAGCTAATTAGAATTGTGTACAATTTACTTTGCAGCACTTGGTCTTAAAGCACTGTACCTATAAAATAACTGTGAAGAACTGAAACTCTAGTTTTCAAAGAGATCAGAAAATACATAGTTGAACCAGCCAAAACAGCATGACTGAAAAGATGCAGTATATCATCGGTCCCCAATCTTTCCAGCTCCATTGTCCAGCAGCAGCAGCAGGTGGGGAGGGGATGGTTTCCTGCACATGCTGTTTGCGCAAATGGAGATTCAAACACTCGCCCACCGCTTGCATGACCCTTTTCTCAAAAGATCACTGATTGGTACCAGTCCACAGAACGGGAGTTGAGGACACCTGCAGTATATTTTCTACTAAAAATGAATAATAATGGGTCTCAAAACCAAGTAAATCATGGGCAAATCTTGAGTGCGGGATTAAGATGTTGCAGCACAACAAGGGAAAAATGTAAGAAGACTTTTAAACAGCAAGTTCAAAAGCAGGAAAGAACATATATATATATGACCCATGCTAATTTAGGAAAAAATCCATAGCAAATGTAAATGTAAATCAAGTGGCAAAGCATTGTATAACTACATGGCTGGGGTATGATTCAATACATGAAGTTGACTATCTACTTTGTATTCTCTATGAGAAACATCTTGGACATTGTCATACTAGAAATAAGAGGAGCAGCAAATGCAGTCAAAATCTTGCTGCAGACGTTTTGGAAAGAGAGTGGCCAGATACAGTAGTGGCCAAAATTGTGGAAACCTTTTGAGAAAAATGTACAGTAGAAATGCCATCTTTGGTTATGTTTCCACCAATTTTTCTTCTAATTTCTTTATAACTGTAGCCTTGTACTATTTTACATCACTTTCTGGGGAACCAGTCAACTCTTTGCACCATTACTTTAATTTTATTACATTTTACAAGCTCACTAAATAAAAGGGAAAAAAACCCAACCAACTTGATAGCGATCACATAACACACTGACAAATATCCTCCTCTCAGATTCAATTCATGACATCAATAACTGAATCCTACTGTGATTTGATTGGCTCATTGCCAAAACAAGATGACACCTGATTGGCTCTCTAAACACTCATTTTCATTGCCTACAATCAGATGAAGGAAAACTACCTGATATCAACCTAAGCAAGTTGTGCTTCCTTTTTCTGGTTATTTGGCTATAACTTTTTATAGAATACAATACAGATAATTGAACAAACTATAATCATAATAGTAAAGTTAGAAGGTATCTTGGAGGTCATCTAGTCCAACCCCCTGCTCAGGCAGGAAACCCTATACCATTTCAGACAAATGCCTGTCCAGTCTCCTCTTAAAAACTTCCAATGTTGGAGCATTCACAGCTTCTGGAGGCAGGTTGTTCCACTGGTTAATTGTTCTAACTGTCAGGAAGTTTCTTCTTAGTTCTAGGTTGCTTCTCTGCTTGATTAGTCTCCATTCATTGCTTCTTGTCCTGCCTTCAAGCGCTTTGGAGAATAGCTTGACTCCCTCTTCTTTGTGGCAGCCCCTGAGATATTGGAACACTGCTATCATGTCACCCCTAGTCCTTCTCTTCATTAAACTAGACATACCCAATTCCCGCAGCTGTTCCTTATATGTTTTAGTCTCCAGACCTCTAATCATCATCTTTGTTGCTTCTTCTCTTTCTAGAGTGTCAACATCTTTTTTACATCGTGGTGATCAAAACTGGATGCAGTATTCCAAGTGTGGCCTTACCAAGGCATTGTAAAGTGGTATTAATACTTCACATGATCTTGATTCTATCCCTCTGTTAATGCAGCTTTGTGTTGGCTTTTTTGGCAGCTGCAACACACTGCTGGCTCATATTTAAGTGATTGCCTAAATGTAGAACCTTACTTTTTTCACCATTGAATTTTATTTTGTTAGATAGTGCCCAGTGTTCGAGTCTGTCCAGATCCTTCTGTATCTTAAGCCTGTCTTCTGGAGTGTTGGCTATTCCTGCCAGCTTGGTGTCATCTGCAAATTTGATGAGTTTCCCATCTATCCCCTCATCCAAATCATTGATGAAGATGTTGAAGAGCACTGGGCCCAGAACAGAGCCCTGGGGCACCCCCACTACACACTTCCCTCCATGTAGATGCGGTTCCATGCTGAGTACGGCCGGTCAGCCAACTATGAATCCATCTGGTGGTGATGCTGTCTAACCCACATTTTTCTATCTTATCAAGTAGTGTTTTGTCATCTACTTTATCAAATGCCTTACTGAAGTCCAAGTAAATTATATCCACAGCATTCCTCTTATCCACTAATTTTGTCACTTGGTCAAAGAATGCAATAAGATTTGTCTGGCACGATCTGTTTTTGAAAAACTCATATTGGCTTTTAGTAATGACTTTGTTTGCCTCTAGGTGCTTGCTGATTCGTTGTTTGATTATCTTTTCCAGAATGTTGCATTACATTCTTGATTAAATTATCTTTTCATTGATATATAATTTTATGGTACTACTCCAAAAAAGTGGTCTTATTAGCCATCAAACCTCAAAAATACACTTTTCTCAAAGGGTTTCCATAATTTTGGCCACTACTGTATATATTTGGGGAGCCACATTAGCATTAACAGAATCCTCTAATTAGTAAGAGAAAGAATCTCAAATGAACATTCAACCCCTGGATAATTAAAATACCCCTTGAAGTCTTTTACAGATCCTACTTAACATCTGGCAATTCCAGAAATTTTCTTGGTTAAATATTTATTCTGAATGCAGCTGTATGATACAAAGTGCATTCCAAATGGGGTGACATTATTCCAATGCTTATAAACACATACCAATCTTTTCATTTATTTTTTCAAACTTTTTTATTTTTTCTGCCCTGGTCTACAACACATTTTCTGAAAGCAGGCTGATTAATAGGTTCTGTGATTAAAAAACATCAGTGCTGTGAAGCTAAAGACTATAAAATAATGGTACAAATCTCTATAAGGGTCTCATTCCAGAATTCAGAAGGAAACTTATCCATTACTCTGTGTATACTATGCAAAACAGAACTATCACAGTACTGAAATACTGTATGTGGCAGTGATGCAAAGAGAGAGTTTTAAAACATTAATGACTTGAACCAGGCATACACATCTCCTCTATAAGCACAGAGAATGTTTCTCAATCACTAGAAAAGGGAAGTTGATCAATATGTATACACATATAGAACACCACAAACATTATTCCTGTGGGAACGGCCAGAATTTGGCTTCTCAAGAATTTGGTTTCTCACCCTTCAGCCTTTCCAGACCCCCCTAATGGGCCTCTCTGTTGGTTTCAGTGAGAGCACACTCTCCTGGCTCACAGGGCTGGCATGTGGGAGGTTTGGGAAACGCTATGATAAAGCCTTCACATACATCTTTTAGTACCTTGTTTTTGTATGATCTCAGAGGCACCTGAGAAATTCTCTCTGTGTATCCAATTATCTATGTATGCTATGTTGTATGAGAGGGATGGAGTTTTTTGTAATACTGGAGGTGAATAAAAGTTCAGCGGGCAGTGCTCACGGGGGTTCTTTTCTGGAGACGAGGCTGCCTGGCTGCTAAAAAGCTCTCTATGGACTCAGGTCTGAATTCCTGTCCCTTCGTCCGAATTTCTTTCCCCTTCAATTCCCTTTTAGGATTTTAGGATTACTAACATTAAGTAGAGCAGTAAAACAAAAAAAAACCCCTTCATGGATTACTGCCTTGTCGTGGCGAAGGGGCTTGCGTAATTCAATGAAGCTATGAGCTATGCCGTGCAGGGCCACCCAAGACGGACAGGTCATAGCAGAGAGTTCTGACAAAACGTGATCCACTGGAGAAGGAAATGGCAAACCACTCCAGTATCTTTGCCATGAAAACCCTATGGACAGTACCAAAAGGCAAAACGATATGACGCTGGAAGATGAGCCCCTCAGGTCGGAAGGTGTCCAATATGCTACTGGGGAAGAGCAGAGGGCTAGTACTAGTAGCGCCAGAAAGAATGAAGCGACTGGGCCAAAGCCGAAAGGACGCTCAGCTGTGGATATGTCTGGTGGTGAAAGGAAAGTCCGATGCTGTAAAGATTTTTTCTCCATAGGAACCTGGAATGTAAGATCCATGAATCAAGGAAAACTGGACGTGGTCAAACAAGAGATGACAAGACTGAACATTGACATCTTAGGTATCAGCGAACTAAAATGGACAGGAATGGGTGAATTTAATTCAGATGACCATCAGGTATACTACTGTGGGCAAGAATCCTTCAGAAGAAATGGAGTAGCCTTCATAGTCAATAAAAGAGTAGGAAAAGCAATACTGGGATACAATCCTCAAAATGACAGAATGATCTCAGTTCGAATCCAAGGCAAACCATTCAATATCACAGTAGTCCAGGTCTATGCCCCAACCACCAGTGCTGAAGAGGATGAAATTGACCAGTTCTATGAAGCACTACAGCACCTTATAGAACTAACACCAAAAAATGATGTTCTTATCATCATGGGGGATTGGAATGCTAAAGTAGGAAGCCAAAAGATAACTGGAATAACAGGCAAGTTTGGCCTTGGAGTGCAAAATGAAGCAGGGCACAGGCTGATAGAATTCTGTCAAGAGAATACAATGGTCATAGCAAACACTCTTTTCCAACAACCCAAGAGACGGCTCTACACATGGACATCACCAGATGGTCAACACAGAAATCAGATTGACTATATGCTCTGCAGCCAAAGATGGAGAAGCTCTATACAGTCAGTAAAAACAAGACCAGGAGCTGACTGTGGCTCAGACCATGAGCTTCTCCTTGCAAAGTTTAGGCTTAAACTGAAGAAAGTAGGGAAAAGCACTAGGCCACTCAGGTATGAATTAAATCATATCCCTGTTGAATATACAGTAGAGGTGACAAATAGATTTAAGGAATTAGATCTGATAGACAGAGTGCCTGAAGAACTATGGACAGAGGTTCGCGACATTGTACAACAGGTAGCAACCAAAACCATCCCAAAGAAAAAGAAATGCAAGAAAGCAAAATGGCTGTCTGAGGAAGCTTTGCAAATAGCTGAGGAAAGGAGGGAAGCGAAAGGCAAGGGAGAAAAAGAAAGATACACCCAATTGAATGCAGAATTCCAGAGAATAGCTAGAAGAGATAAGAATGCCTTCTTAAATGAACAGTGCAAAGAAATAGAAGAAAATAATAGAATAGGGAGGACCAGAGATCTTTTCAAGAAAATTGGAGAAATGAAGGGAAAGTTTAATGCAAAAATGGGCATGATAAAGGACCAAAATGGCAGGGACCTAACAGAGGCAGAAGAGATTAAGAGGTGGTGGCAAAATTACACAGAAGAACTATACAAGAATGAGCTTAACGTCCCTGATAATCACAATGAGGTGGTCACTGACCTCGAGCCAGACTGTTCTGAACCAGCCCTCTTCTAGCAAACCCCTATTCAAAAGAAGAGACTGGAGAGCGTCCAAGGCTAAAAGGCTTCTGCCAAGATTTAATTACGCAGTTAACAAAAACACTAGAGCTTGTCTTCTCAAGCGGAAAAGTTGCTTTCAGCAACCAGCCCCTCCCCAAAGACTCCTTTTATAGAGAGCTCAGGGCGTGGTCTCCCTGTGCCTCCTCCCGAGGAGTCCCACATTCTTTCTTTGTTTGTTCCTGCTCGACTGCCTCCTGCGTCGGGCGTCCTTGAACAGGGCCAGCTGTGGGTCATCATCTTCCGCACTATCGGGCTCACGCAGCTGAGAAGAGGGCCCCGGCTGGGAACTCTGCCAAGCCTCCACGCCATCATCAACCGGTTCGTCTCCCACACGGTCCTCCTCCCCCTCATCTGAGTCCTCCGACACATCTGAGCCGGCTGCCGAAACCACAGGCTGGCCCTGAGTCACAACACTATCCCGCACCGCAGGGCCCTTCCCCCGGGTCTGCCGATCCGGATGCGGTCGGGATGGGAACTGTTCGTGAAACGCAGTCACCAACGCAGGGGCATGAACGGCGGTCGCGTCTTCCCATGTGAAGTCCTCCGGCCCGTACCCTTTCCACTCGATCAGGTACTGGAAGTGACCTTTCAGCCAGCGGGAATCCCTGATGCTGGCGACCTCGTACTCGGGGGTGCTGCCTCCATCACGAGTTCCTGATGGGGGAGGTTCCGCTTGGCGAAGTGGACAGGCCGGTTGTTCGGGGACCAACAAGGACCGATGGAAGACGGGGTGCACGCGCAGGGAACGTGGCAGAGTTAAACGATAGGCGACCGGATTGATGACGGCCTCGACTGGGAACGGTCCAAGGTAACGGTGGTCCAGCTTCCTCGCCGGCCGAGTGGATGGTAGGTTCCTGGTGGACAGCCAGACCCGATCCCCCACCGATAGTGGAGGCGTATCCCTTCTCGACCGATCGGCAAACCTCTTGTAGTCGGCCTTGGCCTTCTCCAGCTGCCGTCGCACCAACCGATGGATCGCCTGTAACTCTGCCATAAATTCGTTCACTGCCGGCTCCGATGAGTCCACGGGAGAAAGGGGGAAAAACCGGGGGTGATAACCCACGTTGGCCAAGAACAGTGTCATCTGCGTGGAGGTGTGCTGCGAGTTGTTAAAGGCAAACTCGGCTATGGCCAAATAGTCCACCCAATTGTCCTGCTGCAGGTTAACGTAGCAGCGCAGATACTGCTCTAAGATGCCGATGACCTTCTCGGTACCCCCGTCGGTCTGAGGATGATGCGCGGACGAGAGGCAAACCTTAATGTCCAACGCCCGCATCAACTCCTGCCAGAAGCGGGCTGTAAACTGGGCCCCCCTATCGGAGACGACTCTATCGGGAAGGCCGTGCAGCCGGAACACCTGTTGGATGAACATGCGACTAGTGGCGCGAGCTGACGGTAAGCCGCGACAGGGGATGAAGTGCGCCATCTTGGTCAACATGTCCACCACCACAAACACTGTCGTGAAGCTGGAGGATGGGGGTAGATCCGTCAGAAAGTCCATGGACACAGCCCCCCAGGGTCTCTTGGGTGTTGGCAAGGGCTGCAGTAAACCAGGCGGGGCCCCTGTCGCTGACTTGGCCTGCCTGCAAGGAATGCAGGAGGTGACATAATTCTGGACATCGTGTCGGACTCGGGGCCACCAGAAGGTACGGGAGACCAGGTTCAGAGTCTTGAACAGGCCAAAATGCCCCGCAGCCGGGTTATCATGACACTGGCTGAGGACGAGTCCCCTGAGTGGCCCTCCTGGAACATAGAGCCGGTCACGATAATACAGGAGTCCATCCGCGACCGACCAAGGCGAATCTGGCCCCACCTCTTCCTTCCGCTGAGCCACCCACGCCTCCTGCTGCTGCGCCTCCCGGATCCGAGCCCGTATATCCACCGGCTCCCGTACCGCAGCAAAAGACTCGACGGGGATCACTGTCCTGGGCGGAAGCTTGTCTTCCGCTCGGGTGTATTCGGGCTTTCTGGACAGAGCATCCGCTCTCTGGTTGTGCCCGCTTGGTATGTACCGCACCCGGAAGTCAAACCTCGCAAAGAAGAGGGACCACCGGATCTGGCGTTGATTCAAATTCCGAGCGGTCTGCAGGCTTTCCAGATTCTTGTGGTCCGACCGGACCTCAATCTGATGCCGCGCCCCCTCCAGATGATGCCTCCAAGCCTCGAACGCCGCCTTGATGGCCAGCAGCTCCTTCTCCCAGATGGTATAGTTGCGCTCCGAGGGGTTCAATTTCCGAGAGTGATACGCGCAAGGGAAAAGGGTACCGCTGGGCGTCGTTGCCTGGAGTAACACGGCCCCAATGGCAATGTCGGAGGCGTCCGCCTCCACGACAAACGGCCGTTGCGGGTCGGGATGTTTCAAGATGGGCTCCTTCATGAAGGCGTCCTTCAAAGCCTGGAACGGCTGTTGTTCGGGGGCGTTCCACTGGAACCGAGTCTTCTTCTGCAGGAGCCGGGTGAGGGGGGCTGTCAAGGCAGCAAAGCCAGGGATGAATGTCCGATAGTAGTTGGCAAATCCAAGGAGTCGCTGAACGTCCTTCACGCGACGCGGGGGTTGCCAACTCTGCAACGACTCGACTTTACTTGGCTCCATGGCGATGCCCTCAGGAGAAATGCGGTGACCCAGGAAATCGATGGTCACCTGGTAGAACTGGCACTTCTCCAACTTGGCAAACAGCCGATGTTCCCGGAGGCGCTGCAGGACCTGACGGAGATGCTGATGATGCGCTTCACGCGACGGGGAGTAAATCAGGATGTCGTCCAGGTAAATCACGACAAACTGGTCCAACAGATCCCGAAAGATATCGTTCATAAAATGCTGAAACACAGCGGGGGCATTGGTCAGGCCAAACGGCATCACCGTGTACTCGAAATGTCCATAGCGAGTACCAAACGCCGTCTTCCACTCATCACCCGGCCGAACCCTGACGAGGTTGTAAGCTCCACGCAGGTCCAGTTTCGTGAAGATCTTAGCCTCCCGGAGTCGGTCCAAGAGCTCGGGGATGAGGGGCAGCGGGTAGCGGTTACGCACCGTGATGGCGTTGAGTTTCCGGTAGTCACAGCAAAGCCGTAACTCGCCCGACTTCTTTTTGACGAAGAGCACGGGCGCAGACACTGGCGAGGACGAGGGCCGGATGAAACCACGAGCCAAATTCTTTGTCAGGAAGTCCCGCAATGCAGCCAACTCGGGCTCCGACATGGAGTACAAACGCCCCACTGGGAGAGGCGCATCAGGGACTAGATCAATGGAACAGTCATAGGGCCTGTGCGGGGGTAATTGGTCCGCCTCTGACTCGCTGAACACATCAGCAAAGTCGGACAGTTCGGGAGGCAAGGAAACCCCTGAGGAACCCTCCACCTGGCCGGCACAGATATGGCGGGTGTGGTCCATGCACTGCAAACTTGGGAAGGTGACCAAGTTCTGAGACCAATAGATCTGTGGATCATGCGCCCGGAGCCACGCCAGTCCCAAGACCACGGGGAAGTGCAGATCCGAAGTGACGTAAAACTGAATGGCCTCCACATGGGTACTGATGGCCATACACACGGGTTGCGTGGTGGCCGTAATAGGCCCGGACAGGAGCACTCGACCATCGATGGTCTCCACAAGCATGGGCGGATCCACTGGACACTGGGGAACAGCCCATTTGACCACAAAGGCCGAATCCATAAAGTTAGTGGTAGCCCCAGAGTCAATTAAGGCATGGACCGGAATCCCCTCTGGCTTGCCAGGAAGGATCAGTCGTGCCTCCAGAATCAAATGCCGTGGAGGTTCAGAGGCACCGTCGGAACGGCGTCGCTCGGCGTGGTCGTTGTGGGTCGCCCGATCTTTCACACCGTCTAGATCGGGCTCGGGCCGTTTCCCGATAGCAAAGCAGGGGACTTTCTCGGGGCAGGCTTGGTCACTGACGCCCGCTGACGCTTCTTCGGGCAAGAAGCAGCCAAATGTCCAGGGTCCCCACAGTAAAAACACAACCCCTCCGATCGTCGTCTGTCCATTTCCGTCACCGATAGACGGGACCTGGCAGCACCCAGCTCCATTGGCTCCTCCCTCTGGACTGGAGGCTCACGCACAACAGGGGCGGCAGGGGTCTGTGGGGTGGCACGGCGACTCTTACGCTGCTGCAGCCGGGCATCGATCCGCAGACAAAGATGGATCAGCCCATTCAGGTCTGAGGGAATGTCCACGCGGGCCAGCTCATCCAACATCTCCTCTGACAAGCCATCCTGAAAGGCATCCACGAGCGCAGCCTCATTCCAGGCGGAATCCTGGCTAAGCAGCCGGAAATCGCTGATATAGGCCTGTAGAGGGCGCTGACCCTGCCTCAAAGCTTTCAGGCGTCGGGTGGCAGTCTGCGCCTTAATCGGGTCCTCGTACATGAGGCGCATATGGTCACAAAACCCCCCAAAGTTATCCAACAAAGGGCTAGGCTGTGCCAACAGAGGCGTGCCCCAACGAGCTGCATCTCCCGACAGAAGGCTCAACACGAATCCCACCTTATCTCGGTCAGTGGGGAAATCAGCTGCTCTCACGCTGATATAAAGCTGGCATTGTCCCAGGAAGGCAGGAAACAGTTCTGGTTTACCAGCAAATTTATCCGGCATAGCTATCTGACATTTCCTCCTGGGTGGGGGTGCAGCATGTACCTGAGCTTGCAGTTGTGCCACCTGAGCTGCCAGCAAAGTGAGTTGCTGGGTGAGCTGGGCATTCTCGGCAAGAAGCTGCTCCATCGTAGTAATAAGGGGTGGGTGGCTGAAAGCAAACTGTTCTGAACCAGCCCTCTTCTAGCAAACCCCTATTCAAAAGAAGAGACTGGAGAGCGTCCAAGGCTAAAAGGCTTCTGCCAAGATTTAATTACGCATTTAACAAAAACACTAGAGCTTGTCTTCTCAAGCGGAAAAGTTGCTTTCAGCAACCAGCCCCTCCCCAAACACTCCTTTTATAGAGAGCTCAGGGCGTGGTCTCCCTGTGCCTCCTCCCGAGGAGTCCCACATTCTTTCTTTGTTTGTTCCTGCTCGACTGCCTCCTGCGTCAGGCGTCTTTGAACAGGGCCAGCTGTGGGTCATCATCTTCCGCACTATCGGGCTCACGCAGCTGAGAAGAGGGCCCCGGCTGGGAACTCTGCCAAGCCTCCACGCCATCATCAACCGGTTCGTCTCCCACACGGTCCTCCTCCCCCTCATCTGAGTCCTCCGACACATCTGAGCCGGCTGCCGAAACCACAGGCTGGCCCTGAGTCACAACACAGACATCCTAGAATGTGAAGTGAAGTGGGCCTTAGAAAAGCTGAGCAACAACAAAGCTAGTGGAAGTGACAGTATTCCAGCTGAGCTATTCAAAATCTTAAAAGACAATGCAGTAAAAGTGCTACACTCAATTTGCCAGCAAATTTGGAAAACTCAACAATGGCCACAGGATTGGAAAAGATCAGTTTACATTCCAATTCCAAAGAAAGGCAGTGCCAAAGAATGTTCAAACTATCGCACCATTGCACTCATTTCTCATGCTAGTAAAGTCATGCTTAAAATCCTACAAGCTAGACTTCAGCAGTATGTGGATCGAGAACTACCAGAAGTGCAGGCAGGATTTCGAAGAGGCAGAGGAACTAGAGATCAAATTGCCAACATACGCTGGATCATGGATAAAGCTAGGGAGTTCCAGAAAAACATCTACTTCTGCTTCATTGGCTATGCTAAAGCCTTTGATTGTGTGGATCATAACAAACTGTGGCAAGTTCTTAAAGAGATGGGAGTACCAGACCATCTTATTTGTCTCTTGAGAAACCTATATGCGGGTCAAGAAGCAACAGTGAGAACTGGACACGGAACCACTGATTGGTTCAAAATTGGGAAAGGAGTCCGGCAAGGCTGTATACTGTCGCCCTGCCTATTTAACTTATATGCAGAGCACATCATGAGAAAGGCAGGGCTAGATGAATCAAAAGTTGGAATTAAGATTGCCGGAAGAAATATCAACAACCTAAGATACGCAGATGATACCACTCTAATGGCAGAAAGTGAAGAAGAACTAAAGAGCCTCTTGTTGCAGGTGAAGAAGGAGAGTGCAAAACTTGGGTTGAAACTTAACATTAAGAAAACCAAGATCATGGCATCTGGCCCTCTCAATTCCTGGCAAATAGATGGGGAAGAAATGGAGGTAGTGACAGATTTTATTTTCCTGGGCTCCAAGATCACTGCAGATGGGGACTGTAGCCAAGAAATTAAAAGACGCTTGCTCCTGGGGAGGAAAGCCATGGCAAATCTAGACAGCACACTAAAAAGCAGAGACATCACCCTGTCAACAAAAGTGCGTATAGTCAAGGCTATGGTCTTCCCAGTTGCAACGTATGGCAGTGAAAGTTGGACCATAAGAAAGGCTGAGCGCCAAAGAATTGAGGCCTTTGAACTGTGGTGCTGGAGAAGACTCCTGCGAGTCCCTTGGACCGCAAGGCGATCAAACCGGTCAGTCCTAGAGGAGATCAATCCTGACTGCTCTTTAGAAGGCCAGATCCTGAAGCTAAAACTCAAGTACTTTGGCCACCTAATGAGAAGGAAGGACTCACTGGAGAAGAGCCTAATGCTGGGAAAGATCGAGGGCAATAGAAGAAGGGGACGACAGAGAATGAGGTGGCTGGATGGAGTCACTGAAGCAGTAGGCGTGAGCTTAAATGGACTCCAGAAGATGGTAGAGGACAGGAAGGCCTGGAGGAACATTGTCCATAGGGTCGCGATGGGTCGGACACGACTTCGCAGCTAACAACAACAAAAAACAAAAAAATTAAAGGTACAAGATAAGACAAATCTAGTTAAATCTATTTCATATTAATACTTTCCCACAGTTATTTATCTTTCTGAATCATCCATACATTGCTTCATATATTGACTTTTATTTTTTAAGTTTTTATCCATCTTTTTTTGAGGATTTTATTATCTCAATCCTTGGTCTTCCCCTTTCTTTTCACCTTCATATATCTTAAGATGGCACACCCCCTTCTTAAGAGGCTGTCCTTGGACCCCACTGTATTGGAAAAAAACACAATCAAGTCTCTAACCTTCTCTTTTTATGGAAGATAGTTTAAAGAGAAATTGGTTTCAGCTATAGAGAGACCTGGGTGAATAATCTGAACCCTTTTTAATATGGTTCGGGCTAGGGCACAGGTCTGCAACCCGCGGCTCCGGAGCCGCATGCGGCTCTTTCAGCCGTCTCCTGCGGCTCCCGGTCCTCTGCCATGTGCAGTCCAAAAAAAAAAAAACACAGCGGGACTAAAAAAGTTCAACCAATCAATTCAAATATGCAGGGTAGGTGCATATCTCGCCTTGGCTCCACGCACATGCACACACTTTTTTGCGGCTCCCAGTTTTTCCTTTTGTGAGGGAACCGGTTCCGAGTGGCTCTTTCACTGTTTCAGGTTGCTGACCCCTGGGCTTGGGTATCATATGAAGAGAGCACTGTTTATGCTTGTGGATGGCCGTTTTAGGGCTTGGGATGGGCATAAGGCAACTGTTCTGGATCTCTGAGCAGCTTTCAGTACCATCAACCATGGCATCTTTCTGGACTTACTATAGAAAATGGGTGTCGAAGGCCCTTTTCTGCAGAGGTTCTCCTCCTGCTTCTGTGGCCACTACTAATTGGTAGGAGGAGGAACCAGCCCTAAGCCTGTACAGTGTAGGTTGCCTTAGGCTTTGGCCTTTTGTTAATATTAAATTGCTCAGTAAGGCCATACAATTATACCGCACAGAGTGAGGTATAATCAGTATGCAGATGATACCTAGTTATACATGTCTACTGCTGGCAGGGCAAATGACACAATTTCAAGGTTGATCCAGTGCCTGAAGGCTGTGGGGGTCTTGATCAAGAGAGACTGGCTCTGACTCAACCCTAATAATAGAAAATGGTTTTGGGTTTAGCTATTGGGCCGGTTGGCATATTATGTTTGATTCTGAATGGGATAGCTGGTGCACAATCTGACATCTATGCAGGGGGGAGGATTTTACACATGTACAGTATGTCTTGTGCACCAACTGCATCCATTCCTAGATAATCACAAGTCTTTTTCACATTCATATTCCAATGCATGATAATGGCATTGTTTAAATTGTCAAGTACAGATGCATCCTTCACACATATGTAAAAAAGTCAGACTACTATTCCATAAGCAAATTGGATCGACACTTTAACTTTTGTCCAGATATGGCATCAATACTTGTAGTCTTTTCAACATTCAAAAATTCTGACTTGTTTTTCATCATTTTTTGTGGAGAGGCGGAGACACATTTATAGCATTTGTTTCAATTCCTATAATTTACAAAACCCAACTAAGCAATAGAGAAAGGAACAGGAAAGATCCGAGAATCACTATTGTACATCCATTAAATTTTAGGGCTGGTTATCTTTCAGAGTATAATATAGGAGGTACCACTAATGCATGGTAATAATGATGGACAGATGAAGAAAGGAAATATTGGTTATATAGTTATATAAAAACTTGGGAGAGGGACATTTAATTCCACTTCATGCCACAAAATAATTTGGGACTATAGTGTTGATTGTGATTTTGAAGCTGTGCTCAGAATCAATTCTGCCTTGAATAAATCATATTTTGTCCCTTTAAAATAATTAGGACTATAAGAAGTAAATAATAATCAAGAGACCCATAGAAAATATCTTCCACACATTTTTAGTGCTTCATTTTTAAAGCAATAGGAAAAACTCAACACTTGGTTTCTCAATACATGCAACCTTTTAGGAAATACTTTTAAGTTTCCCTTAAGCAACCTGTCCATAGTGGAAGATTTAAGAGATTTGCAGAAGTATTATTCAACACAGCAGACCAGGCACTATTAGATCATGCTTGGCTTTTCATCATACGACCAGAAGCTTTAGAAAGTGTAGATAATATAACTCATTTCCAAAATGAGGGGTTTTTTAAAGGAACTTTGGTCAAAATGGATAATATATAAGAAGTCACAGAATTTTAACTTCTGAATTGTATAGAAATTGCATATGCTGCAAGGAAAACAGAGGTAAGAACTTCATTTGCAAAATTTTATTAGATCATCTGATTCCACATTTTAAATAATTGTAAAATGTTACTTTGAACTGTAAATCGTAAGATTATTGGAAAAGCTAATCTGTGTGATACAGCAAAAACAATATACCTGCTCACTTCTAATACATTGATATATTGTGGGGATTTTTTTAAAAAAGTACTTTCACAGGAAATTAAAACTTCAGAGTAGAATAATCAGAATTTTTATAATTAAGTTGTCAGCTAATGGAAATAAAACTATGTAAATTAAAGCCAGTGAGGTGATTTTAGTCATTTTTAAAAAGTAAAATTGACTTGTCTTACTGTGGTAAACAGACTGAAAGCCAAACCCCCAAAAAGCAGTGTTTATTTCATATTCTCTTTTTGAGAAGTGAATTATTTTATGTGGAATGGCTACATATTAATATTAGGATAGCTATACATTTATGTATGGGCAAATATCTAAGAGGAATCTGTCCTCTTTGTAAATCTATTAGAAAACAGAAAAAGGTTGAAGTAAAATATTGACTAAAATCAATTATGATACTGTTCAATCCTTTTTTTAAACAATGTAGTGTGTTTTATACTAGTTTCCTTCTCCAAGTTACTCATGTACACAGGATTGACAATTCATAATAAGAAAATTGCCTCTAAATCTGTGGAACTGAAATCCTAAGAAATCCAGTGGGCAACTTTTGGGGGAAAGTTTCAAGTCCAAGAAAATATGTTTAAAATATTAAACAGAAAATTCCAAAATTTTATCTCTAACATTTTTTAAAATCATTTAGTTTTCTTCTAACTGTAAGGTCAACTGATAATCAGGGATGGAATAAAAATGTCCATAGCAGAACACCAGAACAGGTGTATCAAATGCCAGACAGAACTGTTTCTGTCAGTTGGTCCAATGAAAAAGTGTACAAAAGAGATGGTTTGCATCCATCAAAGAAAGGGACTGAGTTACTTGCCAATAAATTCAGATTTTCTGGAAAAATATTTAAGCTGAACAATGGGGACAGTGAATTATTATTATTGTTAATCATCATCATCATCGCACAGTCAGCCAGATGTTCAGACTGGATTTGGCATTTTTGTCTACCTATCGAGCCCTTACCAAGCACCTGTGGATGTTTGATGGTATTACAGATATTATCACAGGATGGAAACAGTTCCTAGTAAGGCTGCCTTTTGCAATTGACTAATGGTGAATTTGTCAATGCCAAGGGTGTTCAAGTGGTGCTCCAGTTGTTTTGCAACTGCACCCAAGGCACCTATTACTATTGGTACTACCCTTGCTTGACTTTGCCACAGTCTTTCCATTTCTATTTGTAGGTCTTTGTATTTTGTTATCTTCTCCAGTTCTTTCTCATCTATTCTGCTGTCTCCAGGCACTGCCACATCCACTATGCAGAATTTTTTGTCTCTCTTATCGACAATTGTTTAGTCCGGAGTGTTATGTTGCAGGTGGTTGTTGTTGTTGTTGTTGTTGTTGTTATTTATCACACAGTCAGCCAGATGTTCAGACTGGATCTGACATATTTGTCTATCTACCAAGTCCTTACCAAGGACCTGGGACAGGCAGATGTGGATGTTTGATGGTATTACAGATATCGTCGCAGGATGGAAGCTGTTCCTAATAAGGCCGCCTTTTGCAATTGATTAATGGCGAATTTGTCAATGCTGATGGTGTCCAAGTAGTGCTCCAGTTGTTTTGGGATTGCACCCAAGGCGCTTACTACTATTGGTACTACCCTTGCTTGACTTTGCCACAGTCTTTCCATTTCTATTTGTAGGTCTTTGTATTTTGTTATCTTCTCCTATTGTTATTGTTGTTGTTGTTATTATATCTTAGAAACAACTTGTTCGTTGTTAAAACAGGTAAAAATGTACCACTTCAGAAGGGAAGTATGATTAAAAGCTATTAAGGAATGGAGATAAATTTCCTCAGTTCATAGTTTAACATGAATTTACTCAATTTACTATTACTAAATAGCAATAATCAGAACTAGTCTTTACTATAAGGGGGGAGTCATATGGGTGTTTTCTGCCTTCCTTCAAGTTTGTAACTCCTTTTAAGCTATTTTTAAGTTAACTTGTTTTTATGTTAAGTTAATTCTGTGCATAAACAGAACATGCATACAAAATGTAGGTATTAGGAAAATACATATAAAAATGTCTTAGCAAAGACTGGGTAAAATATAAAAAAATGTCAGTAATAGTAAATTGTAACTGAAAACATATAAATATTTCACATAGAAGTTCTACATGATGTTTTCTATACTTTGTAGCATTCAGATGTGTGGGATTGATTTTATTAATTCCAATTCCAGGAGCTATAGATTCAGTACATCTGAATGGTATCAGACTGGTGAATAATTATTGCATGAAGGTTAGCTGAAATATAAAGCAAAGTATAAGTTGTTACTACTAACCTGAAAAGATCTCCAAATTTGCTTCTAAGATGGCTACAGGACCCATAGAGATCATACAGATAGGCTAAAATACATCTTTCAGGGGAAGAGCATTCTGATGGATTGACAACATGTTTGACCACACCACATAATCTATAGGAAGATAAATTCATTATTAAAAATTAGAAGTCAGTCACAGTACTGCCCTTTCACATGATTGAACTATATGATTGAATTATATGGTGTTAAAAACTATTCTGTGTTTCCAAGACAAGGAATAATATTTATTTATATTTAATTCTAGAAATACAGTTGTGTACAAACTAGATGAAGAATCTGCAACTTATGTATCTGGCACTATCTGTGACTCTACTGTAAAGCCTTTTCAAAGGTTGCCAGCAAATTATAACTGTAAATGTGATGACAGGGAAAATAAACAAGTGCACAGGAAGTAATAAAATTAAGTGTATATAATTACTTAATTATTATTTATTCAACTTTAGATTTATCTTGGCTTGATGGAACTCAACTTTAAAACTAGAAACAACCTTAGCCTAAAATAAGGTTCTGTATACCCACCCTGGATCTGTCTATACTATAGACAATTTGATACTAAGACCTAATAGCTGATATACAAGTTAATCAACCTCACAAAACCAGAAGACACAATGCCTCTTCAATAAATTTAGTTAACACTAATCTAGTTGTAAAAAGAATATCTGTATAAAGTAATAAAAATAACATGTATAGAATAACAAAAAAAGAATTCAACTATATAAAACCACGACTTGATATATGTAGAGATGTATTCTGTCCAATACATTGTAAATGTATTTATTAAATTAGAATTCATATCTTCCTTCTCAGATTACTGCCTATCTTGGAAGAAGTCATTAGCCAAGAGATAAGGCTACTTCAGCCACTTTAAAATCTATTAGATTGGGAAAATAATAAGTATTTGCATTTCAAGTTCTATTAAGTTTCTGCCTTTCTGATTACACGATGGTACTAAATTTCCCATCAAACTCTCTAATAATGCTGCATCCAAATTACAAACTGAACATACTAATGTTAGAAAGTTAAGACGTGTCTGAAAAACATTACCACTACAAACCCTTCAAAAACCTGAGCAGTTTGATCTGGATTCAAAATGAGGCAAGGATGATAATGCCTTAGTACAGCTACAATGCAAACACACAGTCCAGTTGTGTAATTTCCTGCCAGGCTGGATGACTTCAGTAGTAGTTCAGCTTCCACCACACTCAGCTCATTCAGCAGCTAAAATAAAAGGTTAAATATCACTTTAGGATTCCTCTCTAAATCTAAATGCTACAGAGTTGCATTGGAGTTGTTCATCATTGCTGAACTATTTAAGTAGATATAGAGTGGTTTCACATAGCCAAAAATCTGGCTTCCTAATCAAATCCTAATGAAAAGACAGCCAAGTGTACACTAATTTGATCACATCCACTAAATGAAGTGTCCTAGCCTTCTTTTACATATAATTGTATCCATAGTTTATTTAGAATATTAGCTCAACTAAGAACAACAAGGACTTAATTATTGATCTAAATGGCATGTTCAAGAAACCACAGCTGAAGCCATTCATATAACATGGATTTTTTATGGATCTATATTATTGATGGTTCTAGATCAGACATGTCAAACACAAGGCCCGGGGGCCGGATCCGGCCCGCGAAGTGGTTTCATGTGGCCCGCAAAGCCATCCTGGAAACAGTGATGGAACGGCCCCCACTGCCTTGGCCCTGGCCCAGAGACCCTCCTTCTGCCAGAGACCCTCAGATCTGTCCCACTCCTGCCCAGGCCCCCATAGGCACCCTTGATGCGAATGATGTAGAGCTGGCCATGCTGACCCAGTAAGCCATACGCACTCTAGCCACGCCCACCCAGTAGGCCACGCCCACCCTGGCTATACCCACCCGGCCCCCTGAGGGCAACCGCAATGCTGATGCGGCCCTCAATGAAATTGAGTTTGACACCCCTGTTCTAGATGTTCCCATAAGCACTTGGAGTCAGAAAGCATCATCACACTGATCTGATACTCCTATACTGATACTCATTACTTATAACTTAAAGGTAAAGGTAAAGGTTCCCCCGCACATGTGTGCTAGTCGTTTCCGACTCTAGGGGCCGGTGCTCATCTCCATTTCAAAGCCGAAGAGCCAGCGCTTGTCCGAGGACGTCTCCGTGGTCATGTGGCCGGCATGACTGGACGCCAAAGGCGCACGGAACGCTGTTACCTTCCCACCGGAGTGGTCCCTATTTTTCTACTTGCATTTTTACGTGCTTTCAAACTGCTAGGTTGGCAGAAGCTGGGACAAGTAACAGGCGCTCACTCTGTTACGCGGCACTCGGGATTCGACCCGCCAAACTGCCGACCTTCTGATCGACAAGCTCAGCGTCCTAACCCACTGAGCCACCGCGTCCCTTTACTTATAACTTAGAAGGCCATAATTCTGACTTCCTGTGATGTATAAATGGTCTTACACTGCTGTAATCCCCTTTTCTTCAAAGAGATGCATTAAAGATGTAATAGATTTTGGACAGAAATATAAATACCCCTAGGCAAGTCAGTAATTTACAAGGTTCTTCCCTCATCTGAGAAGTCTTTGACTTTTCTCTCAAAGTTTTATATCTGGAACAAATTTCTATGTTTTCTCTTTCAAAAAAGATTTTCCAATAATTAAAGTATACAAAAGTGAAGTGAATCTGATTTAGATATTTCTTAACATGAAAAAATGTATTACTAGAATTGGATAGATTGTAGTATTGTAGTTATTACTCTAAACACTATGTAGTTTCCTGGCTTCAGGAGTGAAAGCCATTTCAAAGGTACTAGAAAATTTGCCTTATTTTATCTGAGAATGGAAATAAGCTCTCGTGCCACTGGAACACATGCACACTGGCATTTGCAAATTTATTACTAAAGTCACTATCACAGGAAAAGGCAAAAAAAGGGGCAATACATTTGCATATGGTTGATGTCACGTGAACATGCAAAGTGGAGGGACTTTAATCATGCTGCTGCAACTACTATCTTGCCTTTTAGGATCCCACTCTTTCTCCCCATGGACACAGGTAGTCAGGGCTGTAGTGTCTGAAGCTGACCAGCTGAATTTGGTATGAATTCTTTTCTTCTATCTTGTAACATTTAATTATTTTACAAGATCCTAATGTAGGTAATGCAGAATAAGATTCTGCTGATTGGGAAGTGAACATTCTATTGATCATGAAATATCTAGCATTTAAAATTGGCTAGGAACACAGCAGGAGAGAGAAGGGGGGGGGCTTCCATATTAATAAAATGGAATGAGGGGAACTTATCAAGCCCCTGGCCAATTACTGAAAGTATTGTTTTAAATATTTTGTAGTTCTCTTAAAAGGAATAAAAGGTGAAATAAAATTGTTTAAATAAATATGTATATATAAACTTTATTTCAGGTACCTGAACAGCAAAGTCAATAAGTCCATTAATATTTAAAGCAGGTTCCATTAGATCAAAGATAAATTCTATGTGATGAGCTAGTGGAAGATGGTATGATGTTCCTGATGCAAAACTAGTAATCTGCTCCAGAACATTGTTGGAGATCTGTTTAAAAACAAACAGACCCATTAGTAAAGTGAAGCAATGTGGGAACCAGTACAGTAAAGAATTAGCAAGCATACATACACATAACTGTAAGGGGTGGGATGGGAGTATAAAGTTATAGAGAAATTAATTCAGATCAAAATTGTAGCCCAAGGTGAAAGTGAATCTCTACAAAGATCTGAAAATGAGGCTTCATGAATAATTTGATGCTTTGAAGCTCTGGAAAAAGATGGATGCTGGATGCATTAAATGGAATTTATTTCAAGAGTGTAGATTTTCATGGCTTCTGTTTATTGATGCTTATTGTTTATTTTTTATTGATTGATTTCCAGGTAATACTACCTGAGACAATAAACTATGCACCTATCTTCTTTGGGGCAGATATGAAACTGGAGGACATTCTACTTATTTCCCCAGAATTATTTTAGGGGGAAGAGAAATGTATACTTCCATCTAAATAATTCAAATGGCAACCAGTTTGATGTAGTGGTTAATAGCGCTGGGCTAAACAATGTGCATTCCATTTCTGCTTTATGGGAAAAAAAACCCAGTTGAGTGACCTAGGGCCAGTCATTCTTTCTTTGCCCTAGGAAGGAGGCAATTGGAAACCAGTTCTGAAAAATGTTGCAAAAAAAACTGTAGGTCCTTCTCTAGAATGTCACCGGGAGACAGGTATGTTTCAAAATCATACATACATGCGTGAAAAAAAATGTATACTGTACTTGTGAAAATTCTGCTTATTTGTAAGAGATATTACTTGGCAAGTTCAGTTATTCATATATTCAGTCTCTTGCAATCATTTTATTATGGCTATATTGCTTGACAACCTATTATGAGGAAGGGGGAACAGATCAAGTTAGGCTAGTAGCCCCAATATTTTGGTATACTTTCCTCCCAGGGAGGTGCTTGGCCCTCTTGTTACTGCAATTTATAAAGGCATGAAAGGAACTTTGAAAAATTAAGGGTCATTCAGCTGCTGCTATTTCTTTTTCAATATACTGTATTTTAATAAGCTTGGGAGAAAGGAATTTTATTCTATGTTATAGTAGGCCAGGAGATTTTAATATATATTTTCAACACTGCCAGGAGTTATGTGACAAAATTAATCTAAAAATTGAAAATTAAATAAATAAAAATAAATAAGTATCCCATTGCAGTTTATGCTGGATCTAAATCAAAATGCTTGCAGTAGATAAGAATCAGTTGTTTATATTTAGAAACTCATCTAAACGATGAGAATATAAATAAATGATGAGCATCAAAGTCATATTCTAAGAAATAACATTTTGTTATTTCCAAAGCAACAAAATAATTCTAATCAAGTTTCTGAAATTAAGCAGATTTCTTGCTACAGATCACATTATTATTACTTTACATTTTCAAATAAAGCTAAACTCCTGATTATTTAATGAACACATTTATAAATTTTTCCTAACATAATACAGAGATGGTTTGCCATTGATTTACAGCCATGATGTAAATGGTAACCATTCTATCCAAGTACTAATCCTGCTCAGCTCCTGAATTCAGACCAGGTTACATTTGCTGATCACTAAATATGGAAGGTTAATTATTCTTTCTTAATTGCTTTCAAATTTACAACAACTCAACTTTTTCCTCACTATTTGTGTGAAATTTATTCTTGCTGTAAGTAGAAACATAAGTATAAATGTTACCTAATTCTACCTACCCAAAACAATAATAATTAATAACTTTATTAAAAAGCAGGTTTTAAAGTTAAAGTTAACCTCAAAATTCCTACACTGTCTGCAAATAGAAATTCATCATTCTTGTACTTTTCTAATATCCATGCATAATTACTAACTCTGTTGTACTCCTATGTGTTTTTGTCATGGTATTTAGTGGAAAACGTGAATCTTAACTCAGACCAAGTTTAACAATGACTCCTCCAAATTTAAGCAGTTTCTTCCTCCAACATGCCATACTCTCCTCAAGCTAAGTTTTGCAGTCAATACAAAATTCCAGTTTATATGTTGTTGTTGTTGTTAGCTGCGAAGTCGTGTCCGACCCATCACGACCCTATGGACAATGTTCCTCCAGGCCTTCCTGTCCTCTACCATCTTCAGGAGTCCATTTAAGCTCACGCCTACTGCTTCAGTGACTCCATCCAGCCACCTCATTCTCTCTCGTCCCCTTCTTCTATTGCCCTCAATCTTTCCCAGCATTAGGCTCTTCTCCAGTGAGTCCTTCCTTCTCATTAGGTTACCAAAGTATTTGAGTTTTAGCTTCAGGATCTGGCCTTCTAAAGAGCAGTCAGGGTTGATCTCCTCTAGGACTGACCAGTTTGATCACCTTGCAGTCCAAGGGACTCACAGGAGTCTTCTCCAGCACCATAGCTCAAAGGCCTCAATTCTTTGGCGTTCGTCCTTTCTTATGGTCCAACTTTCACTGCCATACATTGCAACTGGGAAGATCATAGCCTTGACTATACGCACTTTTGTTGACAGGGTGATGTTTCTGCTTTTTAGTGTGCTGTCTAGATTTGTCATGGCTTTCCTCCCGAGGAGCAAGCGTCTTTTAATTTCTTGGCTACAGTCTCCATCTGCAGTGATCTTGGAGCCCAGGAAAATAAAATCTGTCACTACCTCCATTTCTTGCCCATCTATTTGCCAGGAATGGAGAGGGCCGGATGCCATGATCTTGGTTTTCTTAATGTTAAGTTTCAACCCAAGTTTTGCACTCTCCTTCTTCACCCGCAACAAGAGGCTCTTTAGTTCTTCTTCACTTTCTGCCATTAAAGTGGTATCATCTGCCCAGTTTATATATTTTGTCCAAAAAGACAAAAATGTACCAGCACTAACATTCTTCCTGGCTCAGCTCTAGGACAGTTTTAAACTCTTTTAAATTGTTTCAACATCACAATAAAGTTTTAATGTGGTGAGAATGTCTGATTTATACTCTATTTTACTGCTGAAATACAATAAAAGTATTACAGAAATAAGCTTGCAATGCTGCTGTGTCTCTTTTGTGGTTGGCATCAAAGCAAGTACCTTCAGCTATTCACGAAACATGCAGTCTAGGGCTAATTTTCTAGTGGTGACTGTAGCATGAATCAAGACGCTAAGTTCCTAGCAGCTGTGATTTAAAATGACATAGGGAAATGCCATTTAAAGTAATCTAGATGAACTAACAATTAAATGTGATTCAAAAGTTAGTAAGTTTAGTTAGTTAGTCTGAAATGCTCTCTTTGTTTTACCACCCACTCACCTAAAATCCACCTTCTAGCATCCTCTCATAGTCCAATCCTTTTTTGTATACCCAGAAACACACACACAAACTTGCTTTCATTAATTCAGCCCTGTTGTACTCATCTAGCAGTTCTTTTCCTGGGATGAATATTTTCCTCTCCACAATTTCCACTTTATACTGCATGTATTTTATATTATACTCTAACTTCAAAGCAATTTCTGTCATCAATGGCAGCTGATAAGTACCTGACTTGTCACTTGATGCTGGTCAAAGTATGAGAGCTGCTGAAGTTTTGTAAACACAGTCTCTAAAGTTGGAAATGCCTCTTGCTTGTTCTTCCTGACTTTTGGTCCTTCCTCACCACCTAAAACATATGTCATATGTTATGTCAAAAGCAAATTTTATTTTAAAAAATCATCTCTATTTAAATATATTTCAGAATAAAGAATATGAAATTACTTTGCAATGTAGTATAGAAAACCCTTTTTTAAAAAAAACCTTGCCTTTCAATTTACAATCTTTTGAAGGTTATATTAGTGGCTTCAGAATGATACAGTAAATTCTTCTAATAAAGTCTACTCTTGTATAGTATATGCTTGCATTTTTAAAAATTAGCCTTGAAAAAAAATTGCAAGCTAATTATAATTGGTTTACATGTTATGCTTCACAGCAGTTTTAGAATAGTTTTTCCAGAAAGATAATTCTCATTAAAAACTTGCAAACTTTACAAAGATGCCCCTTCTCAACCCACAACTGTGCTGTTCTGTGCACTGCAAAATTAACATCAACAGCTAGTTAATTACCACTCATTTCAGAAGTGCTTTTCTTATTTAGGATTTTCAGAATATCTCGGGTAATCTTCTTCAGTTGATGCCTTGCCTCTTCACGTTCCTTGCCAACTCCGTAAAGAAGTATCATGCGCTGGTTATATTCATGACTTGATGATTCATCCTTTTAATCAGAAAAGAAACAAAAGGTATTGAGAAATAAATAAAGTAAGAAAGTCCTATCACTTCTCTAATGAATTATTATAAGAGAGTACTTCTGCATGGCTTTTCCATGAAGAACCGACTGGTTGGGAATTATGGAAGTAGAGGTTCACCCGTGGTTCTGGAAGAGCAAAGGCAGACCCCTCCCTAAAAATATTTAACTACTTGAAAATAGTTATTATATTGGATTTGACATTATTTCAATAATGGAAATTCTGATCCACTAAATACTTTAACTAATGGCATGAGAAAAACATAATTTTAAGTAAGTTCCTTATTTTCCCTAGAACAACAGTCCCCAACCTTTCTGGCTTCGCAGACTGGGAGTGGTAGCAGTAGGCAGGCAACGGCAGTGGTGTGGGGGCAGGGAGGGGATGGTTTTGCACTTGCAACCTAATTCCACGCATGTGCAAAAGGAAACTCACATGCCCATCCGCCACTTGCATGGCCCAGTTGCCAGCAGGCCATGGACCAGTACTGGGGACCCCTGCCTTAGAACATTCCCAAAATCTGCAGGATGCTTTAACCAGTGTAGAAGACCACAGTGGAAGAGGAAATAAACAGAAAATAGTCAGGGGAAAGGTACTGATCTAGCACCATCACTACCATATATACAAGTAAACCTTTATGTTCAGTTCATACATATTAAAAGCAATGAAGAGTATAATATAGCTAGACCATGCAGTCTGGTACTGATGGTAGAACAGGAGTAGGGAAGACACCGGTTTTAGTCCTCCTTCAGCACATGAGCCAGCTGAGTTATTTTGGGTTGCATAAGAAAGCAATGGAAGACAACTTCTGAAATCTTGCCAAGAAAACTGCATGGATCTGTCCATGAAGTCACCAGGAATGAGGAGAGGAGAGGAGAGGAGAGGAGAGGAGAGGAGAGGAGAGGAGAGGAGAGGAGAGGAGAGGAGAGGAGAGGAGGGGAGGAGAGGAGAGGAGAGGAGAGGAGAGGAGAGGAGAGGAGAGGAGAGGAGAGGAGAGGAGAGGAGAGGCTTCAAAGATATCATGAACACAAAAGTGAAGACCTCTATATTTAGAAGAAGTAGTCTTTAAATATCATTTCAAAGAAAGTAAATATTTAGGAAAAAAAACTCCTGCATTGAATATTTTGTGAACCCTAGTTGGGGCTACTCTTAATCTAATTGGGAGGGTTCTTCCAAATGTATAATTATAAGGTTATATTTCATATATTTCATCATAAGTCTTCCTATGTAAAACTTCCTACAATCCCAACCAACATAATCAATGGTTGACCATGCACAAATTTTCTTCATTTCAATGAAAATTTAAAAATTCATCTTGATGGTGATAAAATATTAGCAGAGGGCTAATAAAATAAAATATTAGCAGAGGGCTTTGTGCAGTGTTTAGGAGTTTGCACAAAAGATTACACCTTAAAACAAGACTTCACAATAATAAAAAATGCACAAAGAATTCAGCATTGAATCCATTCTGAAAAGAGGTACTCTTATCTTTTACTAATCAGAAAGCCATTCATTTCATTAATGTGGTTGAGCTACCCAGCATGGTTCTTGCCAAAAAGCTTTTAAATTATATTATAGTGAGTATTTTTGGTTATATTTCAGAAATATTGTTTAATTTGATTTTCATCAAAAGATTAGTGCCAGACTCTACTAGTTTATATGAGCACTCTTCTTGTCGAGTCTAAAGGAATAATGACATTGGCTATAAAATATATTTTAATTTATTTTCTTAATCAGAAAACCTGATTATGCAGGACAGCAAGCGTACAAATATAGAAACCTCCCTCTGGTTTCTAATTGATTATATTCCAGCTGTTTAAAGAAAAAAAGTAAGCTCTTTACTTCCTCATGTGTGCTCTGACTCACTCAGTTCTATCACTTCTGTTTTGCAAGAAAGATCTCTGCTGATGGAATTTTCTATATAAGCCTTATTTTGGAGCAATCAGTCAAGCCAAAATAAAAAGAGAGGAAGACAGATCAGGAAACCTTTGTTTTCCAGGAAAAATAATTTTCCAATGAAGGAAAATTCAGGTACTTGAGGTAACTTCATATTTTTCATTTTAATTTTAGTATGCATTTCCTTTCTGTTCAATAGACCATTCTTTATGATTTCCAGAAGCAAACAGTTCAGTATGTACATTTTAATCTTTTAAAATACTCAGATTATTGGTGTTTTGTTTTGTTGTAATTGTGTAATGTTTAAACAGACATTTCTGTTGTTCTGAAGTCCAACAAAAATTGACTCTATAACTTCTAAAAGTAAAGACATTTTACTTCCATTAATTTTGGAAAAGTTATATAAAATGATGAGATTTCAAACATTTGCTTAAGAAGCAACTTAAATATAAACATGTCTTAAATTTTTGAAATAAATGGACAAAACAGCATCACGTGTATTTATATAAGCTCAGTTACACTTGCATTAATTAACTTTGCCTATCAAAGTAAAGATATATAAAACAGCTGGAATTGTTTTGATGTGAACTGAGTAAAATGTGTTTTCTTCTGTTTTGATTTTATGAGAGAGATGCAGCTCTAGGATTCCTATTAAAAGGTCTCTGAGTTCACTGATATTGCAGTCATAATGTCTTTATTTTTTACTATACTGACATTCCTTCAATTTGATTGTATTGTTCTTCCATTTGAGTATATTACTTTCTGACCGAAAACATTGGTTGAAGTTTTTCTTTTAGACTCAATTATGTGGGTTATTGAAACAGGGTGCATTTTATATGCTTATCCTCTGGATTACAGAGCTGTAAACCTAAACTGCCATTTATTTGCAAGATTATTTAATTTAATTTTGAATTTGTACTTTTGCAATTCTTAAACAAGCAGATTATTTCCAGCAATGCCTTTCCCAAACTAATGCTTCCCATGTGGATTGGATTTTCAGTTCCTAGAATTCATAACCAACATGGCTGAGTCCTGGCTGGCATTACTGGCAGCTGCATCCCAGATCATTTTGAATAGAGGTGGAAGGGACCTTGGAGGTCTTCTAGTCCAGCCTCCCATTTAAGCAGGAGAACCTATACCATCTCAGACAAGTGACTGTCTAGCCTCTTCTTAAAAATCTCCAGTGATGGAGCGCCCACGATTTCTGGAGGCAAGCTGTTCCACTGGTTAATTGTCCTTACTGTTAGGAAGTTTCTCCTTAATTCCAGGTTGCTTCTCTCTTTGATCAGTTTCCAACCATTGTTTCTTGTCCTGCCCTCTGGTGCTTTGGTGAATTCATGCAACCTCTTAGGCAGTGAGGTGTAATGGTGATGGTGATGGTTTAGAACTGGCTCAGGGTCAAGACCACCCTCAATCATAAAACCTCTGGCCATTGCTCTCAGGCCAACCTCCTCACAGGCTTGTTAGTAGTGGTGAAAAACAAGGATCAGGGAGAATTTCTTCATCTTAACCTCCTTCAAGGAAGTCTGGAACATTGTTCTTCCCCCCCAGGCCTTCGTTTCAGGACAGGTCTTTTGCTCACAAAGTGATCTGTTCATCACTTTGAAAAATCTTTCTATATCATAAGTTCTATACTAAAAAGCTATTCATGCTGTTACTTGTATATAGAGAAGGTTTAAAAATGCTGGATTGAAGCATTAATTAAAATAGCTGACATTTATGACTAATGTGCTTGTTTTGCTTTGGTAGAAAGCAATTAAAGCTACGATGGGACTGGAATACAGCCCTCCTGGAAACAGCAGCAACTGCACTACTGACAGCAAGATGAATCAAGTTCTCTTTCCTTTGTTATATACTATTATCTTCTTCATTGGCATAATCATGAATGGCCTGGCCATGGGAGTTTTCTTCCAAATCTCCAGCAAATCAAATTTCATTGTCTTTCTTAAGAACATAGTGATTTCTGACATCCTGATGGTATTAACGTTTCCATTCAAAATTCTCAGTGATGCGAAACTGACTTCCTGGAAATTGAGAGGGCTTGTTTGCAAGGTGACTCAGGTCATATTTTACTTCACCATGTACTTCAGCATTATTTTTTTTGGACTTATAACAATTGATCGATATTTGAAGACTGTCAAACCTTTCAAATCATCAAGAACTAACAAAGTGTCAGCAGCTAAGATATTGTCTATAATTATCTGGATTTTCATGTTTTCTATTTCCCTCCCAAACATGATTTTGACGGACCAGAAGCCAACTTATGAGAATGTGAAGAAATGTGCAGACCTCAAATCTTCCTTAGGATTATTGTGGCATGAAATTGTTACATATATTTGCCAGTTTATCTTCTGGATTAATTTGGTTATAATAGTTGTATGCTACATACTCATTAGCCAGGAACTGTACAACTCCTACAAAAGAACAAGACATTTGGGAAAGGCAAACAAGAAGACTGTGAATATCAAGATTTTCATAATTATTGGTGTATTTTTTATCTGCTTTGTTCCTTTCCATTTTGCAAGAATTCCTTATACTTTGAGCCAAACCAGAGATGTTTTTCAGTGTTCAACCCAGAATATTTTGTTTTATATAAAAGAGAGCACATTGTGGTTGACTTCCTTGAATGCATGCTTAGACCCATTCATTTATTTTGCCCTCTGCAGATCATTTAGAAAGTCTCTTCTAAATATTTTGCATAAATGTGTAATGAAAACAAGAGAGGATCATAGTAGAGAAACTACAGATGAAGAGACACCAATGTAGATAAACAAGAAACCTAGCCAAATATAGTTTGTACCAGTCTGATCCAAGATATATTTTCTAAATTCTACATTCTTGGTTTTACAGAAAACAGAAATCACACATAGCCCATGATACTAACAGCCAGCTACAAAATTATTACTGCTGCATTTTCTTTTAATATCATAGTTACAAAGATTGATTCATACTAAGAAAAAAATAACTGGAAAATAAAAAAAATCTGTGTACTTAAAGAAAAACCCTCCTTAGAGGAAGGCAGGGAGAACTAAGTATACAGAAAACAAAAAACTATTAAGAAGTTCAGTTATACTGATAAGTAGACATCACTCAGAAATCCTACACACATACAAAGAAAAAGGTGTTGCAAAATCGTCAATCCAGAAACTGCTATTAGTAATTTTACATATTTTTAAGGTCTAGTTCCCAGACACTCTAATAATCAACACCCTCGACTCCCTTTCCCTTCAGAAAGGCAAAACTATTTATGCATCAATAAATTAAGAATTATATTTATAACTGAATTTTCTCAAGGAACCTTGGGCCCTTTGTTTCTTGATTAATTAGAAGTCTTTCTTCCTTGGATTACTTATGTAAGCTAACCAAGCAGTTTTTAATATATAACTTGGTAGTTTATTTAGTTAATAAAACTAAATAACACTGGCAATTATTTATTATAAATCATTTTCCCCAAAATTGTGGAAAAGAGGCACTTAGTTGGTTTATAACAATGCGTATTTAAGAACATAGAATAACACTGTTCTTACTTTATAAGGCCATTTCATTATTTTTACTTTAGAATAAGATCTTATTTGCTCCATATTAGTGTCTGATTATGAACTGTACCATCAAATTGATGGTGTTTAGTGACCATATATTTTTCAAGGTTACATATCAATAACAACTTATAAATCACTGTTTGTGTGCCTTAAAAATAATTTAAGAAATACAATAATAATGTCATATATAATTTATTTTTATTAAATGAAGTAATATTTTGATGGTTCAAAAAATACCCCTACATAACAGAAAATATGCCTTATAATAAAAAAATCTCTGCTTAGTAAGCCTTTTTTTTAAAATCGCTTTCTTACAATAAATAAATGCCTTCATGTTCTTCAATTTCATTTTTTTAAATATATAAATTAATTATAATTATGGTATGGATGTCATGTAACACAATATAAAACTGAATTTTACTGACATGAAAATGGTTATCAATTGCTAACTAATTACTGAAAAAACATCTTGCTACTGTGAAGTAGCAAACTATAAGTAAGACAATCATGGCAAGCTACAATTGCAAAAGTCACAAACTCTAAATCTCAAGTCACAATATGAAGGTGATCTAGATACCTTTCACAATATGTTTGCATGGAATTTTGCATGAATTTAATCTAATTCACAAATTCCTGGGGAACAGTTGTGACCAATTTTTGCTTGAAGAAATTGCTGTGTAAGATAATGGTAGAGAATTAGAGAATTAAATAAATGGGAAATGAAAGCAGTTCTAGATTGTGGTTTGTGGTTTTTTTTTTGGAAAAAAAACATCCAAAAGGACATAACAAGATAAAAGCAGAACCTATTAAAAAAAAGAGACCAAACCTAATCACAACATGACAGATTTCAAAGTCTGAAGCTAGATGTCAGCTAATCAGTCCTTCTGGTGAGTCTGTTCCATGTCAAAAACTTTAACTCTGGTTGCCATCTGATTTGGATAGAAATGTTGATATAAACAAACATCTGGACAAGTTCATTTAGGGTGAAACTTATTGCAACTACACAGTAGTTGTGTAGCCTGAATAATACATGCATTATAGTATCTGTTGCTTGATCTGTAAGTATCCTAACAGCGTTTTTTTTCTAAATCGCTTTCTTACAATAAATAAATGGCTTCATGTTCTTCAATTTCATTTTTTAAATATATAAATTAATTATAATTCTGGTATGGATGTCATGTAATACAATATAAAACTGAATTTTACTGACATGAAAATGGTAATCAATTGCTAACTAATTACTGATATAACATCTTGCTACTGTGAAGTAGCAAATTATAAGTAAGACAATCATGGCAAGCTACAATTGCAAAAGTCACAAACTCTATATCTCAAGTCACAATATGAAGGTGATCTAGATACCTTTCACAATATGGTCACTGTCATTTTGTAAATAACATCAATAGGAGGTATTTTGATGGAAGAATTTGTTATCTTCTGATTTGCAAAATTAGAATGTACAGAATTTTTAAAAGAATTAAAAGATAATTGAGTCTCTCTGGAGACATTAGCCATTACAACTGTATAGAACAGATACTGCCATTGAACATCCATTGTTCTAAAGGCTTCTTACATTATTTAGAATCCCCAAAACTACCAATTAAAAACAATCAGTGAAAAGTACACACACATATACATACATCCGATATTGTACTGCCATTTTTTCCTATTTCTATATTTCCTGCCCATAATATCAGTTTTTCCCAACATTCTTTCCTTGGTTGTTAGATTTAGCCAAACTCAGTTCCATGTTTCAAATTTTTTTCTGTGCACAGAAAGAGGTTCATATTAAGTAAGATATCTCCAAATATTTGTATGTGAATATTTTTCTTGAGATTTGTAGCATTTTATCCAGATTAGGGGAAGTGGGGAGGATGGAGAAAGAGAAGATAGGCTTGTGAAAAATGAGGAACAAACCTACAACAAAACTGCTTACGAAACTAAGTTTTTCTGTTGTTAGTACATTAGTATATTTCCAAGTCTAACAGCAATCCAGTATTTCTTCACAGAGAGGTAAGCATTTTATTCTTGCTTTACGGATCATTAACATCAGTATTATTATTATCAAGCTACAGAGAGAAATCCTTGAGGTCATTTTTTCCCCAAAAAGTTTTAAAATGGGTTATTTCCATGTGAAATATTTTAAGGAAAGGCATTTCTTATAATTTAGACAAAATCAATATTGGTTGGCTAAATCATGTTTATTATTTATTCTTATTGCACTTCTGCAGGAAACTCTGTTCACTTACAGTTACAACAGTCCCATTGCAGGTTAGGAAGAGAGGATATGGAAGAACATAAAATAAAATAAAATAAAAATGTGACAATTTTAAGGCCACCCAAGTTATCAATAGCTGTGCTCCAAAGAAACCATCTGGTCTGAAGCACAGAGCAGAATCTTTGTCTTTTCACAAAGGGAGGAAGTTTCTTAAAGTACAGCTTATGTCATACTTGGAACTCAGAAAAAATTCAAAACCCAGTAATAAAATACAATATTGAACTATCTAAGCTGACTAATTTAATTATCTAATTTACTGTTTGAAGTAGGAATATAATACAAACCCAACTAATCCAAGGACATCAATCCCACTGACTTTCCACAGAGAAAAATGCTGCTGTTTATAAAAGTCTATATAGCCAGATGTGAAAGAGAAATTACATTCACCCATTTAATAAGTTAACCCATTTTTTACTCATATATAACATTTAACATGAACTAATTGTAAAGGCTGGGTTCTCATAACACATTAATGCATAGGAAAACTAACCAAATTTTTAACCAACAACTTTATCATATCACAAACATAATACTGTACATGAATAGTGTTCTTCGGTGGGTTACTGTTTAGAGAAAAGGCACAGATCTGCTGTCTGCTTCAGATGGATTGCTTTGCCAGCAATCCTGAACCTTCTCAGGGTGTAATTTACAAATGTGTACAACAAAATCTCAAAAATCAGTTATAAACAAGAAAAGATTGCACTCAGAAATACAATGGAATTATTTTATTGCTTTTGTTTTGCTTAGTTTTCCGCTGACTCTACCTGAACTTCTAAGTGTATGTTTATCCTAAAGATTTATATTTATATCACAAATGCACATCTGTAATTTTTGGGGGGACTATGGGTTAAGAAATATGGCAAGCACATTTTTCTCCTTCCCATTTGGCATTTGTGTAACATTAGCAGCTGTCCAAATGTATGCGTCCAGTTTCCATCCTGTCTTTTGTTAAAATGAATTCATTAAGTCGGATTACCACAATTTCCACCAAAACCTTTAGCTTTTTAACCTCCTTTTCCAGGAAACAAAAACAGCCAAACAGAATGTGCAGCCAGTTTGTTTCTTCAGCCAAACTGATGGTTCTGAGCTTTAAGCAGTTTTCCAGCTTGGAGGTCTACCTACAGTAATTGGAAGAATGTCTCTTTCCACAAGTACTTAACCTAAACTGCAGGATTTTCTTGTGCACCTTTTTTCCCCAAGGTCTCTGCCAAATGAAATCCAGCAAATAACCATAAGTGAAAGGGTCTTTTCAGCATTACTTTTATGGTTTTTTTGAACTGGTAAGTATTTTTTTTAAAAAAATTATATCTTAAATAATCTAATTTCTATTCCTGGACATGAATATATATGATAGTCTATAAGTAATATTAGTTAAAGAAATAATGTAACTGCCTTGGTTTCAATGATTCTAGAATATCCAGAAGATTCAGAAGAAAAAACTCAGATCATTTTTCCACCAACTCACCTACCCTTTTATTTTGCACCAAAATGTAGAACCAGGTTCACACAATTCTTAACTACATAGAAAACTAAACCTCTTTTTTTGCTAAGAAATGTCCCAAATGATGCCATATATACTATCAAAATGTATGTCATAATATTGCTCCAGCAATCCAAAATGGTTCTATTTCACTGTACAGCCCAGATGCTTTCTGATCTTCTTGCTTTTATCCTTTTTTTTAAAAAAAAACCTTTACACATACTTACTTTCTATAATTATTATTATTTCTCCAGCTTCTTGATTAAACCATGAATGGAAGTATCAACGCTTCCAACTGGACATCCTTCTCTGGGCAATGCTACCGAGATACCAGGACATCTCATGTTGTATTTCCAATTTTGTACAGCATTCTTTTCCTTGTGGGATTTCTACTGAATAGCGTGGCTGTAATTGCTTTTTTCCAGATTCCATCCACTTCAAGTTTCATTGTGTATCTTAAGAACATCGTGGTCTCCGACTCCATCATGACTCTCATGCTGCCTTTCAAGATTCTAACAGACTCAGAACTAGGATTTTGGCAACTTAAAGCATTTGTTTGTCGTTTTTCAGCCGTAATATTTTACCAGACCATGTATATAAGTATTGTGCTGCTTGGACTTATTTCCTTAGATAGGTTTCTCAAGATCATTCAGCCCTTTGGAAAGTTCTGGTTGCACAAGATCACTTCAGCTAAAGTGGTTTCATTATTTGTCTGGCTCTTCTTCTTTGTCCTCTCCCTACCCAATATGATTTTGACAGACCGTGAGGCTACACCTCTCTCAGTGAGGAAGTGTGCTTCATTGAAAAATAACTTGGGACTGAAATGGCATGGAGCTGTCAATTACATCTGTCAAATCGTCTTCTATACTGTGCTGTTTTTGATGCTTCTGTTTTATGTAATTATTGCTAAAAAGATTTACAGCTCTTATCAAAGAACAAAGATATCAGAGTGTAAAATTAAACAAAAAGCCAAAAGTAAGGTATTTATAATTGTAGCTGTTTTTTTCATCTGTTTTGCCCCTTTTCATTTTGTTCGGGTACCTTATACTCTTAGCCAAAGTGCCCGAAGTATGAGTTGCACTAAACAGAATCAATTATTCATAGCCAAAGAAAGCACTCTCTGGTTAGCTACTGCAAATATATGTATGGATCCCTTGATATATGTATTCTTATGCCGGAAATTTATAGAAAAAGCATTTTGTTTTAAATTACAAAAATCCAGGTATATAATTCAAGAAAGTCCAACCCTGGCACTGGATACTGGAATATCTACATAGATGTTCAATTTTCAGTAAGTAAGTGTTGGAAACTATTTTTTAATGCTAATTGCAGGCTATTAATAGAAAAAGATTAAATAACACTCCTATATGATTGGCTAATATGTCACTGTATCTCAATACCTGAGTTATGTATTGTCTTATGTGGAAAAATAGAACTATACTTGTTATTTGAAGGTGCTTCAGAGGCAAGACCACAGTGCTGTTATCATAGTCCATTTTTTTGAGAAAGATTTTTTTTTCTTAAAATGAAAATAGACTACCTGTGTTTAGTGTCATACTTTGCAGAATGCAGATCTAAACTCCAAGGCTTTGGACTTTGTGTACTTTCTTTGACCATTTTGGTTACTATCAATTCATTCATATTAAAATGTAATTTGACTGGGATTTTTTAATAATCCTTTTGGTGGTAGATAAATATTTTAATATTCTCTCAAGCATTTAAAAATAATTGTCCTAGTATTATGTATTAATTTATATTGCATATGTCTTATGATATCTTATGTAAACCACCTAGAGAAAGAGTGTTTCTGAGTGAACTAAATAAATGTTGGAAAGATAGATAGATAGATAGATAGATAGATAGATAGATAGATAGATAGATAGATACATAGATAGATAGATAGATAAATGTGCCTGGTTGGTAATGCTTCATTTTCAAAATGGTTATGCTTTTAATCTTTAACATTTCAATGAATTTGATCCAGATTACATAAAAGGTTATCTTTACCCATACCACTAAGTCCTCATGTTATTTTTCTCAAAAGAAGTCCTTTTAACTTGCTACAAGCATTCCTGGCCCTTAAGGTTATGCATGCAACATGAGAAAAGTATGGAATCTGTATTACAAATAGTCCTCAATTTAAAACCATAATTGAGCTTGGAATTATGGTTATAAGTCATTGCAGCATCAAGTGACAAACTTCAAAGTTACAACTGTATTTTTAATGATGGTCATTAAGTGAAATGCTGCAGTCATTAAGTGAATCAATTTTCTCCAAAGCATTTTTTGCTGGAAACCAGAAATAAATGCTGGAAATCAGCCAAAACTGTTGCAAATTGTGGCCAAGTGACTGCAGAATGTTGCAAATGGTTATAAAGGTGAGCTGGTTGTCAAACACCTAGAATATAATCATAGAGGGTGCAGCTGTTGCAAGTCCAAAAATGCTTGGTAAGTAGCTCTGGGAAGGCCCATTGTAGCTTAGAACAATTGTGCTGGAAAGACTTAAATGAGGGACCAGATTAGAAGGACAGCAGATATAACAGAATAACAGAACTGGACCTTGGAGATCTTCTAGACCAACTCCCTGCTCAAGCAGGAGATCCTATACCATTTCAGACAAACGGCTATCCAACCTCTTCTTTGAAAACTCCAATGGTGGAGCTCCCACAACTTTTGAAGGCAAGCTATTCCATAGATTGTTCTATCAGGAAATATTTCACAATATTTTGCTTTGGAGAATAGGTTGCCTCTTCTTCGTGGCAGCCCCTCAAATATTGGAACACTGCTAGCATGTCATCCTTAGTCCTTTTTTTCATTAGACAAGACATACCCAATTCCTGCAGCCAGTCTTCATATGTTTTAATCTCCAGTCCCTTAATCATCTTTGTTACTCTTCTCTGCACTTTTTCTACAGCAGAGTTCCCCAATCTTTTTGGCTTCGTGGAACGATGGGGGATGGAGGAAATGGAGGGGATACTAAGTGGGCTGTGAGCCATGAATTGGGGACCCCTCTTCTAGAATCTCTATATCTTTTTTATATTATGGCAACCAAAACTAGATGCAACATTTCAAGTGTGGTCTTACCAAGGCATTGTAATGTAGTATTAATACTTTTATGCTTCTCTCAGTATGACATCTGCATATTCAACCTTCAGAAATATGTCTATAATACATAACTGAATTATTCTCTATGTCTCTTGTAGGCTATCTAAGTACTTTGTATTGTACTATGCATTTTGAAAGACGTCATCAGGGAAAATCAATAATATATTTTCCAGATTTTCTCCAATTATTTCTGGATCCTCAAAGCTATTGGTAGACCATGGAGAGCTTTGCAGTACCTTTAAAATTCAGCATAGTATGTTTTATAATTATATAATCATATTTATGTAACATGTATTTTATAAAACAAAAATAAATAAATAAGCTAATTTTTCTAATTTTTTAATTAGAAATGTAATTTTCTAATATATTTGTTGTTCTTATTTGCCTTCTTCATTTTGCACTGCATTTGATACTTTCAATGGATTGTGTAACTTAATATGTACATCTAATCTTTTCAGATCAAAACATACATGCTCCTATTTGGTGAGTTCTGTTTAGTAATATACTTGGCATAATATTAAATGAGTGGTATCTTGCACATTAAGCTAAAATCTATGATCATGTTTTACAAACATAAGCAGCTGCAATTTAGAATTAGGACTCCTTTATCAGAGATCCTAATGAGTGAAAATTAAGGACAATCAGTCTCATTAGTTTGACAGACAATCTTTCAAAACCATAGTTCCAGGAAAGAGAAGCAAAATCTTCTTAGAAGTTACCTTCTACCATTGCAATATTTCATGCTTGTAAGAAATAATACTTTCATTTTATTGAACCTGAAATATGAACTTGAGCAATGAAATGACAAATGTTATTATTATTTTGCTTATTTAAAGAACATTATACTGTTTAGAAAAGATTTAAAGCGATGTAATCTTTTTCAGTTTTTTATATGCCAATCTATGCCTGACAGATTAACTAAGATAATGAAAATGAAAAAAAAAGGATATGTATAGGAAATGAAAAGAAGGAGAGAAAACCAAGGAAGAATAGTTAACCACGTTTGGAAAGAGGATACCAAAAAAGCCAAAATTCAAAATAAATTGATATTAGGGAAACAACCTATAAAAACATTTTTGTAAGTAAAACTTTTAGGTATTGCCTAAAAAGTAATTAATACCATGATCAATTTATAGGAAGTTTGATTCAGACAAAAGGGAGACATTGCATTTTAATTCTTTCAAAGATCAAATTGATGTAAATTTAAATTTAGTATTAAAAATAACCTATTATTTGTATCTGTAATTCTATATTTTATATCTATGAAAACAGGTAGTAATAAGCATAATAACCATTGAAAACAATGGGGTAAACTATTGTTGTTAGGTTCTAGACCTAGTGTTTTCAATACAGTTTATTAATAATTTGACTGAAGTGAAGAAAATGCTTATAAGCACTGCAGCTGACTCAGCTGGAATTAACTAGTGAATAGATTAAAAGAAATAAAATTTTAAGCAATCTGGAAAACTTAGAGAAATGGATTTAAAAATAAGTGCAATGTAACAGAGGCATATGGAACCATTACTAAGAAAACACACACACAAAAGTACAGATATAGGAGATATATAATTTGGTAACTACATTTGTGATAATATCTTTCAAAAGTTACTAATTGTAACTAAATTTTCTGCATCTTAAATTTTTCTCAAGCTCCTCTACAAAAATGCTTACTGAAACAAAAAACAAAAAAGGAGAAAATGTTCACATATATCAGCTTAAGATAACTAAAACAGCTTTTCAGAATGGCAATCATATTGTATTTACATCAAAGATCTTCACAGATAAAAGGAGATATAATCTTAATTCATTACCAGAAGTATTATTGCATATTTATGAATTCAAAATCAGTTTAGCACTAAAAGCTGCTAGCTATGCTTTTTTATTTTTTTCAATCTTTTCAATAAATCTGAGAATTGTGGGGCATTTCTTATAAAATGAAAAAAGATATGAAATTCTGATGCTAGGATAAAGGATGTAAATCCAAAAATGTTCAGGAAAAACATCTCTTTTTGCTCTATGTTTAGATAAAGTCAATCTCAAACCCTGCAAAAGGTTTCCTTCCTTTTTAAAAGCAGTACTATCTTTGGTCTGTTGTGAAGAGAAAAAAAATCATCTGTTGCCTCCAGAGCTTTGGCAAAAAAAGGGTGAGGCTCTTTATTCTCTTTAGTTCTTTTTCCTTTCACCAAGTTCTAATCTTGTTTTTACATTTGCAAAAGTGCACATTGTTTGTACTTTTTTCTTTGAAACTAGAGTAAAACCCCTCTCTAGTTGGGATTCTCACAATGTATGTCTTTCCATTGCATAACTTAAGTATTACACACCAATTAATTCAAATTACAAAGCAAAGTAAACAATAATTCCAGATGGTAGGGCCTATTTCACAATAGAATTAATTGCATCAGAAGATGATGGCCACTCCAACACTAAAAGCTTCAAACACAGGCTAGAATCAGTCCTAAGGGGTGCTGAGCAGTGGCTTTCTTATAGTAATGGGAATTGAACTGTATAATTGAGATCCCTTCAAATTCCATGATTTTTAGGAGTTTTGCAGTCCACAAAGTATACTAGCATAAAGTACACAATATCATTCTGCTGTACATTTGTACAGACTCACATCTGTTTACTTGTTCTTCCAATTGTTATCATCATTTGCCTTTTCCATATCTTACATTTCAAAAATTTGTGGTATATCTCTTTTAAACTATCCTTCCTATGGCAATATCCTTTTATTATATATCTCACACAAAATTGGTGGGAAAAGCTCTACTCATAAAATATTCAGGCTGTTTATAGGTAGTTCTCGACTTACAATCATTTGTTTAGCAACCATTCAAAATTACAACAGCACTGATACAATGATTTGCAACTGGTCCTCACACTCACAATGATCAAGTGTTCAAAATTTAGACACTTGGCAACCAGCATGTATTTACAACAGTTGCACTTCCTGGGGTCATGTTATTATCACTTGTGAACTTCCCAGCTGCTTTCTGATAAGCAGTCAATGAAAGAAACCCGATTCACTTAATAACAGCATAATTTATTTAAGAACTGCAGTGATTCACTTAACAACTATGGCAAAAACGGTGTAAATCAGATGTGACTCACTTAACATCTGCCTTGTGAGTTGAGGACTGCCTGTAGTTATTTTGTATTATTTATAAAAACAGATGTGCTACACTAAGGCAGTTCCTTAACAGAATTGATTAAAACTATAAGTCTTCTTTATAACATTATTTCTCTGCAGGGTATAATCTTATCTGAACAATAAAGCTATGAATTTATTTTGTATAATTATTTCTTTATGAGTATTAACTCAAATTCCTATAGCAGTATGGTTATGTAATCAGAAACTATCTTGGCACGCAGATCTGCCTCTTCAAATAAATGCAAAAGTACCAAATATGAACATTTAATTCCTCCATTATCAGCATGAAGATAATCTCATGCTGAAACATATTACCATCAAAACAGAAATTACTGTAAACAAACTAGGCTTCTTGTGAACCATGAAACTTCAGTACATCATTTGCACTGTACATAATATGCATTATACATACCTCTAAAGATTTCAGAAATCTGAAAGGATAACTGAAAAAAGAGTTGGTATTTTTGGAAGGAATGTAATGAAAAAGTATTGACAAATACCATCAGGCCTATGTATCAAGACATTCATATTCACTATGAATAACTCCTAGAACAGCATGACTAAGAAAGGAAGAGGGTATTGCTGAATGATAAGAAGTAGCAGAAGGCAAGTTAAGTAGCCACTGAATTAGAATTATGCCTTACATACACCTTACATGCATTTGAAACTGTTAAGTTGTGGGCTCTTGGGAGCTGGAATGATGACACGAGGCTGAGTACAGGATAACTCATACTTTTATTCTTGCTGGAACTGTACTGGAACTTGGGCCACAACCAGCCACAATATATAGTTTAGCCCCTAGGCAGCAGCCAATAGGTTTGAACCCACTCTTGCCGCCTGGGGCTAACCAATTGCAGGACCGAAGAAGGCTTGTCTGGGTTGCTGGAGAGCCATTAGCTGCTCCAGCAACGCACGTGGTGTAACACCACAAGCCCAATACATAACACCCCTCCCCTCTTAGATGAGACTATGACACTCTTGAGTCTTAACAGCTGTCAAGACTTATTAATCAACTCCCAACAACTGTAGTGATAATAATAAAAAATAATAAATAAAATAATAAATCATAAATTCACTGTGGGTACAATGAGATTAAACAATGTCTGAACAGGCTTGCCAATGCAGTAATAGCTACAATGAGATTAAACAACGTCTCATGAACAGGCTTACATTGCAGTAATGGCAGTTTCACAATGCACAAGTTACTGTAGTTAGTGGTACAAGTTTCACAACACTATACATCACTTTATTTTACAAAGTAATCTGTGAGGTACGCAGGAGGCTTGTGTGGCCTAGAGGAATGTCTTGGAGTTCCCATCACTTTGTGGTCTACCAGCTTACCCAGTGGCCTGGGTAGACCCATGTCCCTTTGTGCTCCAGTGTCAAGGGGAATCGAAATGCTCTGGCTGGCCTCACCAGGTTGGCCCACCCCAGAGTCAGCCTGTTCTGCAGAGTATGCACAGCGGTTGCTGAGGTTCAGCTGGCTCGCTTGGTCAGGGGTTCCATGTTGCACTTCCATGCTTCCTGGTTCTTCCTCAGATTCCACCTCCGCTAAGAAGGGAAAACCCTGGTGGTTCCAGTGGGGGCTGTCTTGGCTGCAAGTTTGAGGACCTTGGGAGGGACCTATGCCACAGTCCTCACTTAGTGACCATTCCGGAAACCTTTTCCTGAGTTGGTCAATGTGTCTTCTGACCAGTTGCCCTCCCTCCAACCACACTTCATAAGATAGGGGTCCGGATGCCTTGGTTATTTGACCAAGAACCCATAAATTCCCTTGACCATAGTTCCTGGCCCAAACCCAATCGCCCATGTGCAGTCCCCTCGGGGGTTTTGGTCGAGAGGCTTCTACTGCCACTCTGTCTGGATGCAACCTGTCCAGTTTAGTAATGAAACATCTCCCCCAACGTAGTTCAGCAGGACTTTTACCTGTAGCATTGCAGGGCGTAGAATGCTGGCAGAGTAAGAAATCTGCCAATCTGTGATGCCAGTCACCTGTGACAATGGGCTTGAGTGCCTCCTTTGTTGTCCTCACCATGCATTCGGCTTGTCCATTAGAGGATGGATGAAATGGTGCAGACGTTGCATGTCTGATGAGATTAGCTCTAAGAAAAGCCTGAAATTCAGCAGCAGTGAATTGGGCCCCATTATCAGAAACTAAGACATCAGGTAACCCATGCATTGCAAAGAGTTTTCTCAGCACCTGGATGGTCCTAGTAGTAGTCATGTTAGGAACTGGAATTACTTCCAGCCATTTTGAGTGGCTATCCACTACTATCAGGAAAAGCTGCCCCTGAAAAGGCCCAGCATAGTCTATGTGAATCCTAGACCAGGGAATGTGCATTTCCTCCCACCTGTGAACTGGGGCCTGAGGCATTTCAGGCCTAGATTGCTGGCATGTATAACAACCATGGACTTGACCCTCAATGGCCTTATCAAGGCCAGGCCACCAAAGGTAGCTTCTAGCTAAGGCTTTCATTCTGACAATGCCTGGATGGCCTTCATGTAAGGAGTGTAAGACCCTGTCTCTTAGGAAAGTGGGAATTATGACTCTGTTCCCCCATAAAATGCATGCTTTATGTGCAGACAACTCATGCCTCCTGACAAAAAACTTTGAAATTCAGAGCCTGGACTTTTTTCCAGCCAGCCCATGTATACCCATGACAACACTCTACTCAGAATTTTATCTGTGGCAGTTTCAGCAGCAATATCTCCTGCATGGAGGGGAAACTCAGGTATGTCCTGTATGGACAGTATTCTAGCAGCAGGAGCTGGATCAGGATCCATTAGTGGCAGTGGTAATCTACTGAGGCCATCAGCATGGCCCATTTCCTTTCCTGGTTATGAATTAACTTAAAATTGTATGCAGACAAAAAAATAGACCATCTCAACATTCTTGGAGATAGTATGTGGGGGGTTTGTCTGTTGTAAACAGTCCCAGCAGAGGTTTGTGGTCAGTGTAGACAGTGAAATCCCTGCCATATAAATAATCATGAATTTTTTTTAACTCCAGCAACTATGGCCAGGGCCTGTTTGACAATCTGTGCATAGTTGCACTCAGCAGAGGATAAGGTCCTAAAGTAAAATGCAATAGGAACCTGTTTCCCATTCTTCTCTATGTGGCTTAAGACTGCTCCCACCCCATAGGGAGATGCATCACATGCAAGACACACAGGTTTAGACTCTATGTAATGAGTTACAGTGGACCTTTCTGACAGAAGTGCTTTCAAATCCTGGAAACTTTTTTCGTGTAAGTTAGTCCATGTCCAAGGGGCTTTTTTGTCAAGCAGCCTGTGGAGGGGCTCTGCTATTGCTGCCTTATGAGGTAGGAATGTGTGATAAAAGTTTAGGAGACCCAAAAATGCTTGCAGCTCTCCTTTTGATTTAGGCCTAGGAGCCATTTTAATGGCCTTCACTTTAGAATCAGCGGGGTGAATACCATTAGCATCAATGCAGAACCCCAAGAATTCTGTTGATGAGACCCCAATACTACACTTGTTCTTCTTTAATTTGAGGCCTGCTTTGCGAAGCCTCTGCAAAACAGCCCTGAGCCTCCTGGCCAACACTTCTGGGGATTCCCCAGCAATAAGAACATCATTAAAATAAGGGCAGACGCCCTGGATACCCTTAAGTGTATGTTCCATAATCCCTTGGAAAACACCTGATGCAACACTGACTCCAAACTGTAATCGTTTGACTTTGAATGCCCCTCTGTGAGTCACAATCATTTGAGCTGTGGCGGTGGCCTTGTCAACCAGCAATTGCTGATAGGCCTGCGCTAAATCAAGTTTAGTAAAAAATGGTTCCTCCTTGCAAGGAGGCTAAAATATGGTAAGCGTGTTATTTGAGGGCCTTATTTAATGTACATTTATAATCAGCGCAAAGGCAAACTTCCCCATTGGACTTCAGTGGGGTGACAATAGGAGTTTCCCACTCCCCCCCCCATCAACAGGCTGTAACACGCCCTGTTCTACAAGCTTATCAATTTCGGAATCAATTTTGTGCTTTAAGGCAAAGGGGACCCTGTGAGGTTTAACCCTAATTGGAACAACGTTAGGATCTAACTTAAAAGAAATTGGCGGGCCAGTATATGTCCCTAGGGTTGAATCAAAAACATCCGCGTATTCTTCGCATACTGCCATGAGGTCTGCAGTTTGTGTCCAGTTTATGCCAGTAATCTGAATACCTAAGGCATCAAACCAATCAAGTCCAATAAGACTCGTTCTTTGGCCCCCTACTACTATTACATCCAGGTGCCCCCAAAACCCTTTAAATTTTACCAATAATCTGGCTTTACCCTTAACTTTAATGTGAGCATTCTGAAAATCTGTTAAAATGATATATGAGGTTCTTAGTTTAGCCCAATTGTTACTGCACCTACACACGAAGTCAAATGTGTCTTGCGAAATGATTGAGACTGCAGAGCCGGAGTCCAACTCCATCTTACATGGAACTCCTTGTAGCTCTACCAAGAGCTTAAGTTTAGGTTTGAGGGGGCGTTGAGCCCCGGTGCAGCAAACGCTTCTCTGGCTTCTGAAGAATCCTACACTAACTGGACCCTGGGCCCCAGTACCTCTGCTAGTCGGTTCCTCCGACTGGTGTTTGGGTGGCCTGTCTCTCTGGCGGGCTCTGCAAACGACCGTGATGGGGCCGGTTTTTCCGCAAGCTCTACACGTGGCCGAACGAAATCTGCAGTTGGCATGAATACGGTTGCCTCCGCACCCTTTACATCTTGGTAAGAGAACTGCCTTGTAATTGTTCTCTCTCTGGTGGCTGTTGCGGTGTTGCGCGTTGGGTTGCCTTTGGAGTTTGTTAATTTTGGGTTCTTCTTCTGATGATGATTCTCTGGCACATTTGGTGACCTCAAAATGAACTGATTCTTTGACTTTCGAAGGTTTGGTGGACTAAACTGTGCATGGTGCCCCCGGCGGCTTCATCGGCCATCACCTCGTCCTGTGCCTCGGAAAACGTTAAATTGGGTCTAGCAAACAGTCTCTGCTGAAGTGTTCTGTCCTGAAGGCCACAGACGAGGCGGTCTCTTAGTCATTCTTCTAAGTTTGACAACTTGCAAAGACGTGCGGCCTGCCTTAGGCCCGCAATAAACTCTGAAGCTGTCTCCCCAGGTAGCTGCACTCTTTGGTTGAATTTGAATCGCCACGCCATCTCCGACATCTTAGGCTGGAAGTGCCCGGTTAGCTTCTTCTTAAGGTCTGCGTATGAGACTGCTTCGATGGGCATCGCCGCGAAAAGTTTCTCTGCTAGGTCAAAAGTTGCTGGGCCGCACACGCAAAGCAACGTGGCAGCCTTCAGGCCTTCCTCTGCAATTTGATTTGCTCTCAGATAGTTCTCTACTTGCGAAAGGTAAGACGGCCATTCTTCCGGATGCTTCACATCAAACTCTCTTAATTTGCCGACCTTCGGCATCTTCCCTCAGATTCCTGCGTTTTTCAGATCCTGCTTCTAGGCTCAGGGAATGCGTCCTCTGAGCACACGGCCGCTAGCGTGACTTACTAGCCAGCCTCTGGCGTGTACTGCCGACCCCTCGTTGACTTCAGCCCTTAATCGGCGAAGCAGGATCCCACCTTCGTTGCCACAGTTAAGTCGTGGGCTCTTGGGAGCAGGAATGATGACATGGGGCTGAGTACAGGATAACTCATACTTTTATTCTTGCTGGAACTGTACTGGAACTTGGGCCGCAACCAGCCACAATATATACAGTAGTCTAGCTGCTAGGCAGCAGCCAATAAGTTTGAACCCACTCTTGCCCTCTGGGGCTAACCAATTGCAGGACCGGAGACGGCTTGTCTGGGTTGCTGGAGAGCTGTTAGCTGCTCCAGTAACACGCATGGTGTAACACCACAAGCCCAATACATAACAGAAACTATCCCTGCAAATGCTAGTAGTGGCCTTTCCTAATGTGAGCAGATGTCATCATCAGCCTGCAATGTCCAGGCAATGGCAGAAGCCTTCCATTCCTTGTTACATTTGTGGCTTGAAAAGGTTGGCTGAATATCAGTTATCAATTATCTTATCTATTGTTTATTTTATATTAGGAAATTGGAAATTCTCAGTTTAATGCAACCTTGAGGACACAAGCAAAAGACCCATACAAAGACCCAATTCCATGTGAACAACATACAAAGGATAGTTTATAAAATGTATGCTAGCAAACCATAATGCATAATAGTACAGATATTCCTCGACCAAAATTGGACCCAAAATTTCTGCTGCTAAGTGAGACATTTGTTAAGTGAGTTTTTTGACTTTTCGTGCCAGCAGTTGCCACTGTTATTGTTAAGTTAGTAACATGGCTATTAAGTGAATCTGTCCTTCCAACTGACTTTGTCAGAACATCACAAAATGTGATCACATGACAGGATACTGCAACCATCATAAAAACAGTTGCTAGTTGGAAATGTCTGAATGTTGATCACATGCTACAACAGTTGTAAAAGTGAAAAACACTCATAAGTCACTTTTTTCAGTGCCAGTGTAGCTTTGGATGATCATGAAACAAATGGTTGTTAAATCAAGTATTACCTATAATCAGCCATGCTGGGAACAAATAAATCTCATTTAGAGTGTAAAAGATTCAGAGAGTAAAACTGCAGGAGAGGTTGAATGATTAAAGTATTTTGGCAAGAACAAATGTGAAATTTATATAACTTGAGAACATAAGTGAGATATAGACTGACTGAGTCAGCAGTGGCAGGGTTTAAAAACTAAGTAAGAGTTCTTCTATTTCAGAAAGAGAGCAACAAAATAAGTTTATTATGATAAGCAAAAGAACTATGAAAATATGGACAAGTAATCCATATAAACAAACTCATATTAAATATCTTTAATATTGTTACAATTATGAAATCTAAACATTTTTGTCACAAGTAAGGTCACCTTTAGGCCAAAGCTGAGCAGGCTCACGCTTAGCATGCCAAAATCTAGGCAATATCAACACAACCTCTTCATCTGAATCATTACAAAGTGCTAATTTTCACATCAGCAGGATGTGGAGTCATCAGTCAATGTGGCCTAGGGGCATCTTGCACTGGCACTGGTCACAAATGGCTCAGTGGCCACACAAGCTTTTGCACACTTTGTTAAGGAATACATTCCAATAGAGGAGGCGGCTTGCAGGAGATCAAAAAAGTCAAGATAGTGGACACAACTGATGGATGGAGTTAATGTCCCTTCTTAGGATGCCCAGGTTGCAGTTTCACATCTGGGATTTAAGTGATCTGAACATTAATGTTGCAAACATGATACTTAGACAACTTGTAAGTAGCAACTTTGTATTTTCTATTGAAAGACTCTGAACTTTTACTGTTTTAGTAAAAGTTTAGTAAAAGTAATGCCATCTTGATACAAGTTTGTCTGGCTTTTCATCCAACACATCCCACAACCAACACATTGGTTTTTAAGTATTACCTGTAAACTGGATAAAATCTCTTCCCAGTTCACTCCCATGCCATTATTTATTACAGAATTCTTGCTAATCCACCTTGTAATACAAATGAAATAACACTCTATATAGATTCTAAACTATCTACTTTGTATTGGCATTGTTCTTGTTACTAATGTCATGATGTTTTCCATTATCTGCTGACTGAGTTTAACAAGACTTAGCTTGTGAGCTGGCAAACAAATACCTATGTCAGAAGCAAATCAAAGTTCAATTTCAACTACCTCAGTACAATAACTATGTTAACCCATCAGACTGCTTTGAATCTATCAATTCAACTATATGTTGTGTCTATGTTGCCACAATATCAGCCCTACAGTTTCTGGGCTGTAAAAATTGGGATAATCACCAGATGTAGAAAAAGTAAAGATAAAGTTCTCCCTGCAGGTTTTACTATACTATTAGTGACCAACATTAGGGGACTGTGCTTATCCCAGGTTGTCCAGAGATGTTTCTGTGGTTATGTGGCCAGCATGACATCACACCACAGAACATATGACAAAACACAGAACATATGATGAAACACGGAATGCTTATATGAGGTACCTATTCATCTACTTTCATTTAGCACAAACTGGGACAAGTGACAGCAGCTCCCTCCATCTTGTAGCACTCGGGTCTCAAACTGCCGAACTATAGACCTTCAATGGTCTAAGATTCAGTGTCTTAAGCATTGAGCCACCGTGTTTCATAAATCACCAGCAAAGAAATTAAAAAGACTCTTGTAGGCCAAATACAATACACATAACAATAATGTGTAAGTTAATAGAAACTAAAAAAAACCAATATATCAACAATATGCAATTAGCTCTCATTTAATATTATTTTTCATGAAAGAAACTGAAGCTTTAGTTAAATAACAATGAGATTTAAACAGAAATAGCTCGTAGAAGAAGCAAAATAGCTCGCAGAAGACGTAAAAGGCACTTTAGAAAATGCTTTCCCTTTGGATTTTACAAAACTATGCAGGTAGTTCTTGATTAGAGACTGGCCCATTTAGTAGCTGCAATTATGACTGTGATGAAAATATCTTTACAACCAGTCTTCACATTTGTAATCTCTGGAGGTCTCACTTAGTGACCACTTCAATTTACAACCAAGTTGCCTGACCCAATTGCATTTGTTAAATAAGGACTACCTATATACTGGTAAATGACCAGGTTTATCATGTGCAGATTTTCTTTTCTTAGGAAAGCTCAACTGGTTAAAAAAATGACAGTCTTTGAACAAGCAGAGAGACAAGTTCAGAATTTTCCCCCAAATCTTTTCAGGTAAAAATAATGTTCCGCTGATGTTTTATTTGCATTTGTGTCTCTTCTGAATTAAAGTCAGTCTAAACATGATCTCTCCTTCAGACGACCCCCCAGCATCCTTGTACAGCACAGTATTAAAACAAAAATAGCATAAAATATTAATTGCTTTATTCAGTGATAATATACCATATATGAATATAAATTATTTTTCTCTGTCCCTTTGAATTATTTTCTCTGTGAAGCATGGTTGTTTTTAAAACAGCGTTGCTCTCCTTGCACATATCTCAAATGAAAAGTAAGCATCTATTACATATATTATATTGGTAAAACACATTTTTTCCAACTTTTTCTATGCCGTCTGTCACTTTAATTTTACCCTTGACTCAGAAAAATAGTCCTAATTTCCAAATCTCACCTACACTAGTCTGTGAGTCATGCCCAGGTTCTGAGACAGCCAGTTTCCCAAGCTCTCTCCTTGCTGGAGCCATTTGAAACACTTCAGGCATAGAAGATCTGAAGGACATTCACTGAGGATCAGATGTTGCCCCTTCTTATTAACAAATCCAGTTTATTCAAAGAGATTTTACAGCATTCCCTTCAGGATATATGTTTATCTTTTTTTCCTCTCTCTCCTGGTTCAAGCTAACAAGATTTTGTTGTTGTTGTACTTTTGGGGAAGAATACGATGCAACCTGGAAGCAGTGGTGGGAAAATGAAGAAAGAAAAATGACAGGTAATGTTTAAAAGCTCTCAAATAGGGATTCTCTATGGGCAGTCATGATTGAATTTTGTGTTATTTCATTATCTCCTTGTTCGACAAGGAAGTGTAACTTGAAGTGAAGTGCAATTAGTGATAAGGAAAGTGTTTCTGAATGCAGAATTTGATCTCTATAGATAAATCTATATTGATTTTCGTTGAATTAATTACATAGAAAGAAAAAATAAGTTGCTTTATATGTAAAAGAAGATAAAGTTAAAAATTGTATTACAGGCAAATTAGCATTCTATTGTAAATTGTGTATGTTCCAATTTTTTTAAAAAAGTGAAAGTATGCTCTTAGAACTGCTTGTTCTTGTCCAAGAAAAACAACATTGGATTTTAACTCTCTTAATTGTACTAAGGCTACAGAAGGAGTTCTGAAATCATGCTAGCACATGTCAGATTAGAAATTCTAGAAACTACCATAAACAAAATTCCAGAGTTTTAAATACCCATATAGTTGGTAAAGCTGCACTCTTATTAAAAAAAACAAAAACAGGACAGTACTGTAAACTGCTCTAATTTATCTGAAAGTTATCTAATTTTCAGGAAGTTTAGAAATAAATCCTATAAAATATTAAAGCTATCCTACTGCACTTATATTTGATATTTTCCCCTTTTATATGTAAAGATAAAGCTTCTGCTACACATTATTCTGAATAATTTTACAAACGTTGCACATTAGCAGATACATTGCTTTAGGATTTTTCTTTAATCAAATCATTCTTTCTATTTCTATTAAATATGTAGAATTATTCAATACGTAAACATCATTTGTTGATTCCTTCAAAAGTAGAACCAAAGACCAAGTGCCTTTCTTTACAACTTATTTGTTCATTCTGTGGTTTTCAAGTAACATTGTGAAACCATATCTCCTTGTTCGTTGCCAAAAATTACATGAATGTGTGGAGAGTCAACAAACATTTTCAACTCACAGTGGCATATGACATGGACCATAGAGATGGTCCACAAGTCTTGAACATTCTCAGCCTGTATTTTCTTACTTCATTTCATCTGCAACCTTCCCCGTTACATAGAAGTCGTCTTTTAATGTCTCCAAAATTTAATTATGATTGCCTTTCCTCCACTCCCCACCCTAAAGGAACTCTGGATAGAGTGAAGTCACTCAGCTATACAATTTCTTATGCAAGTAATAGCATGCAGTATTCTCTGGATTTACTCCACTTCCAAGCTACCTGGCAATTTAGGACATGTTGTTCAGTACAATATGCTCTTCATAAAGGTATTACAGTGCCCAGTACAGTCTCACAACCTATTCTGCATGTATTTACACCAGGAAAAAAGCAGAGGTGGCTGTGAAGTGCCAAATGAATAAAGGCAAGTTTGTGATGATTTATTGGAACTAATTTTGTCTGTGCTTTAATTTGTCCCAGAATAGAACAGCTTTTCAATTTGCAGAACTTATTTATTTTATTTATAAAATAAATAAATAAATAAATAAATAAAAATAAATAAATTTTAAGCAGATACATTAAAGAAGATAGGAGCTGAGAAATTAGAGGAATTTAGAGTAAATATGAGCTACCTTATGTTTATTGCTCATCTCTGAGTATCTTTTTAAATGGCTTGCAAAGTTAAATAAAAATAACTACAGAATAGTACAATAAGAATGGATTACTTTAGCAAACAAGTCAATGAATCATGAGAACATTTTATTAGAAAGATTTCATTTTAAGGTTGTTGGCCAGATACCATTTGCCATGATATGAAGATTAAATGGTCTACTTGAGGCAATCCTCAGATATTGGACTCCTTTAAGTATAAATAGAAGACACCTACTGTAAATAGAAGGCTGTTTCTAAAGCAGGATATACCTAGAGGTAGGTTTGCAACATTGTACAAGAAGTAGCAACTAAAACCATCCCAAAGAAAAAGAAATGCAAGAAAGCATAATGGCTGTCTGAAGAAGCTTTGCAAATACCTGAGGACAGGAGGAAAGCGAAAGGCAAGGGAGAAAAAGAAAGATATACCCAATTGAATGCAGAATTCCAGAGAATAGCTAGAAGAGATAAGAATGCCTTCTTAAATGAACAGTGCAAAGAAATAAAAGAAAACAATAGAATAGGGAGGACCAGAGATCTTTTCAAGAAAATTGGAGAGATGAAGGGAACGTTTCATGCAAAAATGAGCATGATAAAGGACCAAAATGGCAGGGACCTAACAGAAGCAGAAGAGATTAAGAAGAGGTGACAAAATTACACAGAAGAACTATACAAGAATGAGCTTAACGTCCCTGATAATCATAATGAGGTGGTCACTGATCTCAAACCAGACATCCTAGAATGTGAAGTGAAGTGGGCCTTAGAAAAGCTGAGCAACAACAAAGCTAGTGGAGGTGACAGTATTCCAGCTGAGCTATTCAAAATCTTAAAAGACGATGCAGTAAAAGTGCTACACTCAATTTGCCAACAAATTTGGAAAACTCAACAGTGGCCACAGGATTGGAAAAGATCAGTTTACATTCCAACTCCAAAGAAAGGCAGTGCCAAAGAATGTTCAAACTATCGCACCATTGCACTCACTTCACATGCTAGTAAAGTTATGCTTAAAATCCTACAAGCTAGACTCCAGCAGTATGTGGATTGAGAACTACCAGAAGTACAGGCAGGATTTCGAAGAGGCAAAGAAACTAGAGATCAAATTGCCAACATACGCTGGATCATGGAGAAAGCTAGGGAGTTCCAGAAAAACATCTACTTCTGCTTCATTGACTATGCTAAAGCCTTTGATTGTGTGGATCACAACAAACTGTGGCAAGTTCTTAAAGAGATGGGAGTACCAGACCATCTTATTTGTCTCTTTTGAAACCTATATGCAGGTCAAGAAGCAACAGTGAGAACTGGACACAGAACCACTGATTAGTTCAAAATTGGGAAAGGAGTCTGGCAAGGCTGTATACTGTCGCCCTGCCTGTTTAACTTATATGCAGAGCACATCATGAGAAAGGCAGGCTAGATGAATCAAAAGTTGGAATTAAGATTGCCGGGTAAAATATTAACAACCTAAGATATGCAGATGATACCACTCTAATGGCAGAAAATGAAGGAGAACTAAAGAGCCTCTTGTTGCGGGTAAAGAAGGAGAGTGCAAAAGTTAGGCTGAAACTTAACATTAAGAAAACCAAGATCATGGCATCCGGCCCTCTCAATTCCTGGCAAATAAATGGGGAAGAAATGGAGGTAGTGACAGATTTTATTTTCCTGGGCTCCAAGATCACTGCAGATGGGGACTGTAGCCAAGAAATTAAAAGACGCTTCCTCCTCGGGAGAAAAGCAATGGCAAATCTAGACAGCACACTAAAAAGCAGAGACATCACCCTGTCAACAAAAGTGCGTATAGTCAAGGCTATGGTCTTCCCAGTTGCAATATATGGCAGTGAAAGTTAGACCATAAGTAAGGCTGAGCGCCAAAGAATTGAGGCCTTTGAACTATGGTGCTGGAGAAGACTCCTTAAGTCCCTTGGACTGCAAGGTGATCAAACCGGTCAGTCCTAGAGTAGACTGCTCTTTAGAAGGCCAGATCCTGAAGTTAAAGCTCAAATACTTTGGCCACCTAATGAGAAGGAAGGACTCACTGGAGAAGAGCCTAATGCTGGGAAAGATTGAGGGCAATAGAAGAAGGGGACGACAGAGAATGAGGTGGCTGGATGGAGTAACTGAAGCAGTAGGCGTGAGCTTAAATGCACTCCAGAAGATGGTAGAGGAAAGAAAGGCCTGGAGGAACATTGTCCATGGGGTCGCGATGGGTCAGACACAACTTCGCAGCTAACAACAACAAAAACATTAAGCAAAATTTTTCCTACTTTGTTCCACAATTAGAAATTAAATGAGAAAAAACAGACCAGTGAAAGAAGGCATGAGTAGAGATTTCAAGATCTGAAATACTGAAGGGTCTTGATGCTGGAAGAAGAAATCAAAAGAATCCTATGGGTCATGGTCCAAGGATCATAAGATGCCCAGGCCCAGTGTTTGTAGTTTATTTGACATGGGCAATTAGTACTATATTGAGGTTTTATTCTTTCCAAACCGCATTGTAAAAAATCTAAACATTTTTAATATAGAAGAGAAACTATTCACAAAAATAAAAAATGGAAATTAACATGGTCAATACTGTCCACTAATGTCAGGGTCTTAAAATAAAAATATTCCTTTTCGTAAGCATGTGCCCCAGAGTTTTTATGACATAAAGGAATTACAAGAATTTTAACAACTGAACTATTTTTGTATAGAACAGAACAGAACAGAACAGAAAGAGAACAGAACAGAATAGAGCTGGAAGGGTCCTTGGAGGTCTTCTTGTCCAACCCCCTGTTCAAGCAGGAGAGCCTATACCACCTCAGACAAGTGGTTGGATCCTTCTGCTACTTCCTTGAAACAGCTTTTGTGTCAAGTGATAAAGGGGAAGTCTTTTTCACTGAAAATGGATGACCCTGCTCGTATCCATTTACAAAAACAATTCTTGAAATCTGCATTACCTTAAGAATTTATATCTTGATTGACAAAGAAATATATCATCCATGTTAAATTTTATAAGAATTTTACAATGGACATCCATAAATTCCTTTTTGATGAAATTTTATATAATTTAATAATTTAATTTAATAATTTAATTTGTATACCGCCCTTCTCCCGAAGGACTCAGGGCGGTGAACAGGGCAATACATAATAAAAAACAGGATACAAAAATTAAAAAGTGATTAAATATAAAGCAGTGTTTCTCAACTTTAATAACTTTAAGATTACAGATTGATGTAAAAGGAAACCTGGTCAGTTGGTAGCATAGTCAAAAAAAACCCCAACATAAACTGAAACTAAAATTATCATTCCTATTGTTTCTTAAAGCCAGCATTGCCTTACTTTGTTTCTTAGTTGTTCTGCAAGTTTCAGGCACAGAATTGTCGTTCCTAGAGATAGTCAATAATATTCTTTTAATAGAATTCCAGTGTGTATGTAAAATTAGTGTTATATTAATGTGTTGTGGATGGATGCTTTTACTGCTTTAGGATAAAGTGGCTAACATTTCTGATGACTTGGAACAAATTTGCACCTTCCCAATCCCAGATTTAGAATTTCCAATTATCAAAATCATATTAAGTAGGTATCCTGGAAATTCTCATCTCCAACTTATCTGGAGATCACTAGTTAGAGTGTTAACTTAGTATGCATGCGACAATGAGCCCATCTCATCAATCACTGATATTGAGCATGTTCTAAGCATGTTGTTTGTTGGTATAAACAGCAAGGCAGGATATACATTCAATTATAAATATTTAACAAATAACACATTCAAAATATCCTTATTTTGATCATGTGCAGAATGATATCAGCCAGAAACTTTTAAAAGACTGTGCTTCAGTAAATCTTATTCAAAAACACAAACACAGGTTCCTAGTTAAAAGGTAAATTGTGGAGCCTTGGTGGTTGCCCTGAGCTTGTTATTTTCTTGCACGTGTTTAATTATCCAATTAGGTAACTTCATCACTGCTAGCAAAGTGCTAGCACTGATGATGTTACCTAGTTTGATAATGGAATATCTGCAAGAAAACAACCAAACTCAGAGCACTAAGGACCCCATAGTTCTACCTTGAACAACAAATATTCTCTTCTAAGAGGTACACTGTACATGAGGGGTCCACAACCTTGGCAATTTTAAGACCTGTGGACTTCAACTCCCAGAATTTACAAAGATTTATCAAAACAATGGGACAGGATCCAAATTCTTGTTTTATTGGATAAAGTGTGTCAGTGAACTTTTGAACTTTGGTCTTGCCCCAATGCAGGTCTCCTTTCATGCCCCCAAATCTTCCTGTCTGCCATTTTTGGCGATTCTTTTTTAATAGTTGCATAGCATACGAGCAAAGGCTGTAACTTCTTTGTTGCAGGTAGGAAAACCTTTAGACTCCATTCCTGAAAGAGTAGGCTTAATTTTCTGATTAATGGATGTTTTGTGTTTCATCATACCCATCAAGGCAGTCATTTTATGAATAAGAAAGACAACCATGGTAGTTGTTGTATAGGCACCCACAATATTTTCTCAAAAATTCAAGGATGTATCTAGCACTGCCTTCAGTCTGAAATATTGTGGTTTCTAGCAGAGCTAACAGAGGATAAGAAAAGGGCAGCTAATCCAGAGATACGCATAGTACTCATTTTCCAACTAAATGGACTTTTATGTTACAGTTAAGATATAAATACAGTTATATTTATATTTTAATAACATACAGTGGACTTCTATATACTTTAATTAGAAGCCTAATTAACTATACAATTAAGTACAAAGCTTCTTGGAATTCTTTCACTGATTTAATTGCTATGTGATATTTCTCATGTATCTGACAAGAAGACAAAAATCCAGCCTTGAAACAAACTGGTCTCAGCCTCTCCTTACATAAATGCATCTTAGGAATTAGGGCCATTTTATTTTCTTAGCCCTAGTTCAATAGAACAAAGCAATAAAATTAGTTTTCTCTGATAATCCTAAATTAAGATTGGTTAAATTAAATATATAGTCAGGGTGTCAATATGAAACACATATAGAGGAAAGAACAATGTACACTTCCTCCCCTCCAGCTATGCTGGGACTTCTTACTAACTGTGTATAGACTTACTTATTCAGGGCTAAAATTATGTTAACTGGGTTTTTTTTCTTCATTGTAAGTTATATAGACAGATAAGCCATTCCACCATTGGGCAGGTGCAGCACAATCTTGAACAGGATCACAGCAGGAATTTAAGGAATTTAAGAAGTTTCAATTTGTTGTTGCAGTCCCAGAGTATATTAGTTAATTATTTTACCAATTTGCCAAAGTAAATTTACTTTATTTAAACCCTGTCAGTATTAAAATTAATACCATAGGTAAGCAAGGCAAGACGTATGCAGTTAAGTTACTGTAATTTGGACTTTTAATTCTTTTAATATACTAAATATTGTCCAAACTATTATACTAACACCCAAATTGAAGAAATAATGATACACATTTCTTAACTATCAGGTAATAAATCAATATAATAGATGCATAAATTGATTATATACCACAATTAATATGCCTATTTTTTCAGCTCTTGTAACTTTCTCCTTTTTAGTCAATGTTAAACAAAATATTTTGACTGTAAACATCTATTGCATAATTTTGGTATACGTAGAATGGATAAAGTAATTGTGCTTCCTCTATTATGTACTTCATGTTTCGAAGTTCAAAATAATGAATTATTTTGCTTCTTAAATTATGAATTTCATGGATTATGTACATTTTGTGTTTGGGGAAAAAATAAAGCATAATTGTGATATAATTTGGCAGATAGGCTATTATTAACACTTGTATAACTTGGGATGACAACTCTATAGAATTGTAGGAGAAGGAGTGGCAGAAGGGCAGAGTCAAACAAAGAAATCAGCCTAGATAATAATAATAAAATAAACCTTTATTGTCAAAGTACAACATGTGTACATTGAGATTAGCTGAGCCTCCCCCTGTGCTCTCTCCCCCCAACACACAGTGACAACAAACCCTCCATCCCACCACACTATGTGAACCAACTACACCACACACCGGCCTCCCAAGTCAATTCTGCATAAGATTATGTCCCATTTAAAAGCCTAACAGCCCACGGATAAAAGCTATTTTTCAGCCTGTTGGTACGGCTGGCTATATTCCTATATCTCCTACCGGATGGTAGGAGATATAGGAATATAGAATCCCTATATAGCCATAAACATATTAAGTTCAACCCTTCTTAAGTATCATTAACCCATGTTTAGCACCAAAATAGTGTTAACCGTTAGTTTAGATTCCTGTAGATAGGTATGAGTAAGAATAAATCAGTTTCATTGGAGCTTCAAGTGTGGTCCTAGTCTTTCATGCCTGACAAGAATATGATTAAGGGATTCAATGTCCACCAGACTGACTCTGAATCTACTCTGGTGAAGTAGAAATATTCTATGGCATTTGTTCAGGATTATTCAATCTCTGAAAGTATTTAATGTATTGTTATTATGGGGAAAACCCTGGTTTACTTCTGCTTTCAACATGTACTCACCCTTCAACATTAACTAATCTTGCTAAATGCTCTGGCAGTTAAATACAAAGCAACTGAAATAACGCAGATTTTGTTTTGGTTTAATAAACTAGTGACTTGGTTAGCGGTATTAATTTATGTTTATGCTATTGAACTATTGGATTTTGAATTTTGTTTTGCTATATACACCCTATAATTTTCTAGAATGGCTATGCATGTTATAATAAAAAGTCAACATAGGTAGTCCTCACCTAAATATCACAATTGAGCCCAGAATTATCTGGTCATAGTTTGTTGCAGTTAAATGAGAAGCCCTTGTAACCACTTCATTCACCCAGTTGCTGTTGTTAAATGACCATATGGGTCATTAAGTGGATATAGGCAAAATAGCTGGCTGTCAAAGGAGAACAGGCAGTTCTTTCACTCCATGTGCAGAAAAGAATTCCTCCACTAGATGGGGAAAATTCAGCCCACCCAGTGGAAGGCATTCTCTGCACAGGAGGAGACTCCACAGAAAACGTTGAAGAAGAAACTTCTTAAAGGAAGTGAAAGAGCAGCCTGTCCTCCTTCAACAGACAATTATTTCACTCCCTGTGCATGCCTTTTCTGGGTTGGCTGAACAATGCATGGATTTTTTTGGCTGGGCTAGAGAAGGAGTTCCCCCCACCATCCACTCCCTGTGCAGAAAAGGATATTTTCAGCCAGAGAGTGAAAGAGCTGCCTGCCAGATTGATTTGGACCCATTTGGGTTGCTCTCTTATGATCTTTCCCTAGATATATATTTTTTTGGCTTCAACAATAGCCAAAAAATAGCCATAACAACAGAGAAGCATACCAAAGAAAAGTTATATATAATGATACACATCATCACAGCAGCGAGAATGATGTTCACCCAGAAATAGAAAAACAGTGAAATACCGGATGAGAGTGAAGTGATAAATAAAATTTGGGCGTGCACAGAAATGGACAATTTAACTTTGGAAATTAAAAATAAAGATCAGTCAGATTACTACAAAATTTGGAGTAAGTTTTACCTATGGTGGGAACAGAAAGGAAGGTCTCAACAGAAATATACAGGATGCTGATTTCACGTGTTACTAGAACTAGGTGGTTGATAAGATTGAATATTGTATAACTGTATATAAATGATATGTACATAAAGTGTATATATGTATATAAAACACAAAAATGATGTACAGTAAGACAAGAAGGAATGTCAGACCGTTAACACCTTGTCCAAAGTTTTAAATAATAAAATTTGCAATAAAAATTAAAAAAAACAATAGCCAGGGTAATAGAACAGAGGGCTGAAAATACAGAAATACAAAATTACCTCAGTCAAACATCATGGTTTGACTGAGGTAATTTTGTATTTCTGTATCTGAACCTGACATAAAGAAATATACTTGCAAAACATTGAGTAATCAGTACATGGAAATTCTGTTAAAAGTTTATGTAAGAATAAACGGAGAGAGAAGAAAAATGTCATTGTCCAAGGAGTTTATTATGGACTATTTGAGCAGACAAAAAATTCATATCAGGCCTTGTGTCAGATGATAGGGATAATGGGGGGGTTTCAATTATTCAATTATCCAAATATCCACTAGGAATCTTACTCTGTCAAGCTGTACCCTTAACAAATGCATGTCCTTTCTTGCTGATAACATTGTATGGAAGATGGTGGAAGAAAGAACAGGGTGATCTGCTTTCCTAAATATAATTCTCATCAATTTGTTAAGAAAAATCAAAGTGATTTGTACCTTGAGGAATAACAATCATATTATCATTGAATTCAATATATAAGCTATGAGCTATCATGAATATCAAGAAAAAAATACAGAAACTATGACACAAACTTGGATTTCTTAAAATGCTGAAAAGAAAAGGGGGAGATGGATAGGAAATGAAACACATAACCAATCAAGAATACAAAGATTATGAAGTCTTCAGAAATTGATAGGAACAGTATTAAAAACCTAAAATTGAACTGAAATGTATATGATAAAAGAATGACAAAAGGAGAATGCCAGAAGGTGTAGGGCGAGAAGAAAGTGATGAACTGGTAATGGCTGATGATGGGAAGATAATACTTCTTAAGTGCTCTTTTGCATTTTTCTTCTCTCAAAATGGAAACAGAACCTAGTTAGCAATTGTTATGCCATTGGAAGAAGGTGGGGCCTGACGTTTATTAAATTGATGAAATATAGCTATGATGAAACTAGCAGAAATGAGAATGGCACTGCTGTCTACAATCTTTGAGAACTCCTGGAAGATCGGTGAGGTGCCAAGACACTGGAAGAGAACATATTCTATCTCCATTTTCAAAAATGGTGGGGCTGGGGAAAAACCCATAAATATAGATTTGCCAAGTATTATTGACAGGTAATAAATTTCCAATAGATTATTAAACAGCATGTTACAATTAAGAGGAGCTAGCAAAGGTTTAGTTTCTAATGAATCATATCAGATGAACATTATTTCCTTCAACAGAATTATTATTTTAGTAGATTATGTGAATACTATGCACATATTTTATATGGATCTTAGCAAAGCTTTGATTTTCTAATAATCTATATTGTAATGATCTATATTTCTGTTCTCAGCAATTACATGATAAGGAAGATGAATAAATCTCCTTTAGAATATTAGCCACCCACTGTCATTTTGTATGATCTGCAAAAGTACAAGGAAATAGATCTGTCTAGATGTCAGAAGGACCTTCCTGATTGTGCAAGCTGTCAGTCAGGCTATGACAAGAAGGGGTGAGTTCTACTTTGCTGGCACTCCTCAAATAAAAGTTGAATAGTCATTTGTCAGAGATGTGCTAGTGGATCTTACATAGTGCATGGGCTGCAGGAGATGGCTTCTAACCTTCTTCCCAATTCTATAAATTTATGTGTTATTAAAATTAAAAGATAATTTCACACTGTGTCTAGAATTAAATTGAAATTCTGACAGTTACCTAACAATAGTAAAGTAAAGTAAAGGTTCCCCCGCACATGCGTGCTAGTCGTTTCTGACTCTAGGGGCCGGTGCTCATCTCCGTTTCATAGCCGAAGAGCCAGTGCTTGTCCGAGGATGTCTCCGTGGTCATGTGGCCGGCATGACTAGCATGGAACGCTGTTACCTTCCCACCGTAGTGGTCCCTATTTTTCTACTTGCATTTTTATGTGCTTTCGAACTGCTAGGTGGGCAGAAGCTGGGACGAGTAACAGGCGCTCACTCTGCTACGCGGCACTCGGGATTCGACCCGCCAAACTGCCGACCTTCCGATCGACAAGTTCAGCGTCCTAACCCACTGAGCCACCGTGTCCCTACCTAACAATATTGTAGTCTAAAATATAAATATAATGGATTCATTGGGTAGAGATAATGTTCTAGCTATATTCCCCAAAATATAGTCTAGTCAAACAGTGGTGTTTGCTTTGATTGAAGATATATACAAAAAGATGTGCGATTATATTAACCAAAGTGATCTGTTCTAATAGACAGTATATTCCATATTTGCTCTGGTATATATAGCAAAGTTTGCCTGCAAAAAAAACTAGCATTGCCCTGTTCAAGGCTCTTTACCTCACAACTGGAAGAATGGTTAAAATATACAAGAAAGTTCCCAAGATACCTTTTACCATTATTTGAAAAATCTAAATTTGTATTAATCCACTAGAATAAAAACTTGTAAAAACTAATGATGGCAATTTTTAATTCAAATACCAAGTGCTGAATTGGTGCTCCACCGCAGTAGACAATTACACAAAATCTTCTCTTATGGAATTCAACAAAAAAAAATATAGAAAAAGCAAATGTTCCCACCCTGTCAGCCTCCTTCATTTCTATCAGAGTGGAGAAGGAGATTTTTCTCCAACAGAACAAACTTTCTGTCAACCTGTTAAATATTTATTTCACAGGCTTCAAGAAGGAAAGAGCATCCACAGCAGCTACATCAAAAATACATCCAGAATTCAAATTGTTGCATTGCTTGTAATCAGATACTGAAACAAACAAAACAGATGGAAATGGAAATGGCAGTTCAAGATGAGTTTTGTATCTCTTTATGCAATGTTTTCTATCATCCTTCATTTTGAAACATATATAAATATATCAGCTATTATCCTTCAATCTATGATTTTTTTCTTGAGTAAGATTGTTACTTCTATACCTAAACCAGTCCATCAACCTTACTGACAAATTACATAATACCTGTAACACTGTACATATTTTTATACAATTATTCCATCTGATAAACTCTAACTTTATAGAGGCTAAACAACACGGAATAACAAAATCTGTTAAAATTAGTGGTTACAAATATTCCTCTTTTTAAAACAAATCTTGTAGAAACACACATATAGTGCACTAGCAAAGGACAACTAAAACCTGTGTTGATAGTCAAATTATCAAACCTAAAATATTTACAACACACCTCATAAACTTTTTATAGCATTTATTTGGACACACCTGGTTAGGATTATTTGGATATTTTTTATTTATTTTTATTTTATTTTAATTCCATTTATATCCCGCCCTTCTCCGAAGACTCAGGGCGGCTTACAAGCTTAGCAGTAGCCTTCATTCTATGTATATGCCTGCTTATTAGGGCTTTCACACACCCCCTAAGCGGCATTATTACAAAGTCAGCTTATTGCCCCCAACAATCTGGGTCCTCATTTTACCTACCTCGGAAGGATGGAAGGCTGAGTCAACCTTGAGCCTGGTGGGATGCGAACCTGCACTAATTGCAGGCAGCTGGTGTTACTTAAGGAGGCATTAGCCCACTGCTAATGCCTCCTTAAGTAACACCAGAATTCATATGAATGAATAAGAAGCAAATTATGTATATTGACTGCAAGGCAGTGGATTATTTTGTTGAGCAATAGGGGAAATTTTTAACATGTTAAATGCTGTCAAACTGAATTCCTTCAAGAGCAAAGTTCAGATCTTTATGACCAATACGCAGTTAAGAATGAAACAAGAATACTTGCTTTATCATAAATTAATGTCAAAAATGCACAAAATGAAAAAGTGCAAACAATGGGAACCAAACTGATTGTCACTCCCTTCTGAATACACAAGTAACAATCATATGCATTTGACAAAATGAAATGTGGAGGCAATCTTCAATTGGCCATGAAATTTCAGAATGACTTTAAGACCTGATGGACAGCAAAATGTTAATAGCTTCCATTTGGAGATTCATAATAAATTAGTTGACTTTTATTCCTTTCTACTCCAACCCTATACATACACTCTTCTTTAAATGTTACTTGATTTTTAAAACATTTCCAACATATGTTCTTATGGCATCATAATCTATGTTATATTTGAATAGGCTATACCTGCTTGAAATTCACTGCCAGTGATTGCATGGATTGCCATAAGGGTTAATGTATTTGGGAAGGCAAATTTTGGCATGCAATAAAGATTAATGGAATTAAAAAGAAGATGGACTTAGTCCATTTGTGGCTACATGGTGGCTCTAGGCTGATTCCTTTTTTGACTCTGCCCTCAGGCTCTGTTCTTCTCCTGAAATTTTTGAAATAAATCCAAATCAAAGCTGTCTTCCCACATTTACATTCAGTCTGGGTTTAGTTCATTTTGTATCTCAATCCCTACCTTCTTACTTGCTTGCATTCACAGAGAGAGACAAAGAAGATAGTAGGCCTGAAGTCATTTTTATGAAGGAAAAATTTCAGACTTTCATATAAAATATGATGGTCCCAATACACTATTGTCTTTCTCGCTTTGTCACTCCCTGTCTCTCTCACACACACTTTCTCTTCTTCAAGCAGCCTCAAATGAGTCAAATAGTTTGAACTATTTTCATCCCAATAAGTTCTGTTTATGCAATACTTGTTGTATATAAACATTGTTTTGCTATTATATAAACACTAGGCATACAAACTATTTTATTTTCCAAGTGCCCAAAACATAGAAGACCATCTGGTATTCAGTAATTCTCATACAGGTTCCAAAGTATCTTTTATACAAATATACTGTACACAAGGACAATGTTGCTGGTCAGAAAATGTCAGAAAATGTCATAAATGCAGACAAAATGGAGAAAAAAGACTGTGCCCACTAAAAACACTATGTGGATAAACCTCTGCTGACAAATATTTATGTGATATATCTCCACCTCTGTCTAAAAGGATTTCTGATGCATGTAGAAAGCCAAGATTAGCTCCGCTTATCCATATATACACTCAAATTCTCTGTTTACAGCTAAAGCAGCTTTATAAAAATCACTCAATCATGATGAAACTAAGTTGAGGGGAGGTTTGATGACTTGTGCAAACAGTGGAAAATCCCTTCACATCATCCAAATAAACTCCACATATTAGTATTTCTTTTTTCCTGGTTAAATAATTCTAGGAACAGAATGATTCAATAGTATTATTTTCTCTGTTTATAATGATATGGTTTCTTAATTTATTTAACTTTCATGTGACTGGAAAACATTGCTAAGTGCAGAGAAGAGCAACAACGATGATTAGGGCCTGGAGACTAAAATGTGCAATGAATGGTTGCAGAACTGGGTATGGCTAGTCTAGTGAAGGAGAGACATGATAACAGTGTTCCAATATTTGAGGAGCTGCCCAAAGAAGAAGAGGGAGTCAAGCTATCCTCCAAAGTTCCCGAAGGCAAGACAAGAAACTGCAGATGGAAACTAATCAAAGAGAGAAGCAACCTAGAACTAAGGAAGAATGTCCTGACAGTGAGAACAGTCAACCAGTGGAATAGCTTGTGTTCAGAATTTATGGATGCTCCATAACTGGAGGCTTTTGAGAATTCTTATTTGTTTGGTGATTTGACTAAACCACCAACTTTGCAGCATAGAATTCAACTATAGTTGTTGAAATGTTTTCTATTGGAAAAGGAATGATTAAAAAAGAGGAATAAGACACAGCTAAAACAAAATAGAAAGCATTCATATAGAAGAATGCAAACTATATTAACAATTAGAAATATTGTCATTATTGGAAAAAAATTAATATTAACACCTCACCATCAGGTAGGAGATATAGAAGTATAGCCAGCTGCACCAACAGGCTGAAGAACAGTTTCTATCCATGGGCTGTCAGGCTCCTGAACGGGAAATAACTCTATGTATGATTGACTTGTGAGGCCAGTATGTTGTGCAATTAGCTCACATGGTGTAACAAGATGGTGGGTTTGTTGTCACTGTGAGTTGTGGTGGGAGGAGCACAAAGGGAGGCTCAGCCAATCTCACTGTATACATGTTGTAGTTCGATAATAAAGGTTCATTCATAACTTGAAATCGAGTATTCCAGCCAAATCAAGGCCACTCATTTGGTTTGTGTTTATTTATAAGATATGGAAAGAAAACATAAAATAACAGCAGTAGAGAAGATAACTGTAACATGTTTCTTAACAAAGATGCCACCATCTCCATCTGTTTATTTCTCTATCCAATTATAGATAAGATAGTTATACTGAATTATTTGCTCACTGTAAATATTTTCATTTCTATATTTTACAGAAATTAAAATTTGCACAATCCATCATATACTGCAGATCAGTTGCCACCAACATGACTTCTGAAAAGCATTTGATGTGCAAATCAACAGTAATAATGGGGTCTAATAGATCATATCTGAACCTTACAGGTAATTGTTTTTTGGTTTTTTTAGAAAAAAAAGAGAAAAGGACTTCTATAACTTTTAAACAGTTTCCACTGCTTTTTCAGCATAATTTTGCAAGATTCACATAACATTTAGCAAGCAAATGTTATGATTATTTCATTCCTTTTCAATACTGTTAGTCATGATTCCTGGCAACTGCCCGGATGAGTCCCTACTACTTTCTTGGCAAGATTTTTGGAAGTGGTTTGCCATTGCCTGCTTCATAGGGCTGAAAGAGAGTGACTGTCTGAAGGTCTCCCAGCTGGCTTCATGCCTAAGCTGAGACTAGAACTCACGGTCTCACGTTTTTTTGCTTGGAGCCTTAACCACTACACCAAATTGGCTTCAGTATCATAATGAGTACTTTTTCTAATCTTCATATAACATTTAAGAAAAATTGTCAGAACTTTGAATAATCTGTATTCTTGACGAAGTCATACAAAATAGTGTTAATGGTACGAAGAAAGCAAATACTTTCAAAGGAAACTATTGACACCGTAGCCAATTTATTTATTGTTTTACATGTGAATTATATTTGATTAAGGTGTAAAGTTGTTCCATTAGGTAAGCATATGTTTTCCCACAAAATTAAACGTCTGCTATCCACAAAAACAATGCAATTTCATGAAGCTCCTGAGAAACATTTAGATGCTTGTGAATCCCAATTTCATTAAGTATTAAAAGAAGGCATCAGAAAATAATTTGTTTTGAAAGAGGCAAAGTGCCTTTTCCTTCCTGTAACCATTATTAGTTTTAGCCCAGGAACATATTATTTCAATCATGAGATGAACATGACAGAAGAAGCCCTATTTTGGAAATTAGGGAGAAAAAAATTCCAAAAACCATTAAGGCAATAACTTTATTATGCTAATGCCAACTTAGATTTCCTAGACACAGTCCATATATCAGCTATATTTCCTTCTCTGTATTCTCTTTATAATATTTCATAAATTTATTTCCTGCTCTAATGAATTGAAAGCTTGCAACAATTATGCAAAATTTTAATTGGCCTAATAAAGTTATTTCAATTATAGTTCATATTATTATTAAAGTTGTTAATTTTCCTAATAATTACATTATTTAGTTTTTAAAAGTCCCCACAAACCTTTCCAATCTAAAATTGCTCTCTGTGTTCCTGTCTTAAAAGCATGTATAAAGCTATTCTATGGATTATTCCATCTTTCTCATTTATTTTATTAATCTTTAAAAGAGTTCCTCCTTTTTATAAATTAAAGTCACAGAGCATTGGGTTGAAGATCTTCCTCAAGAATTTCCCATAAACTATTCCTTCTTTGTCTATGCATCCTTTTAACAGTGTAAACCATGTTTAATAGTATCTAGGGTACATGTTGTACAGTATTTGTAATTAGCTACAAAAATGCAGCCCAATTCGGTATAGTTGATCCATACTTGTATGACCTTTGTATTTAAAAAAGCAACGACACTGGCATAAATTTAGAATTAGACTTCAATTACCTCTCCAATCCTATATAACTATTTTTCCTTTATTCAGTAGTTCACACATATGTATCTTACTGGACAGTCTCATATTTTAGCCGTGGAGTATTCAAAAAAAGGTTTCAAAGTTTTCTTAGCGAGCTTGTCCAAATGCTGAACACAACAAATGTTTCAGGAGTTATTTTTTTCCTCTTTGTGTCCCTGTCTTAAGTCTTCAGAGAGTAAACTCAACAAGCCCTTGCATGCAGCAGAAACTTAGTCATCTGCATCACTAAACGTATTCATTATTTAAAACAATATACTCCCTGCCACCTCATTGCTGTAACTGTGGTCTAAAGCTTTTTTTATAAAATACTAACACAGTAGAGTATAATAATTTTCTTGAAATACCAGTTTTGTTGCTGAAAGGCAGCTTTAGAGGAAAAAGTTTCCCAAATGGATTATTAGATGTCAAACTTTATATGATCCACTGCAGAAAAAGCTTGACTTAAAATCCATCATGTCTAGTCTCCTGTTTCTTATAGTGGTCAACCAGAAGATTCTAAAAAACTCTCAAGGATGAATTAAAGCAGCAACAGTTTCCTGTGTTGTTCTTCAGTGATTATATTCGTTTGAATATGGAAACACTCAAACTCAGTTATCATGCCCAATAGCATTATTCCTAGACACTTGAGGGACCATAAAGTGATCTTTGAGAACCTCAAGTCCAACAAGCAGCTCAGAGCTCATTTCTGGCAACTTCAGCATTTTTGAAAGCTTACCATATTTTTTACTATCCTTATCCTTGGCTTAAATATTTCCTACTAATTACGAAACAACATTCCCCAAGTAAGTCCATTCCACTGCTGCACCATTCTTCTATTGCACAGTTCCTTCTAATGCTGAACTTTGCCTTTTTATAATTTTCATCCACTAATTCTATTGCTGCATTCTCAGGCAATTTCTCAATTACATGTTCAGAATTACTTTCAAGTATTTACAGGACATTGTGTGAATGCATGTAGTAGTACATTAATAGGCCATAATGATCAAATGCTCTTTATTATTATCCACTGCATGATCAATTCATATGTGTAAAGACTTATTTTAAAAGGATGCTACTTTATTGTAACTCCCAGTTTTGCATCCTTGCCATAAAACCAAAATGACATGATGTTAAAGCACTAATTCTAATGGTTTGGTAGGTTATATACCATCTCTACAATCATAATAAAATAATACAATATGAAGATTAGTTTCAAGGACAGTTATATATATATAAACCTGGTAGAAAACTGGTCAGTTCTTATATCACCATATGTGCCAGTCCTACTATACTAAATAGATGCTAGGAAAGAGATTTATATATTTTTATTTATCAGAGGATGCCTAGAAAGTACTGCTTAAAGAATCTTGGCTTGAGCAAAGAGGGGAACATCAACATAATACTGAGTTGTCATAATGAAGGAAAGTGACACACATCACACTGCAAATTCTTATGATTTATGAGTCCTGGGCCTGTGAACTAAAATCAAGAGAGAAATGAGTCAGACTTTAATGTTCATCATTCAGAGCCAGCTTCAATGTGATTATGATTTCTGTTAATACTTACCTGAGAGCATCGTTGAAATAGTTACAATTTTTAACCAACCTTTTTAACCATCATTTCTATAGATCATCAATCTCCGGGTCAAGACAATATTTTGGCCAATTATTCACAAGACCTAATTGGGAATGCTACCCGTAATGAATTTACAACTATTGTTTTACCTATGCTTTACCTCCTTATATTCTTGGCAAGCATCTTTCTGAATAGCTTGGCAGTATGGATTTTCTTCCACATCAGAAGCAAGACCAGCTTTATTTTATACCTCAAAAACATTGTAGTCGCAGACTTGCTGATGACTCTGACATTTCCATTTAAAATTATTCAAGATTCAAGATTGGGACCGTGGTACTTCCATTTTTTCTTATGCCGGTATACAATAGTTTTGTTTTATGCCAGCATGTATACAACAATTGTTTTTCTTGGACTTATTAGCCTTGATCGCTATCTAAAAGTGGTAAAACCATTTGGAGATTCCAGGATGTATAGCATTACATTCACTAAGATTCTGTCACTTGTGGTTTGGATTGTTATGGCATTCTTAGCTTTGCCAGATCTGGTCCTCACTAATAACCCAACTAGGATAAATACAAGTGACTGCTTAAAACTGAAAACCCCATTGGGAGTCAAATGGCACAATGCTGTCATTTACTTCAATAATTGCATATTTATCATTGTGATGATTGTATTAATAGGTTGTTATATTGAAATATCCAAATATATCTATAAATCCAGCAAGCAGTTTATTAGCTCTTCAAGTCACAAGAGGAAACACAGTCAAAGCATAAGGGTGGTGGTGACTGTATTTTTTATTTGTTTTTTGCCATACCACCTATGCACGATCCTTTTTAATTTCTGCCAGTTAGATTATTATTTAGATGCTTCAGCTCACAAGATTCTGTACTACTGCAAGGAAGTGACTATTTTCCTATCAGCATGCAATGTCTGCCTAGATCCAATCATCTACTTTTTTATGTGTAGATCATTTTCACGGAGGCTTTTCAGAAAATCAAACATACGGACAAGGAGCGAAAGCATCAGATCCTTTCAGAGTATCAGAAAGTCAGAGGTGCGCATATATCATGAATATACTGACTTGTGACATTATTGCTAAGCATATTTTTTTTAAAAAAATGTTATTTGTATCAATGTTTTCTATTTGTAAATAAAGGTGCTTTGCTTGTTATTCAAATTTGAATATATTCCGTGCAACATATGATTAACGTTTACATCCTTTCCATGATTCTCAGTTTGAAAACGAGGTGGGCAGTCCACTATTACAAAATATATCTCCGCTTGACCATTGAGTATTTTTTACTTACATTAGGATGACTTTAAAAGATATATGGTGCCATCTAGTGGACAAAAGCAAGGTTGTGATACAATGCAAGGACTGAGTGGCTCAAACAATGCTATCTAAACAGAGTTCAAAACTGCAGGTAGGCTAAGTTGCTTTTCTCCCAGGCTACTCCCAACTGTTTCTAACGCCAACTTCAGAAATCCCAGTCTGATGAGCTGGCAATCGGGCTGAGCCATAAACATAAGGCCTGATTTGTTGTTTCCCTATTTCTTGCCCTTCCCATCCCTGCCTTGCTGATTGTTCCCTCCTAACCAGCCCTCATATTTTCCTTTGTTTTCCCAGATATTCACACACATGGAAGCCATTATTGCCCTTCATGCCCCACCCTTCCCATATTATGTCTTTTGACAATAACCTTTCCTTTGTGGACTTATGAGTACCATTATTGCAGTGGTGCTACTGTACTCAATGCATTCAGGGACATGTTTTCCTTTTGCTTTTACTCATCTGAAGATCCATGGGAATTTTGTAGCAAAGAACATTGATTGTAACATTTCTACACTTTTAAACATCCTTAAGATGTTTAAAAAATAAAAATGAAAAGACAGAGAAGCTTTGCAGGACTAAGGCTTCATTCAGCATTGGTAGATATCAAAAGGGAGCTTACTGGGACAGGTAAGGATTGAATGGAGCATCATTTCTGGGGCTGAGAATAGTTCATTGACTTAACTGGCCACTGGTGGATCAAATGAGATTATGAAAAAAATAGCATCTGTTAACCATCGGAGGACATTGTAACCCGATAGAGCAGAACAAAATGGCTGCAAAGGACAATGACCCAATGTTGGAGGGGAGGAAGCATGTAAGGAGTTTTGACTAATCAGACCTAAGCTGTCAATAGATTGAAAGGAAGCCCTTAAGACTATCTGCTTAGGCCAGAACAGAGCAGTTTTGAACCAGAAGCTGGAAAATACAGGTGTGAGGTTCATTTCCATTGGCCTGGGAAAGGGGGAAAGAGGATGTCATAGGTTTCAGCAATCAAGAAATGATAGGTGGCTATACTAGCAATGGGCCAAACAGAAAGTATGGCTTTGCCCAAACTCACAGTTGCCTAACTGATATTATGTAAGACTTAAATTAGGCAATAATACAATCAATTTAGGCACAGAATTCATAATAAGCTATTTTTAATTCATCTGACAAGATATGGCTAGACACTTTCTCCATTCTAGTTTCCAGTCAGGTTAACTTTGGCATAAACCACAAGAATAATTTAAATAGCAAACAAATAATCAGGAAAGGATTCACATTGTGCCAAGATAAGAGGTAGTCCTGTTCCAATCTATTTTTTCCTTGAAAAAAGGAATACTAATTAAAAATCAAGCCAATCCACTTACTCATATTTATAGCATTACCTGAAGTATGAAAAGTATATTAACTTTTCCACAAACGTTTCCTAAAGCAATGCAAATCATAATGCAAATCTTTAAAATGAGCAGTAGAAGCAAAAATGCCCTTTTTAATTTTATCAAATGGAAGTTTAAAAAGTTATATTGCACAGACAAAAGGTGGCAATATATTTCTGTTAATAACATATAAACTGACATGCCTAACAAGTTCATGCTAACATTAATTCAGATGTGGATTTTAGATGCAATTCATGTCAGATGTGAAAGAACAGTTCCATACTTGAAGGTCCAATTAAACTCATGCCTATGCACAGAAATATTCTCAACTAATGGAGAACGGAGTTAGAGTTGGAGTCAGATAAAGGTCAACAGAATTCAAGGGAGGTTGGACTTGGTTTGCTTGTGGCAATGTAGGGATTCTAGGCTGATCTCTCTTTTAACTCCACCCTTAGGTTCTACCACTTCTACTACACTCTAAAAATCATTTTTAAGTGTCTCTAGTGTATAGTTAAACAAAATCCAGTTGCAACTCTTTGATCTTATGACAGAGGTATCTTAACACATGCATCAAGCCTTTTAAAAATTCATATAAATTTAATTATGCATTATTTTAAAATGGGCCCACTTGAAAAGGTTTCTCAGCAGCTAACAGCAACATATAAAATGTATTAAAAAGAAGCAAAAGAAATAATATAAAGTATATAAAACAAAACAAAATCAGTTCCTATGATGGCCAATCACAATTAACTGAAGCCAAAGAGAGACAGAAAAAGTAGTGTATTCATTTTATTTTTTTGTAGAAACATCCAGGATATTCCAAAGGCCAAAGGTGCTCCCACAGCAAAAGCCTGTTTTATAGTCCTTGTCCCATGGAGCTCCTGAGGAGTGGGGATTCCGAGGGACTTTGTAGATTTGACCTCATAGGCATAATCGGCACTGGCAAGACAACACTGAATGAATCCCAGTGCTGCATCTTACTGGACTTTAAAGGTAATAATCAGCATTTTAAATTGGGGCTGAATGCCTATCAGCACAATGACTTTAATACTGAAGATACTGTATTTTAATCTGGAATTATTGTCTCACCAGCAAACTAGCCAAACATTATCATAACTGTACACCTCTCCCTTACCAGAAAATAGATATCCATCTCTCCTCCACATTTACAGATATAGCTAGTCCTTGATTTATAACCATTTATTTAGCAACTATCCAAAGTTACAATGGGGTTGAAATAGGTGACTTATAACCATCCTTTCACTTATGACTATAGCAGCGTTGCTATAGTCATATGATCAAAATTCGGTTACTTGGCAGCCAGCATGTATTTATGACTGTTGCAGTGTACTGCAGTCATATAATTTCTATTTGTGACTTTCTCAGATGGCATCTGACAAGCACAGTCAATGGGAGAAACTGGATTTGCTTAACAAGTGCAGATTAACAATCTTTGCAAAAAAGTCATAAAATCCAGCACAAACTACCTAACAACTGCCTTACTTAGCAATAGAAATTCTAGTCCCAGTTTGGTTGCAAGTTGAGAACTTCCTGTAATTAGAAAAATTAAGGAAAACTGCTCCCAACAAACTATGGAGAGAAGTATGATGCTAAAGTAAACATACTTAGTAGGCAAGATTCTATCATCCAACTTCTGTTTCCCTTTAAATAAATCTGGTTAATAACATTCTGTGATCTTCTAACTTTCATGGTGGCAGATGGTTGTGAAGGGTTTGACACAGAGCACTCTCTACTCATAGTTGTTCTGCGTGCTTGTATAAGGACATCAAAACTTTCCTGTGAATTTCTTGGGAAATAACAGTGACATACGGGTAGTTCTCAACCTACAATCACAATTGGGACTAGAATTTCCATTGCTAAGTTGTTAAGTGAGCCCATACTTTCTTCTACAATCTTTTTTGCCATGGTTGTTAACTGAATCACTGAAATTGTAAGTGAATCTTTAAGCAAATCCAGCTTCCCCCATTGACACTGCTTGTCGTAAGCTGACTGGGATGGTAATAAATGGCAATCACATGACTCTGGAACACCGTAGTTGTTATAAATACATGCCTATTGCTAAATGCTCAAATTCTGATCACATAACCAAAGGAATACTGCAAAGTGAGGACTAGTTGCAAGTCACTTTTTTCAGTGCCATTGTAATTTCAAAAAGTTGTAAATGGTTTACAAATAGTTGTAAAGGACCACCTCTACTGGATTGGCATTTTGAGGCTGAAAGTTTGCACACATTTGATACCCAGTTATATTTTCTTGTTACCTTCTGGGAGGCTTTGTGGTATCTGAAGCAGAACATCCAGATTCAGCTATATTGTTCCATATAGCATCAACCTTCTGAACTTACAAGTTTCCTCTTTCTGCTATGTACTCAGAATGGACAGTGATTAATATAGCGTGCGTGTGTGTGTGTGTGTGTGTGTGTGTGTGTGTAAATATAACTTATGTATGGTTAGATGTGTACTTTGTTTTGTGGGCTAGTGTGCTCACAGTAAAAAAATTGACAAAGGTTATCTTATCTTCCTGATGGTAAGCCCCAATGGGACAGATTTTCTTCTTAATAAGAATGCTCAAGAACAGTTTATAACTGAAGTAAACATAGAATATGGGAAAGGTAAGAAAGAAAGATAAAAAATAGGAATTATGCCGAGGGTAATACCAATGTTTAAGGAAATTTAAATACGTACAGAAAGAATTGTTCTAGCACCCAATGTTATTTCATTCTTATGTATGACTTCAGCAATTTAGTCTACTTTATATAAGCACCATTACTTCTTCCTTTTAAATGTTCATATGGAAGTAAAGCAGACATTGTGGTACAGGATGTTTCCCAATCTTAGAAGACAGAAAGTGAATCTAGTTGATGGTTCATTCTAGTGGTATATTTCATGTCACCACTGTTCCTTCGAATTTATACTGTAGCAATTTCAGTGTGTTCAATAATATTAATATTGGGTCAGAGTGAAATAGTTATTCCTTATATAATTAACTTTAAATCAGAAAAAAGAGCACCAACCACCCCCCCCTTCTTTCATGTAATTACACCAGGAATTGCAACTATGGGCTCTTCCTGTGCTGCTCTCAGCAGGTGGCAATTTTCCATGAGATATGACTAATTTTATACAGCAGTTCCCACAAGGATTTTTAACATTTTACTCATCATGACTTCATATATTTTCATTTTAAACAGTATTCATTTCTGTCTCAATATAACCAAAAAGGAAATCACACTAATTAAAATCTAACAGCATTTGTCTGCAGCTATTGTAAAACAGGGTATTATCTTTTTGCAAAGCACCAACATTGCTTCCATAAAAAGAATGCAATCCTAGAAAAGATTTTCACTCCTTCCATACAAGGCACATATCACTTTGAAAAAGTTCATCAAATTTTACCACTTAAAAAAAGAAAACAAAAACGAGTATGGTCAAATATTTTTTTTTCTGCTTTATATGGAAGTAGAACATTTATGACCAAAGATATGTACTTCAGTAATTTTGGGGAATTTCTAAAGTAAATAAATAAATGTGTAGTTTGTTTTTAAGCCAATTTCTTGGGAACTGTTTAGTTTCTAAGAACTGGACAGGGAAGAAAGGAGGAAATTAGAATTTTGAAAGAGTTGCTATGACCAGTAGGGAACTTTTATGGTTTCAGCTTCATGTATTTCCTTTTTCTTTTCTTTTTTCTTTTTTTTGGGGGGGAGAGTTATTTAGATTTGTCACTCACAGTTTAATCAGCCTCTCATGGCCAGCTGCAGCATCAGCTGGAAGCAGCAAACTCTACAACTCTGACTTTTAAACCAGTGTGGGGAAGTGCTGGGAACTTTATTTTGGGCTGGATTTGAAAGGGTATCATCACTTCTGAATCATGTGAAAAACTACCAAAGTCTGTACTGGTAAGAAGTTCCTATACATTAATTTGTTTGGTGTTTTTTTTTAAATGCATTCTTGTCAAAATGCTTACTCTCAAATCTTGCCATAGGATTGTAACTCCAAACCGCAGACTAGAAAAAGATATTTGAAAAACAACAAATGAGTAAATGCATGCTGAATATGTCATCATATTACTGGTAGTATATATTATTTTAAGAAATAGTTTTACAAATAAAGATAAAGAAAATATTTTGTTGTTCATTATTAGTTACATTGCATTAAATTGCATTAGTTACATTACGTTGTAACTGAACTAATTACTTAAGTAGTTATAAAACTAGTTAACTTATATCATCTTTGTACCTCTGATACTTTAAAAAAGTTTTAAAAAGTTAAATTTGATTGCATTTGTAGTAAAGATTGCTTCTATCTCAAATATATCAGTATATCAGTACTTATAGTTACTGTGATGGGATGAGAATTTAATTTTTAAAAAAAGATTCTGGAGAAAAATAAAAACAGAAAACAAGTTGTATGTGCCTCTGTGAAACCAGAAAGGCAAAAAGTACCACAATTAGAAAAAGAAGCCAAGTTAAGACTCTTTCAAAAGACTTATTTAGGTCATTGGATTGGACACTTAACAATGGTCTACTAAGCATGTTTAGTGTGCTACTGAATAAATGACTTACCTCTTACTATGAATATTCAGTAATAATACAGCATTATTGAGCCCATGCTGATTATTATTTTGTACAGAAATATTACACATTATACAAGTAACAATATTTAACCTATATTTCTTACTAAGTTATTTTTTATTATTAAAGTGTAATTCATTGTTAGAGCCCCTTTTCTTTTTCTGTAAACTTCATACTTGGCAGAATAATGTTGAGTTTGTGACATCAGAGCAATCCAGTGATTTCAAAGCTCTGCACAGTAGAAATGAAAAAAAAAACGGCTGTGCATTTTAGGGATAGGTTTGAACTGGATACTAGGATACATTACACTGCCCTATGGACAGTACCAGAGGCAAAAATAGGTCTAAAATAATTGACCCTCTTATAGGCTTAGGCCACTCAGTGAGGCTACTAGGCTACAATTATGAACTAATAAGGCAGGACTACAAAGATAATAGGCTTATGGAAACAAAAGAGCAAAAAGAAGCAATACTTTATGAACATTGTTTCTTTTTTGGAAGTAACTTTCTTTTGCTTTTCCTGTTCACTTTCTATTCCTGTTCCCTTGCTTCCCATTTCCTAACTTACGAGCTTTCCTTGGCCTTCAAAATATTTAATGGCTGAGCTAACAAGTTTAATTTTCTTGGAAATACATTTTTGTAATATATTTTGTGGCTCAATTGAACACCATAGACTCAAGTAGTGCTTTGATTTCCTTGGGAAGATATATTTGGTTTAGGGACTTTTATCTGGGCCTGCAATTCTATTTTGGATGTTAACAGTTGGTATAAATGCTACTCTGGTTTGCAAGCAGAGAAATAAATGAAATGGATCCAGATTTCTTCTTGGGCCATACTGTGCTAAGCTGTCACAAAAATTATTGTAGGTATTGAGTTCCTCACATAGAAATCAACCAGTCTGAAAAGATCAGAAGAGCATCCTCTTTTTATAAATGACTTTAATTTTAAATTTGTATTAATTTATGGGCATTGTTTAATCATGTTTTAATAATTTTAATTTTTGTATCTAGTTTTTATGTATTGCCCTGTTCACCACCCTGAGTCCCCTGGGAGAAGGGCAGTATATAAATTAAATTAATAAATAAATAAATAAATAAATCCTCTCGTACTGTATTGTGGTTTGGTATGCTGGTCTGACAGCCATGGATAGGAAAGCATTACAGAGTGTGGTGAGCACAGCACAAGGCATTGTGGGCTGTCCCCTGACAGCACTGGATGACATCGCCAGGGCTCACTGCCTTGGAAAAGTGAGGAAAATTCTCAGGGATGACTCACACCCTGGATGGTATCTCTTTACTCTCCTACCATCGGGTAGGAGATGTAGGAGTGTAGCCAGCCGAAGAACAGCTTTTATCCATGGGCTATTAAGCTTTTGAACGGGATATAATTTTATAAACTTTATGCATGATTGACTTGCGAGGCCGGTGTGTTGTGCAATTAGCCCACATGGTGTAATAAGATGGAGGGTTTGTGTCACTGTAAGTTGGGGGTGGGGGCACGAAGGGAGGCTCAGCCAATCTCAATGTATACATGGTTGTACTTTGACAATAAAGGTTCATTCATTAGTGTCTCCAACGTTTCACTTTTTCTCTGATCTTAATTTGACTGAAGGAAATGGATCTACAGTATGTATGGAGCTGTTTTCTTAGAGGCCATACAACTGCAGCATGAAATTTTGGAGTTGTTTCAAAGAGAGAACAGTTGATATATTTTTTACTGATTCCCGTAAATGTATGGAATATATTACAGTATATATGTAATCCCGTGCAAGGTTTATTTCTGCAGTCTCTTTGGCCTTCCCATGTACAGAGTCAAGTTCAATTGCATAAATATCACATTTTTCTTTTAGCTGTTTCTTCATTTTTTAAATCACCTCATTAAGTTTTCAGCTGTAAATGACAATCACAGAAATTTCCCATATATGCAAAAATATTTCTCACAAAGCCATTTATAGATTTGGAAGAGAAAAGATCCTGTTTAATAGCTGCAATCATGTAACTTGTCAGTTAATGTGATTTAACTAAAGAAGGGATTTTTAAAAAAAAAAAAGAAAAGAAAAGAAAGCTTGGTAACATGAATACCATTTGCTATACCTTCTATCACTTTCATATACTTTATATATTGTCTTTTATTTTTTAAACTTCTCATTTTTCTCTGAAAAACTTAATTCCAACCATCTATAGCTTACTTGTAATTTAGTCCTCATTCATCCACTACATACTTCTTGGCATGTTCTTCAAGACAGCCATTTTCATTTATTTCAAGAATCATTTATCCCTTACAAGAGATTGCATATTACTCAGCATTACTCAGCATTTCCTTCAGCATTTCTACATCTTAAAGTTTCCCCGCCTATGTTCCAATTTTAGCAAACTTTTACCAAGGTACATAAGTTCATTTACTTTAATTTTTCAACATTTAAATCATATTTCCTGCAATCGTCAGTGTTTGTCCCATAAAATCTTATTAAAAATAAGTATCTTTATCAATAGCACTTTTCTATTGAAAAAGTTTGCCTATAATTTTCTCATATTCAATTTATCAAAAGAAGGAGAAATAGTAAAATGACAAAAACTGATTTATAATTTAAAAAGGAGACTGAAAGGAAAAGCTGCATTTATGGGAAGTGAAAGGAGGATTGGAATATTTATCATTATAATAACTGAACTATGGTGCCCTGAACAAGAATTTTAATCCGGTTATGTTTTCCCCAATTAAAACAGGATTACACAACAATATACTGAAGGATGCGACAGATTTTTTTTCTGTGTGTTTGGGAAGGGATGATATACATACTTATGATTTTATTTTTAAAAATATCACATAATGATCTTATATTCTAAAAAATTGCTCATAGTGAAGAGGCTTCTATATATGCAGAAATCAATGTCCATAATCAGGGGAACTGTGGCTATTTCCTTGTTTAAAGCTGCTTTATAAAAGGTGAGTTTCTAAAGTATGGAGGAACCAGGAATGAATATTTCTTACTATTTATGTATTTCTTAAAATATTTATATGTCACTTTGCAGAACTATTAAAAGCTGAGCAGAATTATTACTGGCTAATACTGGACTGGAAAACCAACAGGAAATGAGGCTTTAAACTAAATTGGCAAGTTGAAAAAAAATCATAAAAAATAATGGCAAAATGTTCCTTATTCTTATTAAGAAAACTAAAAGCACATTTTATCAGAGGCTGACTTCAACTTTCAGTAGAAGTAATTATTTCTTCTATCATATTCAAAATTACAATTCTCTGATAGTACCCAGGACTACAAGGGGCTGCTTAGGTAGTGCATCTCAGCATTAATTATTATCAGTGATAATTCTGCTCAGCGTTAGATGAAGCTGTTTACATAAATATAGTAACATAAAAGCATTTTAAAAAATCACATGCTGCCTTTGTGACAAGTATTTGCTAGAAATTTCTTTGATTCTGTTTGAAATTATATTTCAAAACAGTAATACTTTTAGAACGTTGCCTTTTTACTTGCAATTGCATTTGACCAGTGCTTTTTTTGTAAAAGAAAAAGGTGCTGGAACTCACACATGTCATACAGCGCGCCTTGCCCTACCCTACAAGGTTCCATCCAAAAAAGGTGCTGGAACTCCGTTCTGAGCGTTTTATGACAAAAAAAGCCCTGCATATGACTTTCTGATAACTTAAAAGAGAAAAATGCATGCAAATTGTTTTCTTCAACTTAACTTGATTTTTAAAATTTTATTTTCAGGAGCTGAAAATGCATTAAACATGGTGGATTCAAGCAATACTTCAGAAAATAATTGTGGTAGCAATAAAATCATTACACAACAAGTTATTCCATTGATCTACAGTTTCATCTTTATAGGTGGAATACTGTTAAATGCAGCGGCAGCTTGGATCTTTCTTCACATTCCTAGCAAGACAAGTTTTATTGTTTATCTCAAGAACATTGTCACAGCCGACCTTATTATGAGCTTAACTTACCCTTTTAAAATTTTTTCTGACTCCAAAATTGGACATTGGCAGCTTAATGTTGTTGTCTGCCGCTATTCTGCTGTCATCTTTTACCTAAATATGTATATTAGTATAACATTATTTGGACTCATAGGTTTTGACAGATGCTTTAAAATAATGAAGCCCCAATTCAGCACTTCGGCTTACAATGTCCAGTGTAGCAAAATTGTATGTCTGGTCATATGGCTCGTACATATTTTTATCTCTTTTCCCAACATTATTTTAACAAACCAAACTCCTACGGAAGACAATTCAAATGACTGTATGAAACTCAAAAGCCATCTTGGAATCCAATGGCACACAGCTTCAAACTACACATGTCTAGGAATTTTCTGGATTGTCTTTTTTCTCTTAATAGTTTTCTACAGTTCCATTGCAAAGAAAATATATACTTCACACCAAAAATTTAAGAAAAATTCCAAGCTGGCAAAGAAAAAGACCAATCGAAACATTTTCACCATCATGCTTGTGTTTATCGTTTGTTTTGTTCCATACCACCTGGTCAGAGCCCCATATACATTAAATCAAATCAAAGGTGATTACCCCTGTGAGATTAAAAATATACTGTTTTACCTAAAAGAACTTACTTTGCTACTGTCTGCTGCAAATGTTTGTCTTGATCCAGTTATTTATGTATTCCTTTGTCAATCATTTAAGGAAAAACTGTACCAAAAATTGCATCTGAAAGTTAAAACATCCGAAGAGTTCGAAAATTCTAAATCAAGAAAGTCAAATGCTGTCGAAACAGTTACTATTTTATAAATTTAATAGCAAGCATTTTCAACGTTATGGAGATGTGGGCATGTTGTTAAATTAAGCAAACAGTTTATGACTGATGAAGAATATTTGCCCTACTCAATTATCACTGCAATACCGATCCAGAAATCCCCTTCCTTACGCTATGAATTGATTACAGGTCATAGTCAATTTAGGACCACAGTTGGGACCAAAATTTCCATTGCTAAACAGGGTAATTGTTAAGTGACTTTTTCCAATTTTAGGACCCTTTTTGCCATTGTTTTCAATTGCTGCAGTTGTTAAATGAATCTGGCTTTTCCCACTGACTTTGCTTGGCAAAAGCCAGCTGGGAGGGTCACAAATGGTGACCCCATGATGCTGGGATTCTGCAATCATTGTAAGTGCGAGGACCGGTTGTAAGTCAACTTTTTTCCCCCAGAGCTTCTGTAACTTTGAAGAATCATTGAATGAATGGTTGTAACTCAAGGACTACCTGTTTTTGGTTTAGTTTCTGTTTTTTCTTAATACATCTGATTATGAAGATATCCAACTACATACATGTGAATGATATATGAATTAAAGTGTAGCAAAATAAACACATTCCACCAAATATCATTTTGAAAGCCCAACAACTGATTTTAGAACTGATTTTATTATTGAAAATACTAAAGAAATTAGCTGTGTTTTTTCTGAGTTTCTCCAAGATTTCCAGTTTGTTTCATCATTTTTCTTTTATAAAGAAACCCTCGTCCACATTAGCATATCCACAAATTCAACTCAGCCATCAGACATCCTACTAGGTAGCCCAGTCAAGGGCATGCGGGTGAATGTATGAAAACGTCAAATGATTTCATATGTACAATAAGGACAGAGTCCTTGATACCAATATTTGTATTTCAGTCCCATTTGAAGCAGAGAGCTGTATGGAATGGGAACAATTGGATGAGAAATAAGCATTGTCTTTTGAGGGTTATGATTCTTCCTTAGAAAATCAGGATGTAGTTCAATTTTGATTCAACACAGTAAAAGTGTGTCAACTCACCTGCCAGTTCAACTGTACAGGCCATTTTGGACAGCAGACAGAACATTCAGCAGAAAGTTGAATTACCAAATAAAGGAAAGACATTCTGCTGAGTGGAATGCCAGAGGGTGAAAAAAGGACAGGATCTTTCCAGACACAAACACTCATACGGGCGTGCATGCAGACTTCTTCTCTGAATACAGCGTTGTTTGTTCTTACCATGCTTTTCAAGTTAAAGAATTGTGCTGGCCTTAGCTTAGCAAAGTATGTGTTTATATACATGCATACGTTTCTACTCAGAACTTTTTACAAGTTCTTAACTGTTTCTCTTTCTCCCTCCTCCTTCACAGATATTTGTATCTGTGCTTTGATATCTTCACTCTGTTAGACACCTACCCTCCATACTTTCTAAGCTGACTTTTAACCTAGAGAGGTGATGGCAAAGGGGAAAATAAGTCTTTTTGAACCTTTTGGAATTCCAGGGCCCTAGTCAAACTTTCTTCACTGACTCCTGGTTTGTCCTTTCCAATTGCTGTCATCTTAGTTCTTTTTCAACAGATACTTTTCTCCTTGCTTTCAAGTCATGCTTGCTGTTAGATCCCTAGTTACACATTCCTCCTTTCTTCCCCTAATTTTTCTTTCATTCACATAGCAGCCCCAGGCTATACAGCACCAACTACCTTGTTCACAGCCCAAATTTAGAGATATTTGCTCCAAAAGGCAGACATCCGCTCACAAGAATTAGACAAGAACCTTCTTAGTCTCTATGTGATGCTTTGCATGGGATTGGCCAATAGACAAAAATCTTAACTTTGAGACTACTTAATGTGCATCAGAGCACATGATATACTAAGTTATCTCATACAGTATATGAGATACTGTTTCTGTTTTCAACAATATGTTCCTGGAAGTTGTATTTCTTAGTATTCATTTGCAGGGGCATCTGCTGGTGAGAGATCAAAAAAGTCAAAAAGCTGAGTTTTGATCAATGATCAAAGCCCTCATGATCAAAATCCTGATTCTTTGTATATATGTCAACATTGTATGCATGTACAAAGGAGCCAGGCTTCAATCATATGATTTGCACACGCTATCTTGGTTTTTATTCATTGGCAGATGTCCCTGAATTGTAGTTCAGAAGTTGAACCAGATAGACAGTATATTAAGATTTGACAACTTGAGGTTTAGCATTATCTGACAGTTTATGAAAGATTTGTGATGATCAAACAAGTTTCCCATCAGTTGTCATTTGCAACTCATATCTCTAATGAGATAGACATCAATTTAGGATTTTTTCCCTTAGCTTCAGATCTCAAAGCTCTTCTAATCTGCATTATTAATATGCCTAGAAACCATGGAAATCAACTTCAAATTCAAACTTAAGTGCCCAAAGGCAAGTAATAAATATGACAACACTGGGAGAAATATTTACTAATGAGTAAAAATAATCAGAGAGCACTGTAATGTTTTTGCATTCTATGTTTTGAATTATTCCTCTTCTCTCCTACACTGGGATTACTTTCTCTGTTGTCACACACACCATTATAAAGCAATGTAAGGACCTAGAGTCCTTACAAAATAACTACATTGGGAAATAAATACTGTATTGTTTTCAAGTTCTTTACAATTGATTTATTATATACCATTCAATTATTTTTAACTTCTAGTGACCAATATATGATTTACTCCTAACCTATTTCATGTCTCCCAAAGGTGCACTCATACCTTTGTAACTAAATCCATTGATGCTGGTCATTCTTTCCTTCTCTTCCCTTCTAATTATATATTCTGTGCATTCTGTTTTCATGGTAAAAATATAGGAGTGGTTTATCATTGCCTTATCTCAGGTATATGAAATGATGTCTTTGCCATTATCACTAAAGTGGTAATCTGCCTCCAGCATCTCCCTATATCACTGTTGCCCCTAATAGGTGCCTGCTTGCTTTAGCTGGCAGCTGGGTTGACCTTCACATAGCATACATTCCCAACATTGGTATACACTGCTAACAGTCTTCACTCATCCCTCCCTGGAACACACCACTACCAGCACAATAAGGCAGCAGAGCAGGGGGTGGGGCCTTTCAGTCAGTGCTGATTCCTTAGCTGCTCCTACCATAAAATGCTATTATAATTGCTCTGAGTTCATTAAAATCTGATGTCAACACTGCTTGCATCGGATGTTCTTGTTTTGACAACAGATGGGAATGTAGCCATCTTTTCTCTTTTGCTTTTAGAGTTAGATGATGCTGGGAGGGCAATGTGAATGAGAGTCCAGTTAGACATAACAAGTACTCAGCCATGGGAATCAAGGTTGTTAAGCCTACAGCTGATAAAGATTTGGCAGGCTGGAGAGCTGGAGAGAAAGCCTGCACTTCAAGCTAATTGGGGAATGTGATTTATGACTGTTAATTGGAGGAGGGAATTGTGCTTTGATACTTTGTGCCCAGGGGGAGGGGAATACTCTGTTTCTTGAATAAAAGATTCTTTAAGGTAAACAATGCCTCAAAGTTCTTTTAAAGAGTTTCATCTGTCGGAACCATGACATTAAGCCAAAAACTCCAATTTTTCCCTAACTATCTTGGGGTCCCAAGCCCCAGTCGCTGTCCCTAGAATTGAGGGATAAACCAACAAAGATTCAGGGAAGGTCTCAGCATGGAGAAAGAAAGAGCGCCTGAAACCAACACCCTGGCAGCGGCTGCTACCCCAGTGGGAGGAGCAACAGCCAGCGCACTGGTGGAGAAGGAATTTTTTCAGGCCTCCCAGCTGGGGGCAAAGCCCAAGCTGTAAGGACAGCTGATCTGGTCATCAGAATGGACCCTACCCAGCAGCGAATCCAGACACCTTGAGATGGCCTTGCCACCATAAAGTGCTTCAAAGGTGTATGAGGTTGAGCTGCAAAGAGGGGATTCCCACACGTCGCGTTCCTCAGACTGGTGAAGGACCACAAAACCATCTACCGCTGAGGACTCAGATGAGTGGAAGTACCCGACTGCAGCCCGTAGTCAGTCAGTGGAGAAGTTAGTGGAAAGATTTGAGGAGCTAGAGATGAAGAGTGGAGAACAACCTTCCTGCTCCCCATATGCGAGTGATCATGATGATGGGCGAGGCAGCCACCAACTCCTACCAAGGAGAACCCCCAGTCCCCCCTGTGCAGATCAGGCAGCCTCCCCATCCTCAAAGCCACTGACCATGGCCTCCAGCCCTGCGGGGAGAGACAGCTCCAGTCGTCACCCCTCCAAAAGCCCAGATCACTGCCAACGGGATGAGAGCACGAGCCATCACCAGGACAGCCAAAGCCCAGATCAATGTGCTTACTGACCACCCAGCCCTGGGCCTGTACAACAATGGGGAATGTGGCATTCCTTCTCACTAAATGTTTAAGTTAGGTCCCGGTATTCACTGGGGATGAGTGGCTCGCCTGGTTGAGACAAGGCAGCCATGTGCGCTAGCTTGTTGAGTGGGATAAATACTCCTGTAACATCTCTCAAGTTAAGGGGGGGTTGGGTCCTATAGATAACCTCACAGTCCTCATTCCCTACCTTTTTAAAAGTTCTAGATAAGTGTTTGTCTACACTCAGCATCAATTTCTCTTAAAAACAAAATGTCCACCAATGCATAATATCTTCCATTCAATGCTCTTATTACTCTCATTTCTTCAGCAAAGTCTTCCCTTTGAGTTAAATCAATTGAAGGACAGGGGAATCTTTACACAACAGAAATACAACAATAGCAATTCTACAAGAAAACTAGCTTCCTCTTCTCATAAAAATTCATTACTGCATATTCCTAACTTTACTTGCTCCCACTTTCTCTTTCACACAAAAACACAAAATCCTTGTTACAAAAACAGAGAATGGATTTTCTGCTGCTGCAACAACTTTACTTTGCTATCTTGCATAAGATATTGTTCTATATCTTTCTTTAAGCAGCTTTTAACTAGCTATCTTGCACACCTAAGATTTTCAACTAACTTCTGATTTCCCATGCATCAACTGGAAAACTTGAAAGACACAGGAAATTCTATTTTACAAGCCACAAACCGAAGAAAGAACTCACTGGGCAACATTAAACAGAACTACTTCTGTTTTTCTGAAACATTAGCTAAGACAGCAGGTATGTAGTCTTAAAATATATCTCATTATCATTTTTTAACTATGCTTAATGTAATATGTAGTGCCATATTTCTTTCTAAATCTCAAGGATAATGTTGAATTTCACCAGTTATTAGAGGTTTACCCTGAGATAAATTAAGCATGTGAGAAATTAAAAGTAATATAAAAGGTTCATGGCAAGGTTTATACTACTAAAGCTTCTACAAACCATTGAAATGCCCACCCAGATTGGATAATGTATTATTGTTATTATAAGTTTATTCTACTGTTAAATAAACAGGCATAGAACATGATGCAAAACCATCTTTGAAACAAAACAGCACAACGGAGCTTCTCTTTATTTATGGCAGACTGAGGTAGGTCTTAATTTCCACAGTTCTCTCTCTTCTAGGTGAAATATAGATTGATCAGGAGATGAGGGTTTTTTAACTTCTTTATTTTCCTTTCATTGCCTTCTTTGTTATTTTTTCCCCTCTTTTCTGGGTACAACATTGGTTAAACAATTAGCAAAGAAATAAAAGAATGAATGAACAGATAGCCAAATTGCTGAAGAAATGCAAAAAAGAAGGTTCTCTCATTCTGATTGTGAAGATAATGGACAATCATAATGTGGTACCAATAAAGCAGGATATTTGTAGATATTTGTAGGGTTGAAATAAAAGGTCCTTAGTGATCTCTGTGCTTGGTTGTTTTCTTGCAGTTGTTTTATAACCCAAACTAGGTAACATCATCAGAGTACTGGTTTCTCTTTATCTATTAGTGACACTACCCTATTAGTGACACTACATTTTTTAAAGAATTGTTACTACTTATACTGGTAAAAAAATACTAGTTTTGTTGCAGAGTAGCACTTGAACATGATCCCAACATTCTATACAACACTACTATTAACATCTTAATTAAACTACCTTTAAGATTATAGGCAATGCCTAAACTTTTCCTATCCTGACTTCATTCAAAAACTTTAAAATCTTTTTCTACATAAGGTTTGGTCTAATGTATAGGTTGAGGGGCTCTTACGCTAATAGGTATGTTAGGCTGTGTTTTGTTACTCTACCCAAACAATTATTTTTCTTCTCTTTTTTTCTTTCTTGTTTTCTCTCTCTTTCATTCACAGATTCAAGGTGATTCCTATAATTTGCCTTTGCTGTTAAACATTTCAGATGGCTTCCATCAATTCTTCAGAATGCAATATTTATTCTCAGATGCAGCCATTCACTTATATTTATTACTTGATCTTTCTTATTGGGTTCATTGGGAGCTGTTTTGCCCTCTGGAACTTCTTGAAGACCAAGAAGCATCACAAATGCATGAATGTTTACTTAATTAACCTACTGACAGCAGATTTTTTGCTGACCCTTGCCCTGCCAATGAAAATAATTGTAGATTTAGGAGTTGCCCCATGGAAACTGAAAATTTTCCACTGTCAAGTCACAGCATGCCTGATCTATATTAATATGTACTTATCAATCATATTCCTGGGATTTTTAAGCATGGACCGGTGCCTCCAGTTAACAAAGAGATACAAGATCTATAGGATTCAGGAACCTGGTTTTGCCAAGATGATATCAGCAGTTGTATGGGTAATGGTTCTCTTCATCATGGTACCAAATATGATTATTCCAATCACAGAGATCGAAGAATCATCAAATGTAGGATGCATTGATTTCAAAACAAAAGTGGGAAGAGACTGGCATGTGTTCACCAATTTCATATGTACTGCAATATTTCTGTATTTTTCAGCTATGGTGCTTATCTCTAATTTTCTTGTGATCAGATTACTATATCAAAACAAAGGTACAGAAGGCTATCCCAGGGTAAAAAGAGCTCTGGTAAACATCCTTTTAGTTACTGCAAGCTACATCATATGCTTTGTTCCTTACCATATTGTTCGAATCCCATATACGCTAAGCCAAAGTAAAACTATAATCACAGATTGTTTTCTTAGAGAATCTCTTTACAAAGCAAAAGAATCCACCTTGCTCTTTGGTGTATCAAATCTGTGCTTTGACCCCATTTTGTGTTTTTATTTTTCAAAAACATTTAGGCTAACAAAGACTAAACGTTTTGTACCCTTTGAAGGTAGACATGTTTCTCTAGGTGATCAAGAAATGCATGGAGAGAAAATACCACAGTTTCAGGTTTCAGCTGAGATTGCAATGTTTTCCACTTGAACAGGACATTAAAAATACATTTGTATTCCCACTTCTTTGGCATAGTTTGGATTTCTATGGTTTGAATAAGGTTGCAGATTGTTGGGGACAAGAGGTGGTAAGACTGAACAGAAGAAGAACATGGACATTTCTGGTGGTATGCCAAACAGTAGTTCATACTTCACCCTCTAGATCAGCAGTTTCCAACCTTTCTGGGTTCGGCAGCTTGGTGAACCAGTGCCAGTGGAAGCAGCGGTGGTCAGGAGTGAAATGGTTTTGTGCACGCACACGCCACTTTCACAAATGCAGATTCAAACACACGCACTCACCCACCACATCTGTAGGCCACTTCTGAATAGGCTATGGGCCAACATTGGGCTGTGGACCGGGGTTCGGGATCCCTGTTCTAGATTGCAATGAACCTCCCAAAATAGTTCATAATTAAATAGTAAAAATTAAATAGTAAAAATATAAGATCAGCATCATCATACAAACCTATAATTAAACCAGTAGAAAACAGCTGAAAGACTGGCTAAAAAGCTCATTTAAAAGGCCTGGGTAAGATTTAAATCTCACTTGTTACTGGAAAATGTCTCCAAAGTTAGTGCAAAAGTTATTTCAGCAATAATTGTTAGATGTTGCCACAGTTCAGATTAAGAACTTCTGAATGTGGTGACTCACACAAAGGTCTTCAGAGAGAACCATGTTTTCATGATCTGCTTAATAGTAAGTAAATTCTAACTTTGCTGTTTTTAATACAAAGATAAACTATATGTGTGGGAAGAAAAATTTTAATCAAATTGATCACAGAAAAAAGAAAAAAATACACAGAGAACTTCTTTGTGCATGCATCTGAACCAGATATATATAATTTCATACACTATTTTCTATCTTATTCTTCCCCTTATTGCACATCTGCTATTGCTAAAAAAAGAACAGATGTGTCTCAGGTCATTATTCCCAAACTGGTGTCCTTCAAAGCTATGGAAATGTTAAGCACCTCTGAGTAGAACTAAATAGGAAAAGAAAGTTTTCAAAGGATTTCATTAGAAGAAACTTCCATAATTTGTTTCCCTTTTGAGTAACTTCAGGCAATACTTTCTTTAAAGAGGGACTGTACAATTTTCAATTATTATTCTCTGAAGAACACCTTCTAAAAAATCTGAAAATGTTAGTCCTGTATGAAGGAATGTCTAACAGACCCCAGGAACCTGGAGGTAGAACATTGATTCAGGAAAGAGGCAAGCATGTGAAAGAGAGTCAAACTAATTCTGCCTTAATTACGCAAGGTATCAGTTGTTCTGAAGAAATGCTTTGCTAGGCTTTAAACATTACTTCATCCTATTTGCAATAAGAAGCATTCCAAAAATATAAGTAATCCTGAATTTGCAGCTTTTAAGAGCTTCACATCCAGTTTTCAAAATCTGACAGGGCACCGATTACCAACTCTGGCTCTACATCTAATATCTCACACCTGTGAGGTAGTGCGCCTTTCAAAAGGCCAGCATTTTTAATTCTTTATAAAATCCATGGTGTGTTCATAAAACAAAATTCTTTTATCTGTCTGGCCAAGTTCTTGCAGCTTTCTCGGCAAGATATTCAGAAGTTGTTTGCTGCTGCTTTCTTTCTAAGGCTGAGAGAGAGTGACTGGCTCAAACTCACTCACCTGGCTTTATGCATGAGATTGGACCAGAACTCACAGTCTCTCAATTTGTGCCTTAATGCCTTTAACTAATACACCTGAAGTCTAGCTAACAAAAAAATCATTCATAAGTTTAATCTGTTTACATCATATCATAATATTGATTCTATCCATCCCAAGTTGTATTTCTAATTGATTAGATCCCGTTATGCATAATAGAATAGTTTAACTATGATTAAACTGTTACTCTTTTCAGTGAAACTTAAATAATGGAGAAGCCAATCAGAGTGCCAGTCTCAATCCAACTAAATTGTGATGTACATTATGAACTGATGACAATACGTTTGGAACCCAATAAACTTACACAGACATATTTCCTAATTAATATATATATGAAGTGGATCTCATTGTTGAGAAGTTTGCATCAACTCTTAAAGATGGGAAGGGTTACTTACCAAAGGTATAGGAAAATGTGTAGCATACTGCAAATGTCGAAGAAGGTGGTAATTTGATGGAAAAATCAGCTCCCTTACTTTTTCTTTCTTTGTAGACTTTTCATTATTTACTGAAGCTCTTCTGTCTTGTACTGGTATTGAATTCAGATTTTCACAAGACTCCCCAGGCATTGGAGAAAAGATCTAGACCATTTAAAATATTTAATATTATAAACAGAAATGTCCTCCAGATTATAGCATGTTATTTTTTTAAAAGAAAAAAGAAAAAAATAAATAAAACAAAGGTATCTATGATTTATTTTGAATATAATGGAATTATCTTCAAATATGCAATAATGATTGTAGAGGCTGATGAGGAGTTTGGAATAGCATTCAGTACCAACAATATAACAGTTACTATTCTAGCAAACTTTCTACATTCCATGAAAGCACCAACAGACAATTTTACTGAACAATTTCCTATTCCAGCTCCCAGCCTTTATGTTGTAGTAATAAGAAAATGGAGCAAATGCAAAGCTTTTGAGTAAAAAGACATAAAAATAGGGTAACCGTTTCTTATGCCAAAGAAACCTGCCTATGTACAGGTAGCTCTCAACTTACAACTATTTGTTGGGTGACCATTTAAAATTACAACAGCACTGAAAAATATGACTTATGACCATTTTTCACATTTACGACTGTAATCTGTAACAGTAACCCCATGGTAACATGATCAAAATTCAGATGCTTGGCAACTAGGATTGGCCCGTCCCACCCATGCCAGTAGAGCAGGCATGCTGCAGGCCCTGTCAGCCCATTTGTTCCAGCCAGCAGGATTCAGGAGAAGGGTCTTCTCTGCTGCTGCACCTGGAACTTCTTGCCCTCCTCCCTGATGTGAGGTTGACCCCAACCCTCCTGATCGTTCGTTAAGGGCCTGGCTTTGCCAGTTGGCTTGGGGCTCCAATGGGGTAGCATCACAGTGATAGTTGATCAATTAATAACATATCCCACCTCCCTCCCACCCTTCCCCCTCCCTTGCCAGCTATAAATGGATCATTGTGTTTGAGGGTATTAATTTATTTATTTTAACATAGATACATATTTTTATATTTCATGATTATAAGCTGCCCAAATTTACCTTGTGGTAAGATGGGCGACCTATACATTAATTAATTTTAGCACATCCGAAAGTGCTTTACGGGCTATAAAGCACACTTCCCAAGGCCACTGTAACTTTGAAGGGATCATTAGAAGACCAGTTCTAAGTCAAGGACTATCTGATATTTATAAGTTTTCAGTTAACATCCAGTTCCTTCACTGCAATTCGCAAGTGACACAATAACATTTGCAATCATTTTACTGCAAGATTTCTATTAAATCTGTACTAATTAACTTAGTACCAACAGTTAGCAGTAGCTCTCCAGGATTTTAGCAAGAGGACAACCTCAATTAGCATGCCCAATAGAAAGAGTTTCTTTAAAAATGCCTTTTCACCTCTTCCCTATGCTATTGATATAAAGATTGAAAATAGCCTATCATACAAAATGGTAAAGAACCTATAACTAAGGCTAACACTGAGGTAAATGCTTACAGTAAATTTTGCATAAATTTTGGGAGGAAGGATTAACATTTTTCAGACACATCTACAACTAATAGTTCTTATTTTAGCAAGAAAACAATTACACTACGTGTTTGTACAATACTGTACATCAAAGAAATGTAAAATATATTTATTTATTTATTTTCTTATTTTTTTTATATGGGAAATATTCGGCTTTGTTGTCAGGCCACTGATGACTGATTATTCAGAAGTGCCTCATTTCCACACATTGCACCGTGTTCAAACATCCTCTCTGGGAACCTGAGCCTCTACATTCTGAAATTTGGTTCAGATGAAGTGGCTATCCAAGTTACACTAATAAATACCAACATTGCCAGGTCTATGAAATTATTTGAATTTCAGGATTTTCAACAGAAAAAAAAACCCAAAACAATATGAAGTTATGCTTGAAGGTGTGCACGACGCAGTAACCACAATGATATTTTGAACATTAGTGGAAATAGATGAGGAAGTTTGAAAACCTAACGTGATACTGTTTCACAGAATAAAAGTAGATTTCTGCTAAACAAGTTGAGGTATGTGAAAATATGAAAAGAAATGTACACTAGATAAGCAGAGCATATTCCATGATGTCATGTAGCAAAAGGAATAATGAATAAATATATAGTTTGTGGGTTTTAAAATAAGGAGTTAAACCTACTGGAAATTCCGAACCAAAGTCTGTCTTAAAGTCATTCTTGTCTACATCATCAAAAATATTAGTGGTTCCTGAGTCAATATACATGTGTTCCATAAGACTATGTTCCTAATTGTCACCAAAGAGACAAAAAACAATAATGTGAGTCAGAGTGTACTGCAAACCCTTTGGACTCGTCACAAATTATATGAATTCAAGCAAAATATAAATCACTGATTATATGCAGTAAGAGTGAATACTTTATAATAATCAATAGACATTACAATCAAGATAGGTTATCTTTGGAGTTGTGCTTAAAATAATAAAGTTAACAAGCTTGAGTAGACTGTACTCAGAAGATCAGTCTGTAGGTTTGTTTACAATGAAAGAATGATCTCTCAGGAAATGTGTCTTTCTGCTGTGGGATCAGGTGCTTCAGTGAAGAGGAAGAAAAAGTGTGGCAAACCAATTTCAGCTGCTCAAGAGGATTAAAATTTCTCTAAGGCAGCATAAATTACAATGTATTTGAAAGCTGGAAAGAAATATTCTTGTAGTTCCAAACGATAAGCAGTATTGAATATATGTTTGTGAGTTTCCTCTCACACAGTTGGGTAGTGAAATATGTGCAAGAAAACCACCAAGGTCAGAAAGCACAAAGGGTCCCATAGACATTATTAGATTTTACCAAATGCCTCAAAGAGGGAAGCAAGACCCTCTATAATTAAAACAAAAAGTTCTCCAAAATTTGCTTGCAAATTCTAACTACATCCTTTTTCCTGTGTTGGTGTCCCCACACAGGAATAATAGACTTGCACTAACTATAGTCACCTTTCAAAGATGTGTCTCTCAGGACTTTGGAAAGTTGCTGTTGCCTGGCATGTGTTCGCACAATGATTCTATAACATTTATTGTTACTTCTTTCATTATTTAATATTGTATTTTTATTGTGGCCACATTGTTTTGTTAGTTTTTATTATTGTAAATCATCAGGAGTTGCACATTTTTGGAAGTATTTGAATGAGAGAAATCCATTTATATTATTTTTCAAAAGCAACTATGTCTATTGCTTTTTTTAAATAAATACCATTTGATGTAGGAGAGCCAGACAATTACAACATGATAGGTGTCACATTCAAGTAGCATTTTATTTCATTTCATCCAGTAGCAGCCATGGAAGCCCAAAGATTATGGCAAATCACAAATTATCTTTTAAACTTATTGTTTCAGATTTCTTCTAATATTATATATCAATTCAGAGGTCAAATAATCCAATCTTATACACATAAAGTATTTATTAAATGTATATGCTGCCCATCTCCATGATAAGGCAACAATGGACTCCTCACCTCAAGTTTCACATCATGTTCCTTAGAATAGTGGTCATCCATGTTTTCCCCAGCTGGTGAACGTGCTCTAGAAGTTGCAGTGACAGATAAATCTCCACGTGATATTAAAGTGCACATGTAAGCATCATGCGAGAAAACATCATGCCGTATAAATTCACCAAAAAGCAGCACTAGGTTCACAAATTCAGTTTTTTCATATTCACTGTTTGGATCAGCTAACAATAGATAAAGGGTTGAATTTTGTTAATTTCCCAATAAATCCAAGCAGGTACAAAAAGCAATACAGTTGTTGGGGAAAATGTTAAATGTACTTAATCCTAATCTGGAACAGATATAATTTGATACTTACGTAATGAGGGGGCTTGAGTATCTAAAAACCTAAGGAGAACATTCTGGAAAACTGGCAGACTAGATCCAGCAAATGATGCTGAAGAAATGGACTCCTTTTCATCTATGATTTCAATTTCACCACATCTCTATAAAAGTATATAAAATAAAATAATAGACTTTTAGTATTATAGCTATAAAAATTACTTTCCTCCCCTTCTTTTCCCAGAAATTCCAAAGAACAACTAAATTAAGGAGAAAGGACTTATCAATTCATTTGTAATAGGAACAATGTGATATTCTATGAAAAAATCTAATTCAAGAGTTATTTGAATCTTGACTTAATAAAACACAAGTGCAAATTAAGAAACTGTGTTGCAGTGTCACTGTGTTCTTTTTGCTAAAGAAATGAAAAGCTATTCCTACATTACTCTCAAACACTAGAATTATAGAAGATACCTTTGACTGAGATCTCTTAACAACAATGTGAAGTCACAGCTACCAGTACCTTAGGTGAGTCTAGGGTAGGTAGATGTTGGTTGATGGTGTTAAAGGTATTGTCAAGGATGTAAGCTATTACAAGTAAAACTATTTCTATTTGCATGTCTTTGTATTATGTGATTTTCTCCAGTTATTTCTCTTCTATTCTGCTATGTCCAGATACTGCCATGTTCATTATCCAGACATTTTTTACTTTTCTTTGAACAAATGTTAAACCTGGAATGTTGTGGTAGATGCTTGTCTGTTTAAATTCTAAAGTTACAGAGCACTTTAGCTTCTTCATTTGTTCTTGTTTTGTTTTTATGGTCCCACCAGTTCTTGCTTGCGGCAAATGGTACTTCTTGCAGATCTTCCAATGCACCCTACTTTGTCATGATATTTTTTCAGTCAATCTATGCAATAGTCCAGCAGCAATGAACTGGTCTATGCACTATTTCCTCAGCTTCTTTGCAGATATGGCATTTTTTGTCTATGGCTATCTCCTCTGGCTTTGTATTCATTTGTTCTTAAGGCTTGATCGTGAGCCAGAATTAGCTCCTCTTTTTCTTCTATTTTTTCTCTTCTTAGCCATTGCTAGATCTTGTTTTAACATTTTGCTTTGCCATGTCTATTCTATTCTTCATTTGTTCTTGCTTGTAGGTCAGTCTGGTTTATCCAGTACTCAGTAAGCCTTCATGATATACTAGCTTCACTGCATCTTCTACAATGTTCTCCAGATATTCTTCCATACCCCTTTTCCTTCTTCAACTGTCTGATGTACTTATAACATTCCACGCCCACCTATTTTCCTTGGTAAGTAGAATATGCCAACATTACTGTGGAGATGAAAGGCATGATTCATGGACATCATTTTTTTGGTCTTCCTATACAGGACTTTTAGTTCTACTCGAGTCCAGTTCACTATTCCAACTGTGCGTCTGATGAGCAGAATTGCCCAGGTGTTAATTGCATTAACTGTATTTATTCCACTGAGTTTGGGCTTTTAGATCTTCTTCATACTTATGATATAGTCACTTTTAACCTCTTCCCTGACTTAAGCTTGCTTAATTATTATTAATTAGTGAGCTTATAAATTTGTTAATTTTATTTTCTATTGTGGACATTTTAAAATATGATAAGTATTGCTGCTTATCCTTTCATGTGCTGTAAACTGCCAGGGATCAGTTAATTGCAGTAGGTATACATTCAACAAATAAATAAATATAGAGTATATGCTCTTCAACACTGGAACATCTTTTATAATCTTTCTGTAAATAGCCACAAGCACCGATAGGACTCAAGGTTGCATACAAATATTATCTACAGAGAACAAAATAATTAATGCATGCCTCTATGAATTAAAAATATTATTATGGCTGCTACTGAATTACATGAATAAAAGGGGACTATTGCATCTACCCACTATGTTTAAGTACTTTTTTTACATGATGTGGTAAAAGATATTTAACCATAGCCTGAAAAATCATTCCAGCAACTTTAAAGTGGCAGTTTAGTACTTTCTTTAGGTTATACAACCTTGATCATGTACCATCTGTAAATTCAAAGTGAACTATAGAAAGTCCAATATGTAAATGTTTTTTCTTTATTTTGTCCCCAAAATGTGAGAAGCATGCTAAAGCTTCTTTAGAATTGTCCAAAAGATTCTCTGTAGACAGATTTGTCCAAAAGATTCTCTGTAGACAGATTTGCACTGAAGATCAGGAACATCATGCTTGGTCTCTAAAAAATGAACCAAATTTTCCTTTAGAAATGAAGACTAGCAGATAACTTACTTCTGCCTCAATTTCAGTTTGCCTCTTCTCCAATAGTTTAGCTACAGCCATTGCCCGGTGCTTACCAGATCTTTTACTACTCACAGCCCATTCACAAAGCAATGTTACAACAGCTTCATCATTAGGTGCAACCTATTAAATCACAAAAGCAAATGTATTATTCATTTGAATGTTAGAACTTTTTATAGAATATAATATTAAAATATTTTTAGAGTGTTTACACTTTTATTAAGACTCATAAATCATGTTTTATTTCAGTTTGTTTGAGATTTGTTGGTCTTCTTATTCTTCACTATTGATAGCCTTGGAGACAGTTTGCCCAAGGAAGTGAGATAAGGTATACGTTCCAAGAACAGCTTCTCCTTAGTGCATTGTCAGAAAATTTAAGAGGGAAAGAAAGAAAGAAAGAAAGAAAGAAAGAAAGAAAGAAAGAAAGAAAGAAAGAAAGAAAGAAAGAAGAAAGAGAGAGAGAGAGAGAGAAAGAAAGAAGAAAGAAAAAAAGAAAGAAAGAAAGAAAGAAAGAGAGAGAGAGAGAGAGAGAGAGAGAGAGAGAAAGAAAGAAAGAAAGAAAGAAAGAAAGAAAGAAAGAAAGAAAGAAAGAAAGAAAGAAAGAGGAGGGAGGGAGGGAGGGAGGGAGGAAGGAAGGAAGGAAGGAAGGAAGGAAGGAAGGAAGGAAGGAAGGAAGGAAGGGAGGGAGGGAGGGAGGGAGGGAGGGGGTAAGGGGATGGTGGTATTGTAAAGGAGTCTTGATCAGAAATGAAAGATTCCACCCACTCAGCCTATAGTATGCGGAGTCCTGCAGGATTCAGTATTCTTTTCAGTCCTGTTTAAGGTCTATCTCAGGGGTCTTCAAACTTGGCCCTTTTATGACTTGTGGACTTCAACTCCCAGAATTCCTCAGCCAGCTTTGCTGGCTGAGGAATTCTGGGAGTTGAAGTCCACAAGTCATAAAAGGGCCAAGTTTGAAGACCCCTGGTCTATCTGAAGCTGCTGGATGAGATAATTTGTCATCATGGGGTGAGAAACCATCAGTGTACTGATGATATTCAGCTTTACATCTCTATTCCTAGTGAGCTTAATTGATGCTGTTGATGTCCTTTTTCAGTGCCTGGAGACTTTGTGGGTCTGGAGGGGTAACAGCCTTCAGCTGATTGAGCAAAAACTTTTCTTAATCATTTCTCTTCAGTATTTCATTAGGTTGAAAAAATAAAAAGGAGGAATAGGAAAATGGAAGTACTGTTTTTGATCCAAGATAGAATGGAATTGTGAATTATTTTTTTAAAAAAATAGCAAAGAATGTAACAACAGCAAGGGAATGCTTTAAGAACCCATTACACACCTGAAACTGAAACTCTTGCAAAACAGAGTTTTGGGCTTGTAGAAGGAGGGGAAGAACAGCTAAGAACATCCTGTTCTTCCTCTTCTCTTTCTTTACCATACATATAACAATTAACCCCAAGATAGTGAAATAGATAAGCCACAGCTGCTCACCACTTCCAATCCTAGTATGATAGGAATTGATCACTTTTTGGTAGTCATCCACACAAAATGTCACTTGTTCCTCTCAACAGAGGCCATCTCAGGCCTCTAGTCATGAGTAACAAATAGAAAGATGCCACAAGAGAGGGATAGGATTGAAACAGAAATAAGATAGAGAGAAGTAGCAGATGCCAGGAAACCAAAATTTCCAGGAAGAAAGCAATGGCTAAAGAACACAACAGCTGGGATTGATTATGTGCCTTAGCAATCACATACATTTTTTTCCCATGACAATCTGTCCCTAATCTTGTTTGTCAGATCTTCCAACAATGAATCCATTCTCATGGTAACTGAATTCATCCACCTTGTTGCTGTCATTCTATTGTTTTTCTTTTCATCTTTTCCCAGCACTAACTTAGAGTCTTCTCCACAGAGTTAACTCTTCACATAATATGTCTAAAGAAGAAAAACTTTAACCTGATCATTTGTGCCTCAAGTGAGGGCTCTGGGTTGATTTGTTTGATTATTCATTTGTTCAGTTTCTTGGCTGTCTACTGTATTCTCATGAGTCTTCTCCAACAGTGTTCAAAAGTGTTTTATTTGGTTATTAAATTTGTTTGTAGCCCACTTTGCTGCACACATATATATCTTTTGCATAATTTTGCATACATATACATCTTACTGCACATTTCTCACTGCATGAGTGATATATAGATGTCTGTGTCCCACCCTTTGACAAGCTATCTATCTTGCTGGGAATAGCCTCACCAGGTGTTAGCAGGGGTATGGCACAAGACATGGAGTACGAAAAGACTGAAATCAAGAAGGTTTTAGACTGCCCCATCTCTAAAGCCATACTTTCCATCCCTGATATATTTTGTATCTAACTCTTAATAATGTTATCCTTCACTGGACTGATTACATGTCCTTCCAGTGTCTAGTGCTGTTTTCAAAAAGAATTTTAAACAAGCCCTGTTTACTTTTGGCTCTTATACTGTGTAAATCCTGATGCAATTTTCAGACTGACACAGCTCTGATTTGGAACTGCAGATTTAAAGCAAACATTTCAAAGGTTAAAGATGTAAGCAGAATAAGTGCACAAAGTCCTCATATCTAACACACAAGATACAAATTGGTGAGCCTTGGTGGAGCAGTGGGCTAATGCCTCCTTAAGTAACACCAGCTGCCTACAATTAGTGCAGGTTCGAGTCCCACCAGGCTCAAGGTTGACTCAGCCTTCCATCCTTCTGAGGTAGGTAAAATGAGGACCCAGATTGTTGGGGGCAATTAAGCTGACTTTGTAATAATGCCGCTTGGAGGGGGGTGAAAGCCCTAATAAGCAGGCATATACATAGAATGAAGGCTACTGCTAAGCTTGTAAGCCGCCCTGAGTCTTCGGAGAAGGGCGGGATATAAATGGAATTAAAATAAAAAAATAAAATAAAAAATAAATTCACAGTACAATTTTCAAACAGAGTGTTCAGAATAAATTCGATTGTAAAACTGAAGAAATGTTTTTAACAAGTTCATTTCATAAATGCCTTAAGTATTTAAATATCTATTTATCACACACCTTTTTTCCAGCTATATCTATAACCCCAAATGTGAAATAAATTAGATTTGCAAAAGAGATGTTTAGAATAAATAAATGTATAAAAATAGACATATTATGGTATTATAGAGTAAAAACTAATAGTGACACAATTAGAGGAAATAGAAAATATTTGCTTCCAGTTTCAGAGAAGCACAGTTGTTCCTATGAACACCTGGAAACAAGATCATGCAAAATAATTTTATCTACAGACCAAAGCCAGAGACTGAATTAATACCATAAAAGAATAAAAACACCCAATTGCCAGCATTGAAGTTCTGCTCATATTTCAGAATTTATGATTTTCAGAGACTTCTCCAAAAGCATACAGAGTATAGAGCTCAATTAGAAATAGCAACAATTTATTGAAACAGAATAATCTTCAGGTAATTATTCTATATTAACCTTTTCTGAGTTGGAAAATTATAGATGTCCATATTGTCTATTGTATGGAAGGTGATTTTGATTACGAACAGGAGAACACAATGACTAAAACCAAGGAGAAATCCAGGAAGTAGGAGTAAAACTTTCTGCTAGGAAAAGCAGATTAAGATCTGTAGGCAAAGTATATAACTAAATTTACCACTAAAAGTGTCTTGGTTTATGAATAACAAAACTGATGTTCTCCATGTTGAGCTATTTTGGGTACTACCAGCATTGTGACTACAAATAGTATGAAGATTCATGCCATTTCCTTTTTTTAGGCTACTCTACAGCTGATGAGTCTAATTACAAAAAGGTCTGGATATCTGTAGCCTCATGCTTATGTATCTTCCTGCTTTAGGTGAAAAATATTGACCTTAATACTTCAGAATCTCTATGAACCATAGGTCTGTTATTCCATCTTTTATTTATCCATCATACTCCAGATTCTGCTTAATCTATACAATACTTTCTTGCAATTTAAGTTCATATGAAGGATTCTAACAGTGAATATTACAAAATTAAGTACCAGAGCTTAATATATTATTAGATAGATGTGGAATATTTTTTAAACAAACAATTGGTTAATTGATTATATGCCAACAGGTTGTAGTCAACTCTTAGCAACTACATAGATTTTCACCACGAAAATCTATCCCTAACCTGATCTTTCAATGCAGAAGCAGCACAGGGTATCCCAGAGTCCTTGTTCCTAAGTGACATTCCAGTCTAACAGCACTGACCAAAGAGATAAGGAAGATGCTGCTAGGCAAAGTTCAAGGCATAGCATTGTAAGAAACAGTAAATTCTTCATTAGGAAAGTATGGTGGGATTCAGTTCTGTAAAAATTCCTTGCTTGTTTAACAGAGATCCAGAAAACTGGGTGGGGGGTAGACAGTAGCACAAACAAATCAAAAATATGAAAAACCAGCTTGTTCTGCCTCACAAAAGCTAAACATTCTTAAACAACTCAGAATAACAACAGTGACTTTCTGCAACCAATGTGTAAACGTTTACATGAAGTAAATTAAATTTTCAATTTAAAAAGGAATGTGAGATAATGTTTGAACACTTACCAATAGTTTAATACAAATAGTGAAAAATGTGTAAAATATCATTTTTAAAACTGTATTGATGACTGAAATTATGTTACATATCATTTTAATCCAGATTTCAAGAATTTTAATGGAGGACTAGTATGGTTACCTTTTGACACAATTCTTTTATGCATGGAAGATTTTCAATACCTTTTATGGCCATGTTTATGAAAGTGAAAAAAGACAAGCTGTTGACTCAATGATGCTTAAAGCAAAAAAAGCCTATTCAACTTCCCAGTCCTATGGAATTGTAGTAAAAAAGTGAAATTAGCTTAAGCTATTGGAACATGGGCATTTAATATCTGAAAGTCTGCTTGCTAAAGGTTCCTTTCCTGTGGGATGACAAATGCATCCTACATGAAAAAAAATCTTGCTCTTAATATGCAGTAAACTCTTCAAGTAAACTAAATGTGTGCTACTGATTCTTAGTAAGATATGTGTTACCAATTTCCTTGCTCTTTTTTAATGCTAGGTAAGTTGACAAAAACAGAAGAAGAACCCAAAGGTCAACCCAAGCATCAAAGAGTAAATTTCAAAAGCTGCAGCTTCATATCTTACAATATTTTTTGCTTCACAGCTCAGTCTTTACAACAGGAAGTCAACTGAAAATTCTATTTTAGAATTAAAATTAAACATTTTAATGTTTAGTTTGGTCAAAATTTTTCATACAATTCAGCAAAAACAACTAATAGGATTCTCCTTGGTATTTCTGAATTTTCCCAAAACTTCATTCTGTTCTGCATATTTGTAATGCTATCTTCTGATTTGCAGACAACTTTCTAATTTGCCATTTAGAGTTTGCTAAATAATATTTAGTTGTAAAATGACTGCAATGCTTTTATTAAGCAAAGCATATCTGACTGCAATGCTTTTATTAAGCAAAGCATATCTTCTTCATATGCCAACCAAATTTTATCAGCAAACCACCTCTTATGACAGGAAGAGGTTAAGATTATGCTATTGAGGCCTTTTAATGAAGTATCACCCACCACAGATCCACTAAAGCAAAAAACACTTTGCAGCTGAAAAATACATTAGTACATCAATAAACTGACAAGTTCATCTGTTAAGACAGCAATACTAATCTTGTGTAGATTAGCCATAGCTGATAGTAATGCATGATAAAATAAGGCAGGAGCTGCAGCCATATTTGACCAAACTCTGACTAAAAAGATATGAAAATATAAGTTCTTATGTATGAACTAAAGTATATAATAAAAGCCAGTAGAAGATTTAGAAAAAAATAAGAATTGCTAGATTAGCTAATGATCAGATGGCCAAAAAAGTCAACACGAACTTGTTATGAACAAATTTTGCCAAATCAACTTTGTCTCATGTTTGGATGAAATAATTTCTTTACCAGACTGTAAGAAAGTTTTATATATAGTATAGCTTGATTTCAATAAAACATGTGATCCAGTATTTCAGCATGAGTGGCCTGCATGGATAGAGATCAAGATTCGAAGACATATTCTCTTTTGTTTGAAAGTTCAGGACACAATAATGGGTCTAAGTTGCAAAAAAAAATCTACCAATTGTATGTCAGAAAACAATTGAAGTGGCTTGCGAGTGCAAGGATCACGCGGAGACAGCAGGCTCTGGTTACAGGTTTATTGAGGTACACCCGGCAAAACTCTGCCGGCTTGAGTTATTTATATAGCCAGCTGGAAGTTGGTTCCTCCAATCAGCGGTTCGGCTTCTCCCGCCAGGAAGCTGGGCCAATCGGCTGTGTCGGCGTTTGACAGCTAGAGTCCTCGTGCTGCGAGCTGTCAGCTATTGCGCTTGCACTCTAGCCGGCGGCAATTTGACAGCTGTCAAATTGCCGCGTGTTTCCCTGTCAGCCGTATTTACCTCATGTAACCAAACTCATTAACAATAACCAGTAACATTAAACATTAATATCGTTATATATATCAACAATTTTCTAATAGTAAGAACAATTCAACAATGGAAACAATTATACAAAATAGTGGATCTGATGTAGTTAAGTATGGATGCTAGACAGCAATCTGTCTAGGATGCTTTAATTTGGATCCTTGCACTGAACAGGAGATAAGACTCGATAGTCTAAATCAGAGGTCTCCATATCTGGCAAGTTTAAGATTTGTGGACTTCAACTCTTAGGAAACTATGGTAATCAGGGATAGAACCTGCAAATGAATTTCAGTGAGCAAACAATGGCACATATAATTTGGACTGCTGGATATTTTCTCTATCTGCACATCTGTTCCTTTGATCTACATTAATGGATTGTATAGTTTTCATTTAATTTCATTTGTGGTTCTTATGAATATGACTGTATAGTAGTGGAAAGAGAATAAGCATACCATCATTATTCCTTATTCAATTAGAACTTTTCTTATTAGGAAAATGGTTAATAAAGATCCTCTAATTATCTTCTAGCACAGAACTTGTGGAATAAGGATTTAGGGCAGGCATCCTTCCCAACTGTTTTCCTCGTAGCCTATGCTTTCTTATTCATTTCCAAAAGAGTAAGAGTCCAGTTTTTCACTCCAAATGGGCAAAAACAAAGGGTGGGTTTACTTTTAAGAACATGTTTCATTTTGACTCAATGTGTATGTTAGCCTTTCTACAAATTTCAGCTGCTGACAACAAGATGTATGACGTGAATCTTTCTTCCAACTCAGCTTGTTTAGGAGGGTTATATTAGTCTTCTGGCTGAGGCTGAGGCATGCTTAATGTATACATTAATGCTCCTTGCATGAACTGATATAACACATCATGAATAATGAAAGTTAGAGAGAAACTGCAGCAAGCAAGTGAAAAATAAGCAAACTAAGCAAGTAGGCAAATGTTTCTGATCAGCTCCTTTCTCAACAACAGAAGACAGCTCTAAGAACTGATTTCCCAAAATAAATTGTTTTCGTGTAGATAGTGGACAGAATTGTCTGTGAAAACAGACTTTTAGTAGATGGGTATCTTCTCCACAAAGTGAGATGAAAAGTAACATCAAAGGGTAAGTATTAAAGAGCAGAGTTCAAGAGAACACAAAACATGGCTTTGAGCAACCAAATGAAACTGTGATGTTGACTGAATCAAACCTTTTGCTACCCATGGATAATTTAGTGCTAAATCAGATATTTTTATTAAGGACTTTACTGGAAAACTTTCAAGACTTGTTCTGATAAATACTCAGCAGGCAGAGAAGGGATAAAGGTTGCTGTGAGTAATTTCCCTCTGTCCTTTACCCAGAAGTTTTATTTCTCAAAACTTCCAAAAGTTATTCTCCCACAACATGAAATAAAAAGGATACAACTTATGTTTATGACCATGTCATAAATATCACCTCAAAACACTTGGCTTTGCCCTGATATGTTCTTAAAAGAATTCTGCATATTTTTTAAAATGTTATATAATTAATAAAATTAAAATACATCTCTAACAAGCTAAAATAATCCAATTTTTTTGTTTGCAAATCTTATGTTCAAAGGCTTTGTTTACACAAACTTACAAGGATAAAGGTATATGACTTTCATTATCAAAAATGTGGTTATGTGCCCAGTGTTGACACTTTCTGACCCCATAAATACATTTTCTCCATGGTACAGCAAACTAAACATTAAATAACAGTAAAATCATACTGCTAAGGTAACTTTTTATTTATCTATTTATTTTTCTATGGCTGTGCACATCAACCAAATGACACTTTTTAACTTACATCAGCGAACACTTGCTTTTATTTTTAATAAATTTAGTCACTCAGATGTTTTTGTAGACTTTTACTGCAATTTGTCAATATTTCAGTCTAAATAATTTAACTGTTTTTCATTGTAATTATGAAATAATTTCACTCTTGTATATGCACAAGAGGCTCCAAATTTATATGCTCAAACTGAATAAAAATTCAACTATAAATAATAACTTGCTAGAAAGAAAAAAAGGACAAAAACTATTTTTAAAAAGAATAGCATGAAAGATACTCATGTCTTTCTAACACGGTGTCCAGCTTTAAAAGAAGATAGGCTGAAACATTTTTGCTCTTTTTTAATAAAGAAATAAACTGCCATCTAGTGGTTCAGATGCAATTTTTCAAATTTTAGGTATATACAAAACAGTAAGTTAATTTTATTTATTCAATAAACCATGATCAACTGAACCATGATTTAGTGGTCATTATGGCCAAAATATAATATCAGAAAAGTGCTACATCTGTTACATGACATTAAGGCTCTCATAGAGATCATGAAAAACAGATATTCCAGCTAACAATATTGTCAATCCCATATCAAAAGGCTACAGTTTTTTGACCATGTATTCCAGAAAAGTTTATCACAACTTTCTAAAAATGTTATTCCTCTGTAGCTGAGAAGAATTGGCAATTTCTGCAGTTGCAGCCAGAAGTCAACACCAGCACATACACAATTATAGCATTTGTTCTGTCAGTTGCAAGCTAAAGGCTTTAAGTGAATACACTGATTTTTAGTAAGCTCAACAAATCAATTAAGGTCTTTGTTGTTTGCTAGTAGACGTTTCATTACCTGATTAGGAAATATCATCAGTGCTAATGAGTCGGGGGGTTGCTCCTTGTTTATATACAGTAGTGTGCCCTAATAATATTGATGAGGTTGTGGCTTTCCCTTGGTAGTTCCTTGACTGGGATATTGTTTTTTTGCAGATAACCAAAACTCAGTCCAAGCCTGAGTTACACATATTACCTCCATTAAAAGTTAAAAAAAACAATTTGGTGTGATAGATGAAAGCCAGGAAATATAGTAAAAATAGTTTGGTATAGCGTAGAAGAGAAACCAATTATTTCCTATTTGTTTCAGAATCATGAAATAATATAGGTTAGGGGTGATCAGCAAGCAACAGATAGTCCTCACTTAACAGCCAGTTCCTTAATAACTGTTCGAAGTTATGAGGGTCTTGGAAAGGGTACTTTATGGCCTGAACAGCACTTCCAACTGTCATGAAATGTCATCCTGCATCCCCCACAGTCACATGATCACATTTCGGCTGCTTGGCAACCAACTTGCCCTTATGACAGCTTGCAGAGTCACATGACCATGATTTACGATGTTTTTGTCATTTCCAGCATGGAAAACTGGAAAACTGTGGCCATCATAAAAACACTCATAAAATCAAATGAAATCATGTAGTGACCAATTTAATAACCATCCTGACTGGAATTCCAGTCCCATTTATGTGGTCATAAATCGAGAACTACCTGTATGAGCTTATGCAGCATTCAACTTATATGCAATTTTGCCAAGACAATGGGAAATATACATGAGAAAACAGCATGGTATCCTGATTATTTACTGGTTAGATGTTCTACAAAACAATGCTCTTTTTCCCTTTCCTTTGATAACATTAGTTACTGCAGTTCTTGAATAAATGAACCTTTGTGGTAAATATTATACTGAGGGATTTTGGTATATCTACTTACACATCTTTTTTTGTTTCTTCCACTGTTATCAAGTTAATTGCACAACACAGGTTAGAATATTAAACCATAAGCATGCATCAATGTTAACAACACAATTATTAAGCTTTTGAATTTGCTTTGAACATTTTAAAAATGCAAATAACATTCTTAAATAAATGTGAAGACTTAAGCTTATATTCAGAGGACTATTAGTTTTCTTTCCCAGTCTAGCTTTCAGCCCCGGTGTCTCTTGGAAGTGTCCCATCGAATATTAATTAATTTAGTTATTTTTTCATATATTCATACCACTGAAATAGCAGCCCATTTCATGAGGTGACTTTAGATGAAATGCAAAAGATAAAGTTAAAAAAATAACACAAATACACACAGGGAGACACCATAATACACTATATCCTTGAGGTAAAAAAAATTCTAATATAATTATTGAAGCAATGACTAAACAACTAGCCAGTGGGGCTCATCTGGCCCAAATGCCTGTGAATTTAATGCACTGCAAAAAGCAAACAAGGTTGGGGCCAATAGGTCTCTGGGGAAATAGGGCACACACAGTAATAACCACTTCTGATCTTACTTAGTTTTTTCCAAACTATTATCCTGTTACCTATAGGAAGAAATCAATACTTTCCTTATTCTATCTTTCAAGATAAATCCTATATTTGAATGTATATTTCTATTGTGACCAAATCTCCCCTTGGTTTCTCAGTAGTACATCTTCCAACTACCATAGTAAGCCTTGTTGAACTTAATGGGAATAAAAAGAAAAGATGCTGCTGTTAGTTTACCAAAGCAGATCAGAAATGTCCTTCAATCAAAATATGATATATAAGTACAATCAAATCCAAATACTAAAAGGAACATATTCAATTCAATATTCAACCTTGTAATTTTAGTGTTAACCTGAATGTGAAAATAAAAATATACTCCTCTGCAGTGTTATAGAAATGGTTTGTACAGTTGTTTATATAAATGTTTGGTTTCAGCAATGAATCAGCATCACAAAATTTATTTTGAGTGCCAGAAGAATGGGAAAGAGCAGCTAGAAACAAATCATTTCTGGAAACATGTAAACACACTTTCATTGTGTTGTTATATGCACAGCTGCTATTTGACATTTCTGTACACAATTGTCAGATCAAAAAATGTAGTTTCTCGACAAGTTGGGATCACAAAACATAACGTAAATGAAGTGGCACAACATTGAACAATTGCCTCAGACCTTGAAAACTACATTTTATACAGTCACGATTTGAAAATCAAACTTGAAGCAAATATATTACAGAAGAATATAATAACTAAACACTATGGAAAAATGAATGTGAATAATGCAAATACCTCCTGGTTATCCTTATTATGGGTTCCCCAGAAAATCTTGTTATAAAGGCTTTCCATTGAGTTGCTAGAATCTGAACGATCAAAACAGTGTCTATCCAAAACCTCCAAAGTGTGCAAAACACGGCTGATAGTAACCCCTGGATAAAGAAAAAACAGAAAAGAAAAAAATGATGGTACATTCAAGTTCTGGCATCAAAATTATTACAATTTGTTAGAAGAAAACTGGTATTGATTGGGAGCTGCCTGTGTGTTGTTTTATTTATTTATTTATTAAATTTTTATACCGCCCTTCTCCCGAAGGACTCAGGGCGGTGTACAGGGCAATAAATATCAAAATGTAAATACAAAAGTTAAAAAAGAGTTAAAAAGAATTAAATAATTATGCCCAATATAATACAATAATAAAAGTGTGTTAAAACTAAATCCAACCCCAAACCCATCAGACCAGGTCAGATTGCTCGAATAGATAAATTTTTAAATCGCGCCGGAAGGAGCGAAGGTCGGGGGCCATCCGGAGCTCAACCGGCAAGCGGTTCCAGAGGTCTGGCGTGCCCACAGAGAACGCCCTCCCCCTGGGGGCCACCAATCGACATTCTCTGATCGGAGGCACCCTGAGGAGGCCCACTCTGTGGGAGCGCACTGTACGGAGGATAGTTGATGCCGGCAGCAGGTGCTGCCGTAGGTAATCCGGACCCATGCCATGTAGGGTTTTATAGGTCGTAACCAGCATACTCCACTCCCCATACTATACTTTTTAAGTGTCTTCCTTATCACTAACCTCTCTCCCACAAGCCCTATGCCTACACTAAGAGCTCTCTATCTCCTAATTAACTGCTACAGTGATAACAAGAGTTTTGAAATTTTTTAATACTTATAAAACTTGCATTGTTTATTAGACACAAGTAAATCTATAAGATAAGCTTCTCTAACCAGTGTCCACCAGATCTCTTAGGCTACAGATCTTTTAACTCCCAACCAGCATGGCCAAATAATGGGATTTGGAGCCTGAGATCCCTGAAGGCTACCATATTGGGAAAAGTTGCTATACTACAGAGAGTTTAAAGATGCTAAGAACCTTAACTGAGTAGATTCTTGCACAAACATGGATAAAACTTCAAATGGCATTAATGACATAAGTATTTGAGTGTATCTATTCAGTTTAAGTGATAAAAACTTATCAGTTGATTGCAGAAAATACATTTTTTCTGGATGAGCTTAAATGGAAAAGGTTTGTAGACTTAAAACATGAAAGAATATTTCTGCTATTTTCAATTATATGTGAAAGTACTATGAGGCTTGACTGTGAAATGTGGAACAAAAATCTCTTGGGAAAATACATAAAAATACTGGAACAATAGAACAAAATGTATCCTTCAAATAGTTGGCCTGCTTACCAGAGGAAACTATAACTTTTCAAAGGAAGAAAAAGAAAGATAAACTGATATGTTCCCAGACTTCTCTCCTATTTTTTCTTTAGGAACAGGCTGTGATTTTTGGGATCTCAGGGTACAAAAATACATTCTTACTTACATCAAAACAATCCTTCCAAAAATAACCTGGTCATAGTGTTCCAAAAAGATTCCCAAAATATGACAAAATATGTCAATAACCAGAATTGAAATATAGAGACAAGGCCAGATGTTCATATTTTTTTTTCTTTTTGGAAGACAGGCATTTTTTTTCACTGATTTTTCAACAAACACATAAGCAAAAATTACCACCTTTAAGTATCACTTTTAAAGCAAGCCTCCCTCAAAAAGAAGAAAAAAAGATGACCTTGAGTGAAGCTCAACTCCTAGTGAGTAAATTTGAATGTGTGTGTGTGTGTGTGTGTGTGTGTGTGTGTGTGTGTGCACGCATGTACACACACACACACACACACACACACACACACACAGTCTTGGAAATAATGCAGAAGTATTTCCACTGCCTTGTTCTGAGATGTTTTCTCTCAAGTTCCAGGTCTATCCCAAAGCTCTGGAATTTCCTGTGATCTCCAACAGTTTCAAATCAGAGCCATCTTATCTTCCAAACTCAGACAAAGTGGGTGAGGAGCAACCACCTCCAGAGAAGCACCATACAAATTAGCATTGTTATTTTCCTCTTAGCAAAGTGTTGCCAAGTATTGGGAAAAAAATATTTGAATGATGATTATGAATTATCATAATGATGATCAATTATAATAATGATATTTTTGCACAAATAAATAACTCAGTCTAATAAACTAAGTATTGATACTAATTATTCAGGGCTAGAATTGTTGCATTCAGCATCTAGATCAGACATGTCAAACTCGCAACATCACGTGACGTCACGCAACGTATCGGGAGAGTTTTGCCATTGCTGGCAATGGGGTGGGCGCAGCTTCCACATGACGCATCCGGCCTGTGGACCGGCTGTTTGACACCCCTGATCTAGATCTTTATAGTGTGATATTCAAATTCATGGATAGTTTGGATCCACACATACTGTACACTACACCACACACTGTGTAGAACTCCCCAAGTGTTTAGAATTTGGGAAGAACATCATGCGTATGAAGGCCAACATGAGCTAAAGAACTGGCAGCTGTGATTTCACATTGTTGTGTATATAATAATAGTAATAACAACAACAACTGCATATATTTCTACTATTGCAATCACTGCTTCATTATTTATTTATTAGAAAATTTATTTGCCGCCCATCTCGTATCCAATGACTCGGCATCTTTAGATGGGGTTGTTTTTGAGAAACTTTAAAAACTGACATAAAAGTAGCAACAAATATTTTTGAACATACTCCTTCCATATCAATTCATCTTCTACACTCAAGTGGACAACACCAATACATTTAGAATAAGGCTTTAATCCAAGACTGAAAAGCAATAAACGCAGTTACCACTTAGTTTTAAAAGTCAATGAATTTCACTAGATGAAATACAAGTCCATAAAGCTTTATGGCTTTTACAATCCATTTTGGTGTCTACCTGCAGTTGATTCTTGGCACTTGTCAAATGACCACCGTACTTCCACAGCACGGCCTCTTTGTTTTATCTGTTGTTCTACTTCAAAAATCTTTGCACGAACCTGTAAAGAAAGCAACCATTACAGAATATATAATACATAATTTACTACATTAACACATAATGTGCTAGCTTTGCCAGAGCATTTATTTGAAAAATAAGTACAGATAAACCACAAGAAAACAGGAAAGCAACATACTCATGTAAGTTACAACAAAATAGCCTTTTGAACTGAAAATTCTTAACGTTCATCTTCCTGAAAGTTTTAATCAAATTCATTAGCATTTTAAAAATAAGACACTATTTTTTTAACCAATCATTACTCCTCTACTGTAAAGCAACAAAAGAAATCTATTTTCAACAGTTCAGGGAAAGAACATATTCCTTGAATTCTGCTCAAAATTATGGACAGGATACTATTTGTGAAGACAGAGCAGAACTAATCATCTCAATAGTCTATAAAACTGCTCAATTTTTAAATATTTTGAAATGTACAGTATTGTGCAATTATTGCAATATTGCTGAAAACAGCATAAAATAAAAATCAAAACACAATGACTTGAAAGGCTGCAATTTTTTCAGATATTTGAATATTATGAATATTATTCATTGATTACATTTATACTCTGCCTATTCTCTAGGAGTTCAAGGAGACATGTATGATATCTATTCATTTACCCTCAAAATAGCCATCTTTTGAGGTAGGATAAGTTGTACTATGAGCTCTAAATGTTTGTCTCAGAAGAAGCTTGCTGAGGCCTTTGGTTCAGTGACTCATTCAGCTGAAGTTTATCTCAAACAATTTGTGTTAAGGAGATAAATTAGGGGAGACTCTCATGTAAGTCACTTACATTGGCTAATTGACATGCCTTCTTCATAGTCTGCTGCAAAACTATGTTAATAATTCTTTCAATGCTTTTTCCTATTTGAAATAGAACAAGTTAAATGTTAAATTTATTTTTTAAACCAGCTAAAATGCTGCCAGCATAAAAAAAATTGGTAAGGTACTGGCATATCATATCATTCAATTCTTCAGTCTCCATAAAAACTATTATAACAAGAGTTTGATGGTGGTGGTGATGATGTCATGGAGATTCTTTATTAAAATTGAATGAGTAAATGTCCTTACTGCAGAAAGAGCTTTAGGATAGTTTAGGATTAGGCTACTGCCTTAATTAAAAAAAAACATGGAAGGTGATATCTTCAAAGATTTTGACATTCACTTTAATGGGGAATACAACTGCACTACAGGGACACGGTGGCTCAGTGGGTTAGGACACTGAGCTTATCGATCAGAAGGTCAGCAGTTTGGCGGGTCAAATCCCGAGTGCTGCGTAACAGAGTGAGCGCCTGTTACTCATCCCAGCTTCTACCGACCTAGCAGTTTGAAAGCACATAAAAATGCATATAGAAAAATAGGGACCACTGAGGTGGGAAGGTAACAGCATTCCGTGTGCCTTTGGCATCTAGTCATGCCAGCCACGACCACGGAGATGTCCTCGGACAAGCGCTGGCTCTTCGGCTTTGAAACGGAGATGAGCACCGGCCCCTAGAGTTGGAACGACTAGCACGCATGTGCAGGGGAACCTTTACCTGTTTATCTTACAACTGCACTGATATTAAAGATGCTTATTATCTCTTATAAATGGTTCAGCTTATGTGCATTATTTATTATTTTACTTAAATTTATACAAACTCTTGTCAATATTGGAAAGAGTAAAGAACTTGTATGGTACACTGAAACCGTATGACCAATCAAAGCCATTCACTGCATTTGAGATTCAAGATATGCGCACAATGTTGGTGAAACAGTACTTTCACAGCCATGAGAATTAAACATGTTT